>NC_068407.1:5925149-6525149 GCF_023724105.1 Carassius gibelio
GTATCAGGGTGTTTTGATAAAAAAAATATGTATATATATATATATAATTTCAGGCTTTGAAAACACATAGAAATTAGTGAAATATTGCTTGTCTTCGTATGCTTAGCTCTTCAATATGTTATAAGCTAGAAGCTGTTCTTTTTGGATACTCGACATTCAAAAAATGTAGCATTTAAGTAATGGGAAAAACATGCAAATTCAACATAGGAACCCTTTAAGTCTTGCTCCAGCCTTTCTATTCTTTCTCTTACATTTCTCTCAAGTATTTGCACCTGGTCAGTGACAAGCTTGCAGAGCCACTGTTTACTTTTGTTGATTTATTTGGATTGTAAATTGTGCTTACTAGCATCTCAAGTCCACTGGGAGCCGTCTTTTTTATTCGTTTGGCAAAATATATTCAACACTACATTCAACTGGACTAAATGACATAAAATATGAAATATTTACATCATGATTTTTCTTTTCCCCCATGTTTTCCAGTGACCACACAATAAAACTTTGACCTAGGCTCTGTGAGATTTTGGATTTGGTGCAAAGGAAAGCATTGTTTCATTTAAAAATCTTGTTTTAAACATCGTCCAGGCCTTAAGAAATGAAATTGAGCTGTCACTTTTAAAAAAGGTTAAAAAACAGAATAAACCCTTCTTTTCCCTCATATCTCTGAAATGAGGAAAATGTCAGCCTGTCATAACACAGCCTAAATAGACAGACAGGTGTCTTTCCTCACATCCTAGTCACCGTTTATTGTACATCACGAGTGATTGGCAGCATTTCTGATCTAACGCTGATACTTTGCGGGTCAGATCTGCCTTTTTAACCATTGCATGAAACAGACACATTCCCATTTTGATCAGCCAGTACCAGCTCTTCCACTATCCATCATCATCTTATCAATTTGAACTTTCGTAAATGCCCAAAACTTTCAAGCAGAACGTACTTTTACTGCTGGAGATCTGCTGATTGCTCAGCTGGTTTTATGGAAACGGTCTGCCGTGTTCCCGTCCTCCCCACGTCTCTGACAGAATGATGCGGCTATGTGCACATCACCTTTTGCGTCTGGGAAAAGTGAATGGAAAAACACTTTTTCACTGGTTGATTTAAGGATCCTGCGAGCGCCTTTAAAGCCGTGCAACGTCTCTCAAACCAGTCCTTCGATTCAGCGAATCCACACTGCCGCAGCCTCTCCTGAGAGGAGGATCTTTTCACCCATAAGCACGTCTAATTGAATTAAAGCACGTACCCTGTTGTTCTTGCCTGATTGAAAACAAGCGTCTTCCATTAATTCAATAATGAGATTTAGTCCAAATGATTGTCCTATTAGACACGAACCCTCATTCGCCACCCGTTCGTTCGACTTCACCTCAATGTGCCCTGCTTGCACCTCACAGGTAATTATGTCGGAATTAATGTCATGTGTAGTAATTGGATTCCAAAGCAAAGATACCTCATAATAGCACTTGTAATGAGGAAAAACCAGCAGCATAGAATTTCGGTATTAGAACATGAAGCGGTGTTGGCACACCAGATAAGGTGGAGAGGCCGTCCTAATGAATAGGCTCTGTATGGGGTCATCCTTTGATCATGGGACCTCAAAGAGCACCCGCTCTAAATGAATCGCAGCTTGTGACATTGTGCGATAGACAATCAGGGAAATGGCGGTTTTACCTTATTAGAATTGCTTTACAAACACCACAATTGTTACAGTTGTGCAAAGGTGTGAGATTTGTGATTTTAAACTACCACTGTTCTGTTATTAGGCACAGAACCGAAGACACAGTTGATATATAATGCAGTCTTATTATAAATATTTCTCTTGCAATTTAGTGCCTGTTCTTGCTGCACAACATGCTTTAAACAAATAGATATATAGAGAATGTCGCTAAGAGTGCTTGCAATGCAGAACTGCATTAATATTCCTTTAATATAACATTTTA
Organism: Carassius gibelio; assembly: GCF_023724105.1. Lineage (NCBI taxonomy): Eukaryota > Metazoa > Chordata > Actinopteri > Cypriniformes > Cyprinidae > Carassius > Carassius gibelio. Next base: position 5,927,084 of record NC_068407.1, read on the forward strand.
GCTACTCGTACATATTAATATTCTTCAATGGATTCAGCTCAAACTGTTTAACTTTGCTTTGTAAATAATTCCAAGGTTTTCTCTTTTTTTTTTTTTTTTTGGCAAACTTTACATTTACTTAGTGTATTTACTTGTTAAAATGAAGTAGCGGTAACTTTATAATATTATTTGCATGTTGAATTGTGATTGGTCTTAAGTATATTTGCATACTGAATTGTGAATGTTTTTTTTTTTTTAACCATGTCTCTCTGCATTTACACTGTCGATACTGTGTTGTGTTGTATGTTGGTTGCTCAAACACAGCCGACATATAATAAGACTCTTGCTGACTGTCGTTATATAGTTGCATTTCATTTAGGCAGATGCAAAGACTAAAACTCTAATGCAATTCTTTTCCTGATTTGCAAGCACTGGTGTTTCCTTCAGGAAATGCAATTTTTTTGTATTTATTTTTTTTGCTGAACGTATCAAGAACAGTATAATTTCATTTGCTGTTGTCAGTGTTGTGTAGTACTATTCAATAGTTCATTGACAGAATGACACAATGTGTATTTTTCATTTTCATATCCTTCCTTCAGTCTTTTTTACTTCCTCCTTTCCACCCTTCTTCCTTTCTTTCTTTCTTTTCTTTTCTTTCCCAATTCAAATCGTACAGTTATGATCTGGCAGGGAGAGGACAGGAAATCAGCGAGCGGTTGTTCCCAAGTTAAAGAAGCTATTCTGCAACACGTCTGACCTTTTCGCCGTATGTGGAAGAGGCAGACAGACCTCAGTGTACGTTCAGGGACCCACCGCAGCAACCCAAGGAAGAGCAGCTGACCAGAAACAAATAGAAAGAAGTAGCAATCATTTTGCTGTGCTCTGCAACTGTTAGAATTCGGCCCATCATCATTCTACCTATTTAAATTTTAATGCTGTTGCTTCTCTGAGCTGCCAGGACCGCTCTCGGTGCAGTGGACACAGTTTGTTTGTTTGCCGTGTTTCTGCTCGTCACGTGAATGCGTTTTGGTTTTCTGTGTTTAGACTGTTAAATTGCACTCATATATAAATATAAGTGAAATTTTTTTTTTGATACTTTAATTAACAGACTCTTAATCCGCATACGCCCAAGTGGTACAAATGCACGTAAATGCACAGCGTTCACGGTTTTCCCAGTGAAATTCCACACCTCTAATTTCTGCTCCCCCACCTTTCCTCTTCCGCCTCATTAATATTTAAACCCACACCTTCAGCAAACTCACAAAAAAGTGGGAAAGGGGATTGTGTTCTCAGGGATCCCTTAATCCCCAGAATTAGCAGTTTAATAGCAAGGAGCCATTTGTAGATTAGAGAGATCAGGCTCGCGGGACCCTCCTTTATACTCACTACTTAAATACTTAGAATTCTAATGCAGCTACAAGACCCTGTTTAAAGTCGCCCTTTAAGACCTCCCTCTGTCCCCCTCGCGCCGTCACAAAGACTCTGAGAGGACTTCGCCAAGAGGTCGTGGAGTAATACTTTAGCGCGTGTGTTCATTTGTGTGTGTGCACCTGACTAATATTCAATTTCATAATGCATTTCATTGAAATAACTACATTTGGGACTCTGGGAGAGCAGAAAAGCCTTTAATTTGTAATCATACATATGTATACGGTGTGCCTAATCCTCACACTGTTAATGTCTTATTTTCATTTTTCACACAGCTAATTTGCCATTCATTCCTCATTCCTGTAATGTGTGGTAAACAAGCCTTCTTTTGGGGCAGGAATTACTGCGCTAACAGCTTGTGGAAGCTGGATCAAACAGTCGCTATCTCGCCTCATTTTCATATAATTTGCCCGAGATGACAACTGTCTATTTTAGGCGGATGAGATAAAGTCTGATCCAGGGGAGGCAATGTGTTTTTAATAATCATCTGCTGGAAGTAATTCAGTCTTATGCTTGTGTGGAGATTGTATCTTTGTATTATGGGCTCAACCAGTCCAAACATGCAGGATTAGCATGAACCCTGTGAAATTGTCTTTAGAGGTGGACCCCTGACGTGATCAAAACCAATAAACGTTGCCTTTTTTTGTGTCCAGGTGTGCTAGAGGTAATTTGATACGTTCTGTCACTATCAAAGATTAATCTGTCGTGTCAATCTTCACATAACATTCCAAATTTTCCCTCCCCCCCCCCGTCCCCCGTCCCTCTCTTCCTTCCTCTCTCTGGAACATTCATTCGTGATATTAAGTGCAGAAAATGACTTGCGCTTGAAAACCCTCTGAAATTGAATGGATCCGAGGCGATGGATTGCATGCCATTCATTTAGATAGAGGGAGGCTGGGGAGGTGGTGCGGGAGGCTGGTAATACTGAGTGGCTTTTGCCTTACGGCCGATAAATTGCTGGTGCACTAAACCTTTGGAGGGTGAAACACACATCGCCTGTAGCCTGCAGTGACACAAGTCTTTTTATTAACCAATGTCGCACTATAGGACATGACCAGCATGCTCCATTCCTCACATGTTGAGTATTTCTAGCTCCCGGCCCACTCAACCAATTACCACAAAACACGTTTTAATGACTTTACTTTTTTTTTTTTTTTTTTTCACCTGTGGTAGTCTTCTGATAGATCCACACACTGTCGATCTGTACCTAGACGTGTGTGCAGCCCCCAGATTAATTCGTTTTCTATCTTGTGTTAAATTCCAACTGAGGGGACATGGCCCACCATTTTTTTCAATGCTTTATTATTCTTGATTTTAGAAATATTGCACTGTCTCAATTTGATAATTGAGTTAATTTTGCTGTGCAGTTGCTTTAAACTGAAGAAAGATTAAAAAGTCATGAAATCATGTGCACACTTTCAAATCACTTTTTTTTTTTTTTGTGTGTGTGTGGCTGTTTTCCATATAAGATGCATGGTGATTGCTGGCTGTCAAGTTTTCTATAGGGAGAAAGAAAGGGAATAGGACAGCTGGATGGGAAGAAGGTAAAAAGGAGGGCATGGAAGAAACCATTCAGGAAAAAGAAAGAAAGACATAAATGAAAGAAAGTAAAGAGGGATAGAATGTAAGAAGGGAAGAATGGAAAAGGCAAGAAATGCAAAAGGGAAAAGAAAATCAAGGCTAGAAGGAAACGGGGAGGGGGCAACCATTCATAATAATTACAAATTAAATCAGCTATTGTTACTTCTGTAAAACCATACAACAATGATATGGGACCTTCAGTAGCAGAAGGTTTTAGGTTTTGTCAGTCATTTGAATTTCTTTTTTAATGCCAGTAGTGGCTCAAATGAAGTTTGTAGTAGTGCAGCACTGTGCCAACACAATGTTTACTGTGGTACATTATCATATGGGTAGTGACTAAGTAGTGGAATGAACAGAGAGGTTTTGGATTGCACGAGAGAGAATAAGTGAGGGAGGGGTGTTTGTTGTCACCCCGAATGTGCTGGTGGCTGGTGACACAGCTGCAATGGTCCGGATGACTTCAGAACCCGTTCGGATGTAGCAGGAGGCTAGAATGCGGCTTGTGCAACCTCCTTAAAACCCCCACATCCACCCCCTGTGTGCCCGCCCCACATTACCAGCTGTTCCCCGTCGCTGCGGCTGAGCGCAGTGCCATGCTGTGCCGCCCGCTTATTCACAGCCTGTGCCAATGGGTATTAGCACTCCTGTGAGAGAGGTCTCGTCCTCCGCACCTGTTCCACTGCAGCGCTGCTCAAATGCCTCCACCATCGCTTCTGAGATTTTACCGTGACTTTTCGCGGGGTGTTGCGTTTGTAGTGCTGAGGTTCTGGTGTAATTTAACTTCTAAGCAAGTGAGTCCGTACATGGACTGTAAAACTCTGATAAGACACATGTGTCACCCAGATGTTTATTAAACGTGTGTGTGTTTCTAACTGAAATTTTGTCTTTTATCTGCAATACATCTTCCGGTCATCTGTTTTTAGATTTTACAGGGATGCCATTTGATTTTGTTCATTTTTCACGGCAACACAGTAGATTTTAGGTATTTCAGTCATGAAAATTTTCCAACTAAACATCAAATAATATTTAATCTGTTTGTTTACATATTCGTTGATCATATATTTAAAAGAAAGCTATATATTTTTCCTCACATGCAACATCACTTCACTTTTTAATCCAAACATCTAAATCCAACACACCTGTTTTCGCAACTTTTGTTTTCTTTTTGTTTCCTCCGATAACGTAGCTTTTGTAAACCACTATGAGACGAGAGAAGCGATTGAAACCTAACACTTATTTTAAGTCTTTTTTTCATATGTAAATTGAGAAAGGGATTTCTAAAAGAAGTATATGAACAGACCGAGTGTGCGTGGTCTCTGGGGGGAAGCTGAATTACCTGCGAGGCTAAGGATAAATCAACACGAGCACGAGAAAGAAAATTTACGTGTCATGCTTGATTGATATTATAGAGCTGCTCGATTGTACGAGGCATCTCCTCTGTGTCGGAGTCCTTCAGCAGCTCCCCCGTTCCTCCTCTCCTCCTCCTCTCTTCCCATTTTCTCCTCGAAACGCCGGATGGGCTTGTTCACTTATTCCCGCTCTTATTTACTGAGTGTTCAGGGAGAAAAATGAAGTTTATGGTAATAGGGCTGTGTCAGGCAGGCCAAGGTGCGTTGTTTCCATCTGGGTGCTCGCTCTTGCTCTCGCTCTTCCTCTCTCACTCCATCTCCATCTCTCTCTCTCTCTCTCTCTCTCTCTCTCTCTCTCTCTCTCTCTCTCTCGCTCTCTCTTCATTTCCACCTGATACTGAATCTGTTCAATTCCTTTTCTTTTTCACTCAGTTTCCATAATTTCATATTTTTTACAACCTCAGAGATCAGCTATCAGAGGATCTCAGAGACTCAAATAATAATAATAATAGTCACTAATAGTGATTTACAAATGAATCTCTTATTGTCACCCTTATCTCTCTGTGCATGCTCCTCTGATTTCCTGTAGGCATTTTATATTAAAGCTTTAACACTTTTTCCTATCAAAAAGTACATGCAATTCAATTAAAATAAATTCATGGATACAGCATTTATGTTCACCAATAAGAATACTGTACAATGTGAAAATTTGTTTAATGTATGGATCAAAGAGGAAAAAGGGGTTTTCAAACATCAAAACAATAAGTTCAATACAGCTTTATTTTTCATACATTACAATGTGTCCCGTTTAATTTAAAAAATAATTTTTAGAGTGGAAAATAATGACTATCACACATTTTTGCTATGATTTGCGGAAAATAATAATAATAATAATTCAGTATAACAACAAAAATACCCAAAATACTAAATAATAGTTATGTTAAATCTTTGCCACTATCCTTTAAACCACTAGGTTTTACCCATATGTCGGCAAGAAGTTTTTAATCATTCAAAATATAATAAAATTTGGCATGATCACTTACTCTTTTATATATTTTAGTAATAACAGGTCAGAAAAAGTATGTTGTCTCATTTGTGCTTAAATTTATCTGTGTCACATTGAATGACAACATTTATTATTTTACCCATATTTTGACGTCTTATTTTCACAAAATTATATTTGAAACATGGACACTTTTATGGATTTACATTTGTCTGTGAGAGCAGAAGATGAATTTTATACTTTGAACATGGGGGGGAAACAATTGTAAAAGTCAGATACTACGTGAATATAATTTAGGAATTGTAGTGTATAATGTAAAAACTGTTAGGCACTGATGCAAACACCATAATGCTCTTGGGTGCACTTTGCAACCATCTTGAGATGTATTGACAATTTAACCAAAGCGGGGGGTTTTCCCTTTGCGATCTTGCAATTGAAACAGCGTTTCTGCCAAGCGAGTTTCCCTCGGTACGCCGCAGCCTCAATAAATCACACACATTTGTTCCACAGAAATGCAAATTCCGGTGGAGGTGAGCTTAAATTTCATCAGGCATATATTGTACCTCAGCGTCAGAGAGAAGTAAACCAGAACAAGCCAGATTGCTTTGGTGAATTGCATTTCCACATGACGTCAGAAGACTCTACTGTACGTCTTCAGAACGAATCCCGAGGTGGCGTAGTCGCTTTAGACTCTAGGTGTTAAGGTATTGTACGCGCACATAGGCTGTGCTGTTTGCCCGTTCCCTTTCCTCACCTCAAAGGCATGTAGAGTCTGTGAAGTTTTTTTTTTTTTTTTTTTTGGAGGTCGAGGAGAAAAGAAAAGACTGTGTGATGGAGAGTATGATGGAGCAGCAGAGGAGGCCGATGGAGCGCTGTCTCAGTGCGCTGCCCGAATGATGGATGAACTTTGAACAGATTTGCTCAACATTAAAAGGGTCGGGAGGCCCCTGGGCCTGTAAGGCAGTATGGAAGAGAGAGAGGGAAAGAGAGAGAGAGAGAAAGAGAGATGAGAAATAGTGGCATGTGCCATGGACTCTGTTTATGGGTGCTACTCTTGGATTTTGCAGCCCTATTGCCATCAGCAAGCCACACCAATATTTCAGGTGAGGGGGTGACAGAGAGCACTGTGGGAAATGATGTTATTTAGAAATATTAGAGTAATTCACCCTGGGTATGCTGTCCCATACTGCCCTGTCCCTCAGGTGCTCTATTGTCCCCTAATCCTATTCTGGCAGTGCTGGAGTCTTAAACCTGGAAACTTCACACCTTTACATTGAGATTAATGCCTGAGGGACATGTTTCATGCTCTCACTCATTCTATGGTCATATGGTATTAAAAATGTAGACATTCTCTCTCAGGCTCAACCTTTCCTATAATACAGTGGGTGACATTACAATAAAACTGGTTTCTGTGGTTGGCTAAATACGTATATGAAAACCTGTCATTCACAGAGTAATGCAGGTAAACATTAAACATTATTTTTGAATGACTGGAATTTTTTTTTCCCAGTACATTTGTATTTATTGCATCGTAAAAAAAATTACTTTTTTAAAACCTGTTTATTTTTCATGCTTAATATGTTCCAGTTATACAATGATACAAAAATGTATTTCAACGTTCTACATTTACATTGTTACAAAAAAAAATAATAATAAAAATCTAATAAATTATCTTCCTTTTAACTTTCTCTACTTTTGAACTATTTATTCATTAACTTATTCATCCCCTAAAAAATGCATGTATGATAGTTCACACAAAAGTTTTAAGCAGCAAAACATGTGATAATAAACATGTGACACTTAATACTGAAATAATAGCTGCTGAAAATTATATTTAAAAAAGTATATTAAAATAAAACATAAATTTACACAATTTAAAATTTTTATATTTTAATATACCTACCTTGCCTTTTTCTTTCTTTATATATATATATATATATATATATATATATATATATATATATATTTATATATTAGGGGTGTAACGGTACGTGTATTCGTACTGGACTGTTTCGGTACAGGGCTTTCGGTTCGGTGCACGTGTGTACCGAATGACGGAATGCAATATTTTGTGCGTGGAAAATAAGTACATTTCCGTGTTTCCAAACGAACATATTAAGTGGTGGAAGTCTCCACGTTCAGCACAAATCCCGCCCTGCAGCTGATTCTAATGCCAGCGACACACTTGGATGCGTGGCGCAAGCGTCTCAGCTGCGTGGGGCTCCCATGTTAACAGGTTAGAGTTTGCAGGCTGCCTGCATTGAGACGCGCATCTCAGGCGCTGCTTGAGCCGCGCGGAAAACGCGCACATACTAGAAATAGAACCGACGCCTTTATCAGTAGGCTTTATATTTATGCACAACATGAAGTATAGATATTGGGATATTGATGTCATGAAGACAAGAGCCTGGTGAAGCAGGCCTACAAGCTGGGATTGGTAATGCTGCACTTTAATCATAGTTATTTATTTATATTTTTCATTATATTTTATTATATGATATTGGTTTGAGACTGAGAGTATTTTATTTAGTGGATAACTTTGCAGAAGCATTTTATTTCTTATTCTTTTTTAATTTTATATATATTTTTTATTAAAAAGTAGATAAAAAAAGTGTATAGTAATAAACAACCTTCAGTTTAATGTTTGCATTTATTTTCCTTACTGTACCGAAAATGAACCGAACCGTGCCTTTAAAACCGAGGTACGTACTGAACCGTGATTTTTGCGTACCGTTACACCCCTAATATATATATATATATATATATATATATATATATATATATATATATATATATATATATATATATATATATATATATATATATTTCAAATAAATGCAGACTTGGTGAGCATAAGAAACAATAATATATTATTAAAAGACATCATTACAGTCAAATACATCTTACCAGCCTCAACCAATATCCTAGATTAATATATGCTGTTAACCTATTGTTCAGTGTTATCTCACATAAGTTGTAGTATTACCTTACATGACTTTATTGTAAAGTGTTACTGTAAATATTGTGTCTAATTTTAAGATACTCCTAGCTTTCAACTGTGATAAGAAACATGTGACACTAAATACTGAAATAATGGCTGCTGAACTTACAGTTTTGTCCTCACATTTTATGTATATTAAAATAGAACATAATTAAATTAAATTGGAAAAATATTTTACAATATTACCTTTACTTTTTTTTATAAATGCAGCCTTGCTGACCATAAGAGATAAAAAATCTTATTAAGACAAATAAATCTTACCAGCCCCAACCAATATCCAAGATTAATAAATGTTGTTAAAATATCATTCAGCGTTATCTCATATTAGCTTTTGTATTACCTTACAGGACCTTATTGTAAAGTGTTACTGTAAATATTCTGTCTAATTTACCAATGCTTCTAGCTACTTCACAGAGTGAAACAAAACCAATTAACAAAACAAAAATAAACAAAACAATAGTTTCTCCGTTTCTGCTACCCAGGTTCACATCGGAAGTGGCAAATGCCTTCCCGGTTTCCCAAATCAATAATTAGCTCCTTCATTTCGACTCATTGCACAGCCCCTCTCAGCTCTAATCGCTTCAAAATACACTCGCACAATAGTGAGCTAATTTACTTACAATTATATTTTCAATTATGCCCTAATAAACCCATTGTACTATGGGTAATCACAAGTTACCCTTTGAGCTAATGCAATATGGCGCAGTGTGAAGTCAAATTCAATTTCGTGCAGTGAAATGAAAAAATAAGCACATGCTCTCAATCATCATGCCAGAGGTTTATTCATTGTGGACCCCCACTGCTGTTCAGCAAGATGTGAGACAATAAGTACCCAGCATTCTTGACTAGCGAGCCTCAGGTAGTCATAAGCTACAGCTATGTAATGGTTTGTTGTATATGATGAAGCTTCCCCCAGTGCAAAACACGGTGCTTTCTCATGTTGCAGTGAAACGGCAGATTAGTGCGTCACCCTGCAAGATTTTCAGCTTTGTTTGGACTGTTGCAGGTAATGTGGTTGGACAGCCATTGCCTTATGCAATGCTCATGACCTCTATGTGAACTGGCTGCTATTGAAACTCAATGAAGTAAGAGAGGGAAAAATGGTGAAACTGTGAAGCTGATTCATGGTGTTTTGCTGGTTTTAAACCACACTCTAATTCTATTGGATACACAAACATGAATGAACAGGATTCTGTTTCCTACTAGTAATGGGAGGTCTGACTCATTTCTGTGAATCACTGCTTTTAAACAGTTTCAGTGAACTTGTTAAAACAACTGATTCAGCTGTTCTTTTACGTCATGTCATTGAGTGATTCTTCAATTAGGGGAACCTTCCTGTCTTTACGATCATTTTAAACCAATGCATTTTTAAAAAGGTTTTTAAGAATACATTTAGTATTTCTTGTCAGAAAATTACTGGTACCTTTTCTGTTAATAAAACATATTTACCTATATGTTCACGTGTTTGTGTGTGTGTGTGGGCATGTTTTTGTGAAATATCAGGACACAACTCTGTATAATGACATGGGTAATACAAGGAGAGGGTGAGTTTTGAGGACATAACCCATGTCCCCATTTTTCAAAATGCTTATAAAGGTTTTTTTTTTTTTTTTTTTTTTTTGAGAAAGTAAAAATGCACAAAGTTTCCTGTGAGGGTTAGGGTTAGGTGTAGGATTGGTGAAGGGCCATAGAATATACAGTCTCTACAGTATAAATACCATTACGCCTATGGGAAGAACCCACTTTTGTGTGTGTGTGTGTGTGTATGTCAATACTTTACACACACATACACATAAACATACACTGTATAGAAATTTCAGAAAATATATTAATAAAAGAAATATAAAAAAGGGAAATGTTGCTTTTCTGCGAGAACATTATCCATTATTTTTAAGGACATTTCCGTTAACATTAAAATACAGGTAGACACCTGTTAATTCTTCTTATTTATTTTTTTAAATCTTCAAATTAATACAGTGCATTGTGCCCTATTTTGTTTTACAGATTTTTAAAGTGTATATGTTTTTTTTTTCAGCCTCCAGGGATGCTATAGGGGATGTTTGTTGTGCCAGAGATTGTTATTGATGGGTGATTACACATTTGAACATGGACACTCTATAATCTACGTTAAAATCAGACAGCAGTTTGTCATTCGTAGTTCGGTCAGATTTTGTCAGAAATGTAAGCTGTGCAATCACCTTAAGACTGAGGAGACACTTTTGACTTTCTTCTTTGCTATTGTTCCACTTTGCAGAAGTATAAGCACCTTAGGGGACGAGGGTAGAAGAATGCCTAATGTGGCAGCCCCCTGTCAGGATTCAACCCCTTTGATTTCCCATTTCAAACAGCGCCTCTACCAGCCAGGGACGACGCATGTGAAAGTCACTTTCCAATAGACAACCACTGGCTTTTTTGCATGCCCTTGTTTTACGTGCGTCCGGAGCTCGCTGGGACTCGATAGCTTTTCATGACCATTTGTGTTTTGAATGCATCAGACATGCTCTTCCACCTCCCACTCTCATCCCCTCCATCCCTCGACGCTGTACTTGCTACCACCTTCTTGCCCCGTTGCCGCCCCAAACCCCCCAATCCCATCTCTCGTGCTGGGCTTTCTGCATTGTGTCAATAAACAAGACGTTCTCTGTCACAGGAAGGCTGGAAAAAAGAGTTCAAACCATCTTTGAAGTTACAGCAGTGCTGCTTTGAAGTTCTCAATGTCACAGGGCATTTAAGTTCTCATAAGGATGAGTCGGAAAAAAATAAAAGTCGGAAAAATCTCAGACTTCCCGGTGAACTTCGAAGAGGCATCTTTACAGAGATGATAAATGACATGACAGACATGATAAAACACCACTGTCCTCATTTGCACAGGAGAACATGAAAATTGCAAGGGTACGGCTAACACGCGCCATTGATCGACATATATGTATGCTAAATAATTGATTATGAAGATTTTATCTGAGGAAATCTGCCAAAACGCATCTCGGGGGTGGGGTGGGAGGGGGGGGGGGGTATTGCTTAGGCGTTGCTCTTTTATAGTCTAGCAGGCTTATAGGAAATCTCGGTTATGTTTGATTTTAATATCAGCTTTGTTTCGGATGTTTTTTTATGAAGAGAAATAAAATCAGAAGCAAATGAGACACTTGTTGTAAGACAATAAAAGACGAGCTATGAGAGTAGATATGATGGCACATCTTTTAAACTTGGATGAATTTGACGAGAAATGTTTGAAAGTGTTTTTGTTGTAGACTTTTGAATTGAGGCACACTGAGACACGGATCCTGTGGAAGGATAAGTTCATCCAAAAGTGAAAATGTCAGGTTTTTTTTTTTTTTTTTTCAGTGGAGAACAAAAGAAGATATTTTTTAAATTTTCCTCTTCTATGTCCATACAATGAAAGTCAATGGGGTCCGATGTTGTTGGAATATACAGGTTTGAGGGTGAGTAGATGATGACAGAATTCATTTTGGGGTGAAATATCCTTTTAAAAAGTTGACATTTGTTTTTTTTTGTTTTTTTTCTGTGGGATGTATGAATTCATAAATAAGAGGAAAAATCCAATTGGAACGCATAACCCATCCTGGCTCACATCCACAAACTACTTTCTGTGATTGCAAGTGATTTGTTGTAACTGGTGGAGGGGTGTGTTTTAGAGTACTCACAGCACCTGAATGGCTTTGAAGTAGCGGTGTGTGGTTTGATTGATACAGTCTGAAATCTTATGTCATTACGCTCATCCGCACTGATGTTTCTGTGCCAACAGGGATCTTACAGTTGTCCCCGCTGATTGAGTGTCTATACGGCTGCAAATGGAGCTTGTAGAAACGGCAGTGTGAAAAATCCATGCTATAACATATTCAGGTTTTACTTCAGTTTTCTTGAGTATGTGTATCCATCATGTGTGGAGATCAATTCAGCAGTGTGTTCTTTGTTGGCAAATATTGCAATGTATTTTTTCAGACATGCAGCATGTAAAGAATCATAATGTCAAAAGGTGAGCAACAGTTTAGCTTCTGTCAAGAAGGTTTTATTTGAGTTGTATCTATTACTAACAGTGTCTCTCATTGTATTAGACTCCTGTAACCATTATGAGTGTGGACTAGAAATGGACATAGAGACCTTTAATACTAATGAGTGTTTGTGGTTGTCCACTAGTATTATGGTCAGAGTTAGCTCTAGTAAAAATGACTGTCTAGTGAACTCATCTTTATTTCTTTAGCTCACTCAGCTCATTACAGCTAATGTCTCATCAGTTTCTATTAGCACTGTTAACAAGGTAGTGACAGCAAGACAAAAGAGCAGAATTAAAAGGAGCCGCAAAGATTCGTTTCTGCACCTTAAATTGGCAAAACGTCAGTGAAACTATGTGATCACATCTAATTTAAACTATAAAAATGAGTTTAGAGGTTTTTTCATGAGAGTATGCACAATTTCACCCACACTTACCATGCGTTCTGGAAAAGATGACTGCATCTGCTACATGCTTACGTGACAAAAGAGAGTGGGAGTCATTAGTGAGGGGCTTAATATCTAAGAATTTTCATCAGTATAAAATGAAGGAACGTTTTCATTTTGAACCCTGGCATGTCTGTTTAATTTTGCTTACACATCAAGATATAGATCCCTTGCTAAAATTATATTTGTACAAATGTACATGTCATTTGCTGACTACATTAATTTGACAAAAAAATAATGCTCTAATATAATAATAATTATATTAATAATAATAATAATTTTGCAGAATATGTGTACTGTTAGGTAGACATAAATTTGGTAAAAATGTGTTTTGTGTAGCTGTAATGGTTTATTTTGTGGATGGGGTGAAGTTGGCATGATGGCTTTTAATTTAGTAAATTATAAAAAAAAATGACATTTAGTTCAAAACAATTCTATAATTGGACTGAACTGTCGTTTACAGACTATGATGATTTGTCAGCAAACAACTCTCAAGTAATAAAAAAGAAATCCTATTAATCTCTCAAATAGCTCTCATTTGACTGGAATATTCTTTTAGCTAATTGTGTGAACTGATACATTTATTAAACATTTGATTTATGTGATTGCTATTGTTTCTTTTGTGGAAAGAGATTAAGTTGGCATAATGGATTGTAAAAGTAATTAATTAAAGAAAAATGATGTTTACTTCTGGAAATTATTATTTTTATTATTATTTGTTGTTATTATTGTACATTACAACATTTTTGTTAGTATTTTAAGTAATGTTAAATAACACTAAGTAATTCAATACATACTAGATTCTATGTTAAATCATAATCAGTTATTTGTGCAGCGAAAAGTTTTGCATTCAGCTGAAATTTACAGCACTTAGACCATAATTTACAATTTAATTACTGAGAAAACCATAAAGCAGACTTACTGTACAAACCAGACATTATAACTCTTACCTGAGAGATCAATTAATCAGGATTCAATGTAAGGTCAAAGTTTTTTGTGTTAAAATCAAAACAATAATCAAAAGTGAAGCTATGCGCATTTGTTCCTCCCAGTGCCAAAAAAAAAAAAACCTATGTTTTTTCCCTCTTTTGTACATCACCCTAAACACTATATTTTTTACTGATTAAAAAAAGAAAATACCCTATTAAAACCAATAAAGGTCCACCAAAGGATGTTGTTAGATGGGTTGTGTTGTTATGTTTTGCGGCTGTAGTTTCGGTGTGTCGGTGGGGGTGTGATCCCCCATAATGGGGGCACATCTGGTGTGTCTGCATCCAAAGAGAAATAGATCAACCCCCCAAAGACCCTAAATGAACCCTGTACATATCCCAGTCCAGCCTTGGAACAAGACTTTGGCTTTGGTGGCCATCACCCTTGTTAACCTTGAATTATTGAGGAATTGTTTATTTAGAATTGTTACTACATGCAAGTCGAATACTCAGGGGTCATTTCCTTTATTCCTTACAGGAAGTCTGATGATAAGAGTGAATAATTAATTGAAAAGATAATCAAAATCAAATGTTTTGCGAGCCGTCTCCTCCATTACACGAGCAGAAAGCGGCGTGCCCGGCTGTGGAGATCTGCAATTAATGGCCGAGATCAGCTGTTGTGATGTCATTATACATCCCCTTCATTTTCTACAGTGGCTCTGTTTGATCTTTGAATACCCCCGGGAACTCCTGCCTCCTCCCTCTCAGCATCTCTCCCATCCTCCTCCTCATCCTCCTCCTACTCTCCCTCGCTCTAGCAGAACCTCCCCTTTTCTCTCTCCGAGGGCTCACATTGGCTTCCGTATGTGTGTGTGCGTGTGTAAGAGTGTAAGTGAAAGTGCGCAGCTGAGCCTTGATGACAGAGGGCCCAGGACCATTCAGACGACTCGCACGCCCGCGCTCAGCCCACCTCCAGAACAGCTGAGAAAAGAAACTGTCCAGAGAAAGAGCAGGCAAAAAAGAGAATCAGATAGAATCAAAAAGACTTCTGCACAAAACAAAGAAGAAGGAGTAGAGGCAGAGTGAGGGTTTCAGAGAGAGAGAGAGAGAAATAGAGAGAGGGAGAGATAGAGAGAGAGGATCTCCCAGCTTAATGCGCAAAACGTCCCGCTACCACATGCTGTGCTCAATGGCCAACACAGGCTGTCTTCTGCTCTCCGGCTCAGGGATGCTAACTCACTCTCTCCAGTGTCCCCCTGCGTTCCTCTACCTACCCGAGGTAAGGCAATCCTAATCCCTCCGTCTTGCGCTCGCTCTTCCTTCCTCTGCTACTTTGGGGTGACACGTGCTAGCATTGTGTTCACCCCCTCCTCCTCATATCCCTCCTCCCTCAAAACCCTCGGCAGGGGTCATCCTTCTCTCTTCCCATCTTTTCATTCATGCTGTGAGTTTTTGCAGTGTCAGTTTTGCTTTTATCCTATAGTTATTCCATACACTATATTAACTTTTTTTTTTTTTGCTTGTTTCTGTTTATTGTCTTTTTTATATATATATATATAATTAGCAGTGTTTTTTTTATTTTAACAATTGTTTTCATAAAACAAGTCTATTTTAATTATTTTATTTTATATATGTGTGTGGGACGGGGTGTTCTTTTTCATATATAACATCCCATTTGTATCCGGAGTCAATCACACATCACTTCCTCCGTTCAAACTGTGTTTCATTCAAGAAGTCACAACATTTCAACAAAAGGTTTTCAAAAACCCAGGACTGTAATTTAGTTTAACCGAATCAGATGCGTTCTTGTTTTATTGCATTCAGTGCTTTCTGTTTCAGAAGTTGTGTGAATCTGTCTTTTTGTGAGCTACTCACCGGCCGAATGTAGACAGATGTCACTGAATTAGTCCGTTCTAGTAAATGGGGGTTGGCTGACTTTTCTGAAGGTGCTTGGAAATTGTGGGGCACGTGAGGGGCTGCTGTGATTGTTTTTGGCCGCGCGTGTGCATTACTACGTGCGGCATGTGCGATGGCAGGCTGCTGCTTTCCTCTAGACGGTGTGTTATTGCTCAGATATAAAGAATGATAAGGCTGTTGAGAGATAACCTGCCTCATGCTGCTACCAAATCGCTCCTCACTCATCACCTTAACAGTCGCTGTCCCGGCAAACACACACACAACACCAGCTGTCCGGGCCTCTGCTGTCCCCGCCGTTTGCTGTGTGTGTACATGTGTATCTTTGCATACAAATAAGGCGCATTTATGAATCCATCCTGTAAATGCTTGCGCGTTTGAGCGTCCTCATAATTCCTCATCTGATTTTGAACAGATGTCATCGACAAGATGTCAAGGCTTGTTTTTGTGTACACCCGTGATTGATTAGCTGTGAGAAACGTCCCTTAAATATCTATCATATTGGGCTTGTTGCATTTTAGGTGCTAACAGAGGTTTGTTTCGGTTCCAATATTGTTATTTTTTTTTTTACAGCGATTTCAATTTTTTTTTTTTTCTGAAGTCAGTTGCTGTGAGAGTTTAAAAAATAAAAAAAGGAAACGCGGACTTGTTCTCATCTATCAAATTTAGTATGACTCACTTCCAAATAATACAGACAGATTCAGGAAGAGTTATCACACCCTAAGGGATTCTACAGGATCCCATTCATTATTCCTTTTGCCTTTCTTTGCTTTTATTCACCTGCTGAAATGGTAGCCACACACGGCACGTCACATCTAGTAGATTGTGATTCGTAATGAGATTTGTTTCTTCACGTTTTTTTTTTTCCTTGTCGAATTCCTTACCTGTGTCTCATCTTAGACTGCAGTCTATGCCCGAAAAAGAAAAATAGTAAAAGGAAACAGCTTTGTGTGCTTCAAAAACAATATAGTGAAAGGAAAGTGTGTTTTACAAAAAGTAAACTTACTCATTTTACAGTTACCCAAAAGACTAATGTATCTTTACTAAAATTGTAATTTAAAATGTGGATGCAATTAGACACACTTCCATTTTCATATGTCTGTCATACATTTCACTTAAAGACATTTTAATGTCTGCAAGCATGTGAAAACACAATTAGTTTTGTCTGTGAAGTTAATGTGTGTGTGTGATTGCCGCTGACTGCATACACTAGTGCTGGCAAATGCTGTTTAGCTGCATTACCGTCTGTTTCCATTGGATTAGGAATTAACTAGGGATCCACACTGCTTTTGTTTTCTATTTAATAGCAAAAGTTTGAGCCGTAGCGTCATGCAGGTTGTGATGCAGGTTCTTTTTTAGCAAACAGTGTGTTTTCTCATAATGCGTGGAGTTGCAGAACAAAACAATTGCAGAGGCAGAACGTGTTTCTAGTTCAGTAGCTTGTTCTGTAACCTCATTTAAACATCAAACCACTGTTGTTTGATGCAGTCTGGTGTTGAGAATAAAAAAGGATTGTCAGACAGTGATGTCAAGTGAGCATTTAAAAAAAAGGATTCTCACAGATGTGAAAAAAAAAATATTCTCCATTACATTATGTTCTCTTTTTTTTTTTTTTTTTGCAAACGTGACCTCTATCTACATTTAATTTAAATTTGGCTGGATAAGATTCCCTCCCTCTCCTTTTATTGCGGCAGAGGCTGGTTCTCAAGTCTTGAGTCAATACGGAGCAGTAAATCTGCTTGTGCAAGCACCTCTCCTTCCCTAGAGGACCGAAAATCTTTACCCATGCTCAGGATAGTTAAACAATTCTCGCTATTGTATGATTTTCTCCTGAGCCATGGAGCTGAATATTAGAAGCTTATTCTCCAGTGAGTTTTTAGTCATTTCTAGCAGTGGTCGGAGTCATTTTGCAAGTAGAACTCCAAAATACACACGCACACACACGTAAAGGAAAAAAAAAATGTTGTGTGTATTTCACATGTTGAATTGTCAGCACAAAAGCTTCACCTCCTCTGCTGCAGGTGGTCTCTCGCATGTCTAGAGCTACAGAGAGGAATAAAGTCAGCTTTGAAAACAGCCAGAGAAGAGGTAGATGGAATAATAAGGATGGAAACATTAAAGAGAGGAAGAGGAAGGTGTGGGAAAATGAAAACCATGAATGAGAGAGGATTGAGAGGGATGTGAATGCTCAGCCACAATGAGATATAATTGGACGGGTGGGCTAGTGCGAGTCAAAGAAACGTAGGGAGTGCTTGAAGCCGTTTCTTTTTCTGTGCTGCACAGAAGAGCTCATTCCCCCCTGAAGACTTCCTGCTGAGTGACACCAACCCCTGCTAACGATGATCAGATATTTGAAACACACGTTCACCGCGTGTGTGCGCGCTCTCCGGACTCATTCAGACTCTAGCTATGAGCGTAACTCGGTATACGCTCACTTGTCAATAGCCGATGATATAATGGGTTGCAAATGGAAGCGAAACCCCTGGGAATACGGATCAGCTGATGTCCATTGCACTAAAGCAGATGTCAGCTTCAAACAGTCTCGTTCTCTTTCTGGTTTGTCTAGAAACAGTAAGTGGAAATTAACGACAGCTGCAATGAGGATGAATCTGTATAGCCGGTTGTATCAATACTGCGTATCAATAGGTAATTGTTTTGCTAACGGTATTGTAGTTAGCCTGTTTCTACTCTTAAACACATCTGATAAGATCAAATTAATGAGCCGGCCGTTGGTGCTTGAAAAGTGTTTCGTTTTCAATTCAAGGAATCCTTTTATATCAGCTCGTACAAAATTAGTTTTACTCATTATAGTCCCACTAGAAATACGACTTCATCTGCGCAAACGTGTTTAAAGGGAAAAAAAGTCTTGACCGGTGAAACTGACATCTCAACAGCATCGACTACTAATCAAATCAAAGTCTAAATACTCTTGAGATTAAAAGCAGGTTATTATAGGAAATAGGTACGTGATCTGACAGCATCGTAGCGCAGTGGTGCAACACACACATATTTCAACTTCTATGTATATATACACACAGACACACAACAGAGGGAGTGTTTTCCCCAGACAAGTGCTGCTCTGCATTGATGTAAAGTGAACATAGCATTTTGATATTAATACTAAATGAAATCGCTCTCCGTAGGTTTTCTGTGCTGTGGATCTCATTAAAATATCGTTTCTATCAGCTCCACTAAATTATTGATTACAATACCAGCGATGTGCCAACATTTGTCTCTGTCTTGTCATCCCTTCAATCTTGCGCATCTTAAATTGAAGGAATATATATCCGTATGCATAAAAATGAAGTGTGTATTAGTGCTGCATTAGTTATGGATTCTGGAACAGTTAGGAAAGACAGACAGATTTTTCATGTCATTGTTTTGGATCATCACATTATTCATGTTATGAGGCTAATCAATTCCAGGCATGGAGTTTCTGAAATAAAACCTGCAGATTCTAAAAACACAATGACTTCAGCACTCCAGTCAATTTATTAGTAATTCTTTAACGTATTTGTGGTCTGTGCTGGTGATTTAATCAAAGGCGTAATTATTTTCTCGGGTTTTATTTAACACATCAGCACAATCAACAAAAAAAGTTTCTTGAAATTTCCGCACTGCATTATTTAGTTCATGCAGCTAATTCACCAAAGTCCTCTCCTTCACTGTGCCCTAGTGTTAATGATGCATTGTATTGTTATTTATTAGGCCACCGCATCGGCATCTATTTAGCCATCCCCATATTTATCTTCCTCCATAATTGGGCGCACAAGAGAAATTAGTCATTTTACTCGAAGCTTCTTTTTTTCTGAGCCGATGATTAACCATTTGACTTTTATGCTTTATATATCTCTATTTAATAAATGTTTTAACATCTTTATATTTAGTCATGAAATGCCCTGTTACAGATTTAGCTCTGAAGTCACTCAAAACGTATGTTTCTCTGTTTATTAAAGGGTTATTTATAGTAGTATTTTAGTTAATTAAATACCATTATTATTATTGTTATTAATTAAAAAATAATAATTTGATGATATGTATATATCCGTTTTTCTTTCACTTATATTTAGATCATATGCTAAAACTCAAAAATGATCAGTCACATTTTTATAGACATGAGAAACTTTGGTTAATGTACTCCTACTGAGTAATATTAATTAACTACATGTACTTACTATATGGTTAGGGTTAGAATTAGGTTTTGTCTTAGGGTTACCTGCATGTAATTATACATAATTTATTGTTATTATAATAGTAAGTGGATGAAACATGACTAACAAGGACAACAAATGTGTAACAAATGTCTAACTGTTTAAAAACATAAAATAAAATATGGTTTAATTCCGAAAAATGTAATCCTCGGGGTTGATTTCTCATCTGATATGTAGAAGTCTTAAAACTACACCTAATCAAAAACATCATGTCGCTGTGTCTGCTTTGAGTGGAATTAAGAGAGAAACATCAGAGCTGTGGCATGTGTGTGAGCGTGTCTGCATTAGATCTCTGCAGATAGTGTGATGTTTCCCACAAGCCCCAGTGTTGAGAGTGTGCATCGGTATTGATGTTTCTGTGCTTTGCTGCAATGCACGCTGGGCCGCCACTAGCTCTGCACAACGGTTATCCTCAAGAGGTGAGAATGATGGGAAGGTTGGGTCCTCCAGGGTCTTCTAGATCTCTGAAGACCCTGTGATGCTTAGATAACTAACTATACTTCAGCCTGAAGTCGTCTGTGTATCAGTGCCGATATGCTGCACAGATAAATTTGTGCCCATATACTGTAGGTGTTATTCGCCTATTCAGGGCTAAATTCTCTGCATGGGCCGTGCAGCGGAGGCATGTATGACAAATAATTTATATGTACGCCATTTAGCAGATGTTCTCACGAAGAACAACTTACAAAGTGGTTTAGTTTCACATGTAACTGTCATGTCGGTGCAAATTCTTATAAAATATAAAAGTATGTCTTTAAAAGCATTTTTCACTTGCTGATGTCTTTTATTTATGCGAACTGTACAGTCAGAGAAAGGACAACGGGGAACATTTCAAGGGACCGGAGTGGCCCACTAAACTTGTAAAATGTGTAGATAAAATTAAATACAGCCAATTTTGTGTGTTATATTTTGCAGGTTTACTGTAAAAGTGCTTAAAAAATAAATAAATGTTTAAAATTGTAGAATATTGTTAAACAATATTATCTACGCTGAAATATTTTTTAAATGTTAACTTTTGTCTAATGTATGCCAAAAGATATTTGAGCATTGCTATAGTACATTTAAAAAAAAAAAAAAAAAAAAAGCATTTTTTGTGCTGTATTCACACTCATTCATTCTCCTTTTTATGTGTTATTTATGTTTTTTTAAATCACTCACGCAGCTCAGACATCGCTACTCTCAGTCAGACAGCCTGTTCTGTTCATCCTCCCCCAGATCAACTCGACTGAATGACTTTTTGAGGCGATCCAACTGGAGTCTCCTCTCTGTTGCTCCTCCAAGACGAGTTAATTAGCTGTGTGAGGTAGTTTCATTTCCTTAGCAGACACGCAAAGTACTTCAGCTCCTTTGCGAGCGAGGGGAGAATAGCTGGGTAAATTGGATGTCGTTTTATCGAAGTATATGTACTTTGCACGCTGCTCATGGCCAGGACTTCGAGGGTAGCAAAAGGGCACACACCATACGCCAGACCCGACCACCTTTCCCATTAAGCCTCTATATAAGCCCCGAAATCTCTGGTTCAGCCGGAGTATATCTCTCACATTGTAAAGTTGGAGCTGAATTTATAATGCCGCCCCTTCATCTCCTTTGCTATTTCTTTGCTGTTCTGGTTCAAAACATTCTCTTTTCTCTCAGCCGTACCTAGTTTGTTGAGCGAGACTCTTTTTATTGGGTGTACGGACCCTTTGGCACCAGTGGAGTCTTTGGTACATATGAGAAGAATACTTAAAAGTTGCTTTTTCACTTTTTTGTTTGTTTGCTTGCTTTCCTGCTTTCTAAAGTTTTTTATGTACGTTTATACACATTCTCGGTTATACTAGGTTCAGTTTTTAGGCTAATGTTTATGATCTAGATAACTGTGAGGCATTTACAATGGAATAGGTGCAATTTTTAAAATACTTAAAAGTGTAAATGTAAAGCTTATAATTTTATAAAAGCACTTATACTATACTGTTTAAAAGTTTGGGGTCTGTAAGATTTCAGTTCAGTGAATAATTTATTCTCACCGAGGCTGCATTATGTGATCAAAAATACAGTAAAACAGTATATATAAATCAAAAATACAGTATGTATAAATTACAGTAAACTATTTAAAATAAATATTTTATATTTTAGTTGATTATGAAATGTAATTCATTCCGTTTATAGCACAGCTGAATTTTTAGCAACCATTACTTAAGTCGTCAGTGTCTGATTATAACATGCTGATTTGGTGGTTAAGAAACCTAATTTATTTTTTATCTATTTCATTTTATAGTGAAATGCAATTATTTTAATATTATTTTTATTTTCAATTCAACTTGAATTAATAGAACATTTAAAATGCTTTTGTGTCATTATAAATGTCACTTCTGATAATCATTGCTGAACGAAAGTGAAAATGATTACTAACCCCAAACCTTTTTTGTACATTATTTATTTTATATTAGTTATATATCATATAAGCTATACATTTGTTTTCATGACATTTACAAAATTGTAACCTCTTGTAGCATTAAAAGTATTGTGTATTTTAACGTTTACAGATCGACTCCATTCATTTCCATTGAAAGTGTCTTACTAGAGAAGAGTAGGATTAATTGGCTGTAGCCAACGTTATGCCACAAGTGCTGTCGTTCCTCGTACGAAACCCGGAATATTCCTTTAAACAAACACGATGACAGTAATGCGTCACAGCTGCATATGTGATATTTGAATTTAAACGGCCTCTTTAACACACTAGCGAACATATGACACTTCCTCCGGCTCTCCACATGGTTATTTTTTTTTCCCCTCGCTGCCACCTCCCCATCCCTAACCATGTCTATCTGTCTCTTCTCAGTCTCTGCTGTAGTCAAGAGCAGCTTTATCTGTGTGTTTAGACAGGCAAGGAAAGAATTACACTGACAGTGCTTAGGAAATGATAGGCTGGTACTGAGATATTTGTGCCCCATAAATTCTCCTCTGCTCAGCATAATTTACGACAGAAGCTGCATGCGCTTCTGTGTGTGTGTGTGTGTGTGTATGAGAAGTTCGTGTCCCACTGTATCTGTCTCCATCTGCTTAGCCACTTTTGCTCCACCGTAAATTAAGGGCCTATAGACAGCTCCCCTCAAGTCTCCGCTCACATAAAAATGAGACGCTAGTCATCTCTCTCCCCCTCTTTCGCTCTTGCTATCGCTATCTCTAATTGAAAGAGAGCTATGTAAAGGTGAGGTGAGGATCGACATAGGTGTGCAGCCCTGATAGCAGAGGTACCACGTTATCTAAAGGCCATTAAAGCAGGGGTTAGCGTTTTAAAGGTTAGCGTGAAAACGTGTTTTTAATTAGCGCCCCTCGCATCGTACACGCAGTGTCTGCAGGAGGTCCTCCAACACAATGATCGTAGACAGTACGACGAGGTCTTCAACCTGACATTCAGAAGGACGCGCTAGTTAGACGGTACTAGCGATGTGGTTCCCCTCCGTAATTACCTGACGCATCAGTCAGCTGTCAAACACAACTACATTCTGACATAAATAGCGTAGAATTAGCTTAGCGACGGACATTTGTTGTTGACATTTAAAGTTCAGTAGCCTTTGACCTCAACTGCGTGATGTGTTTTTCGCATTGCTAGACCTAATTGCTGCCCGCTTCATATGTTTACAACAAGGTTTTAGTTAGCTAGCCTGTACTCTTGTGGTCTGAGTTCATTTCCAGCGTTCCGAAGGGTAATACAATGTTGTTAGCGCAGACGCTCACCTGCTGAACAATTAGCACTACATAAACCCTGTAGCCATTTTCAGTCCAATACTAAAGCAGAGCTCAGTAACACGGCTGGTGAATTATGTATAGCTTAGTCAAGCATAGTTTAATATAGGGCCGTCTATTAATCAATCCTAGTCTAATTGCAGTATATTTTCATTTCGTTCAGGTCTCTACCTGCTGTTAGGCACAGTAATATTAACCTACAGGGCCAGCTAGCAGAAATGATTAAGATTTTTGTTCGACGGATTTTTATGTTTGCTGGTATTAGTGTAATTCTGCTGAATGCGTTATCTGCACTGTTCTACACACGCACAGCAAGAAGTGAGCCGGTCCCTGTGGCCCTGCATGCACAATAATGACATTATCATGCTTGCAATAAATAATCCAACATGTGCCTCTGATTAACAGAGCCTTTCATTGCGTACCATAGAGAAACAAAGAAAGCGGAAAATGTAATGAAATGCGCACTGACATATCGCCTTCCTTTGTGACTGCTGCAAATTGATTGAAACTCCATTTTGTATATGTCACAGAACATTTTCCCCTGCATGCATTGCGGTACATACTAGCCTTTATGTTCAAAACTAATCACCCACTTTTTTTTTTCTTTTGATAAGACTGGAGAAATCTTTACTGTCAGTATCCGTGTATTTTTTTTTTCCTCACAAGGCTGTAGATCAGCTTCATGTTGAAAATCTTGATTCAATTTAGTTTTTTTCACTCTTTGCCCGTTTTTTTTCCCCCTTGAGGGGAGAGGAGCTGGAAGGGAGGGATTCAGCTTTGGCACCTTTCAATACGCTTCTAATCAACAGCTCGGTTCCTCTCGCATACGGAAGCTCTTAATTACTGCTAATTGTGGCCATTACCATGGGAAAATTAAATAAT
This sequence comes from Carassius gibelio, assembly GCF_023724105.1. NCBI lineage: Eukaryota > Metazoa > Chordata > Actinopteri > Cypriniformes > Cyprinidae > Carassius > Carassius gibelio. The sequence goes on from NC_068407.1 coordinate 5,951,545, forward strand.
AAAGCAAGACAAATATTGATGTTAATTGATGGAGCTGCTCGCTGATTGCACAGCTTTCGAAACGGTTTCAATAAGTTTGAATTAACCCTATTTGCATGCATTAATTGGGATAATTAGAAATTAAGATGATTGCTGTTGAGGTTGATCACAAGTATTGTGTGTGTGAGTGAGATGCGGTGTTATGAATACAGGCCAGGCAGAGGGACGCTTTGGATGCTAGCAGCTCCGCGTGTTCTGTCATAAGTAATTACTCTAATCACTCGAGCTGTTCACACTGAACCTGAGAGACCCAGCTCCTAGTGACTTCAGAGACGCGGATGAAACCAGGTGAAGGTCTTCTGGTGCCATTTGTATCCTGGCAATCTATGGAGTGACAGAACAACAAAACATAGTTATATAAATGTGAAAATGTTTGTGTACATTCCTGTGATAATGTAAAAAAAAAAAAAAAAGTGGTTTGGTAGCATCTAAATTAACTGGCTTCATTCAAGTTATAAATACTATTTAATAATTACTGAATCAACCAGAAAGGTCAGATCAGATTGAAAAACTACCTTTTGCAGTGTATTTATAAAATAAGGGGAAAACATGGTTCATGCACCAGTAGATTTTGCCATTTGAAAAATTCACTTTAATTATTATTAGATATGCAGATGTGCAAAATATATTTTATATTTAACTTAAAAAGGGTAAAAAGGAATGAGTAAAGATGTGAAAAACATACAACAAATGTTGCATATAAATAAAGATGTTGAGAGATGGACAATTTCAATTTATTAGTACACTGAAAAAAATAATGGTGTAGAAACCAATTTTTCTCAATTTTATTTCACAAATGATTACAAATACATGGCAAGTAAGACACGGAAACTTGAATTATAGAGACTGAAATGGTATTTAAATAAAATTCCAGAAATTTAGTTTTAGTTATTGTTTAAAGGCATAGTTCACCCAAAAATGAAATTCTGTTTCAAACCTGTATGATTTTCTTTCTTCTGCTGAACTTAAAAGACATTAAAGAATTGCTAGTAACCCCACAGTTGATGGTAGCCATTGACTTCCATAGTAATATTTTCCATACTATGGAAGTCAATGGCTACCATCAACAGTTGGTTACCAACATTCTTCAAAATATCTTTTGCGTTCAGCAATAAAAAACATAAAAATGTGTACACTGTTTGGAATAAGTAGATGGTGAATAAATTATGACAATGATCTGCATTTGAAATTTCTCAGTCCAGGACTGAGTTTATCGTTAGTAAGGTTTATTAAATTTGTTTGCGGTTGTAGATGACCGTTTTAGTGAATCAGCATCCTATTTTGGCACCTTTCAACATTCATACACTCCGTGTTCACCATTCATCGGAAAAACAATGAAATCAAGCAAGGGCTGGAAATATTGAAAATCTTGTTCTTCAGTCTCGAGTCCCACGAGATGGTTATTGAGGTGGCTGTAATTTGATAAGATGAATAAAGTCTGTGGGCTGCAGGCGACTCAGCACTTTCCCCCGCACTTTTCCGACCTCACTCCTACCTTCACAGAACTTCTGACGGCGGGAAAAAAAAATCCCTGACATTGGCAGCACCGGGAGCCCACCTATCGATTAGGTCAAATCTGGGATAGATGATGGATTGGAGGTAATTTTAGGGGCATAGAGGGGGTATCTAGCAGGGTGCAGCCCCCAAAGACCAGTCTGGTAGAACAAAGGGCGGTAGACGGCAGTCAGCCTCTTCATAGCAGGCTGTACGCTAGCCTGTGGTATTCCAGGAGAGGGCAGAGGAGAGAGAAGATTTGATTCACCGCTCAGATCCACCTCTAGATCCATCTGTGCTCCAGGGTTGCACCACTTCCCAGCATCCCTCAGGATCTTTCCAGACATCGCTCGACATGGCTTCACTTTGGCGTCAGTATTTGTTCTCCTTCTCCTTTTTTCCCACTCTCTCTCTCTCTCTCTCTCACCCTCTCTTTAGTTTTCCGTTGTGACTGTTTCTTTGTTAGGTATTCTTCCAATTTAATTACGAAGGCTTTGAAGTTCCCATGAATAATGGCAAAGTGCACCCTTCCAGAGCCTTCAGCTTTTTATTCAGATCAAAGATAGCTTTTACATCAGCCAGAACTCCTCCCCCCAGCTGAGAGCAGTCACAGGGTTTTCAGACACCAGGTGCCAAGGCTCGTCAAACACGGGCGATGGAGGCTCCCCTGGATGGGTATTGAACTGTTGTTGCAAGATGTCAAAAGCTCGTTCCAAGGTTGGCACTAAAACCTGCATGCAACATCAGACCCTCTTTGTAACTTTAACCTTTCATCTACAGGGCAGATGGCAACAGATAACCGGTACATTTTACAAAAGAAAAAATAATAGCTTCTGTTTTATTTATTTGCGCTTCTGCACACAGCACAAACACTGCACGGTGTGTTTGCTGGTTATTTACAAAAGGCATTTATATACAGTGGTCCAACAAAAATGTGTTAGATGTTCTAAAGAATAATGAAGTGTCTGTGCATAAATATTAAAGTGGAATTTATTTTATTTTTATAAAAAAATTTTTTTTAATTATTTACAAATATATATTTAATATATTGTGTTAATTTAATTATAATATTATAATATTGTATTTTTGCTGATTTATCATTTTTATCCATTTTTTTTCCTTGAAAGATTGTATATATCCTGTGGGAACTTAAGAAGAACATACTAACTACATCCGCTAAAACTCTTAAACATTAACTGTTAAACATTGTTAACAGTAGATGTAAAAACTTTATCTTTGTTATCAAATGTGTGATATTTTGCATTTAACGTGATTAAATTGGTTTGTTTTAAGTGTCCAAAGGTTTTGGGGCTACACCACATAGCTTTGTCTGTTTGTTTCTGAACTTTTTAATACATTTTGCCCAAACAAATTCAAAGAAACACGTTTTTTGCTAATTAAAGAATGTGGCTAAAACTGTTTCCAGTATTGCATTTCCGTCACACTAACTCGCCGAATTTGACATTTATGTTCTCATTAACTTGTCAATTTCTGTCAAGTAATTTGTGGCATATGAAGGCCGGCAAATATATTCAGCACCCATCACATTCTAAAAGTAGAAACAAGAAGTTCAGAATATCTCCTTCCATTATTACATGCAGTGACAAGCTGATTGTGTCAGGCACAGGTCAACAGCAAGCAGAGAGAGAGAGAACGGATGTCCCCTGTGCATCAGGCAAGTGTTTTTAGACAAGTATAGCAGATGCTAAACAAACATACAGTCTCACATTGACAGACTGGAGGAGGCATGCTGATGCACAGGGCATGCCGTCCCACTTTGCTTTTCCCATTCCTCTAAGTGGCTTGTCAATTACACTGGGTAAACAGAGGCAGAGTAAGGGAGTAAATCCACCCAAGACAAATATAAAATCGGATCCCTGGAAGATTAAAGGCCACTGAGCCGTGCGAACAAATATTTCAATAGGACAACAGCGTGGAGGTTGGGGCATTAGTTTATATGAATGTGTTTGTGCTGCTGAGTGTCTTTAAGATTGCATTCAGAGTTCTGAATGTGTGGTGTGTTATAAGAAGTAAGACACTGTCCTGCCAGGACTGACAAAAAAAAAAAAAAAGAACAATAAAAATGTGCACTATTTTTGTTAGAATGTATTTCTTTAATATGCATCTTAAATGTCCAGCGTCTGAAAAAAAAAAAGGGGTTTTATGGTTAGGAAGTGGAAAATTTCAGGTGGTTATGGGTAATGTAGGAGACTGTCAACACGGAATGGACCTTTACACATCTTCTTTGCAAAACGTTTCAAACAGTCTTTGAAGAAAATCACCGAACAAATTAATTATTTAGTTAATTCATATTAAAATCAGTATCACTGTGATGCTGTTATAATTTTTGTTAATATTTGGAATTAGATTAGATTTAGATTTAGAATTAGATTTTTTATATATATTTTGTTTTCATTTTAAATGTAAAGTTTTAGTAATTTTGTTCTGTTTTTGTCATTTTTATTATCTTTTATTATTTTAAATGTCTGTTTTTTGTACTGTAGTTTTATTTATTTTAGTACATCAAGATAAACTGAATGAAAATAAGAAATATTGTCTTTTTATATTTTATTTATATTCATATATTTTATTATTATTATTATTATTATTATTAGTCAGTTAAGTTTAATAACCCTGTTTGTTACTTTTTGCGTACTTGGAAATGAATGTTGAATTCTCCCAGATGAATTACAAGCTGTGAGTGCGCCGAAGAAAAAAAAAATCAAAAGCAAGAAATGAATTGTTCTAATGCTTGCTAAGCCTCCGATAGCCCCATGATACAGTTCTGGTGTTGTAATGCTCTCCTCTAGCATTGCCTGACTCGACCATGTCATTCCATTAATTCCAAGCCATTAATGAAAGAAAAAAAGGAAATTGAAAAAGAAACCATGGCTATCAATCCCTGGTGTTGTTGGCAGGTATATAATGAAGTATTTGAGTCCAATTGAATTTGAACTAATTACACTACCCTCCAGATATTACTTCATCTGTACCAGTCGAATTAATGTAACGCTGCGTGTGGGAGACGTACCTTGCGCACCCTGACTCACCTCAGCGTCACACTCCATCACACACTACACACTCTGAGATAAACATATTCTTATACGCTAAAAACCATGTACATACACACACAGTACAGCGCTGCAGCATAGTCACACTCAGAGACAGCCATGGTTTGCTAAGCACCGCGGAAGCCCCCGGCTGGCCAGTCCTCCTTAATTACACATGCAGCACTTTGGAGAGAATGAAAATCCATTAATTCACTTCCATTGAAAATATTAGGTCGTTTTCATTCCCTGTCACTTTGTAGTCCAGTACACGCGTCATACGGGGTTTTACATCTTGATTTGCTGTCTTCACATAAGTCCAGACTACAGACTACTCTTTAGACCTCAAAAACACATGACTGAGAGTTGCTAACATGAGATTTTATGTTTTTAGGGCTTTTTTATTATACAGTTGTATATCAATACATTGCTATAGTTTTTTTTTTTTTTTCGTATAAAATGTAGCAGTATTTTAAATTAATATATCTTTTTATATATTTATTTTTATTATTTTATTTTGATTTAGACTTCAGTTCAGGGAAGACAATGAAGAAATAGGTTGTCTAAACTTACTGTAGCACATTTATAGCATAAGAGAGATTAAAAATGAACCCACAGATTTATAATTTATGGACACTTTCAAAAATATTTTATTACATTACAAAATAAAAAAGAGAGATTGAAAATAAACCCACAGATTCATTGTTTTCCTTATAGGTATGCTGTTTGGGTTGTGTATTTGATGCACTTTCAGTGGTTATAAACAGGTTTTTAAAATATTGATACAATACCAAGAGATATATAAAAAATATATCTCTCGGTATTGTATCAATATTTTAAAAACCTGTTTATTATTTATTTTTTGAAAGTTTACAATAAGCGAGTTGTTTCAACATGAAAGTTCAATTCATTTGTTTGATGTTAAAGTGCCAAAAGTTTGCTTAAAATGTGATCTTGATTAGTGATTCCCTCTGTTACAGTTCACAAGTACAGTAGAAATTCCTTCTGTCTCGTGAAAGTGAATTAATAATTTTGCATCTTGTGCGTAAAATCATTACATAGCTACAGAGGTAAACCGCTGCCGTTAGCACTTGCATTGATGATGCAAGCGTACTGCAGTTTGTGGCCTAAAGTGCAATGTGAAGAGACCTGCAGGGTGGGGTGAAATCGAAATTGGGTTCGATTCAAACATTTAAATCAACTGTTTAGACAGCCTAAAATGAAACTCCATTTTCTGTAAGGCCATTTATTCTCTCTAAACACTTTTTCATTCTGCGTGTGTGTGTTTCTTGATTCATCCTTTCTTTAAATGTGTGTAAAACAGGCCATTCCTCATTAGAAACAGCCTTATCAAAGTGCCTGCCTGGTCTGATACTGCTCAATATTCATCAGTCCAGAACTTCATTTTTCCTCTAAAAATCACGTAGCTCTTCCACTCACACTCTCTCTTTCTCTCTCCCCCAACACTGACTGTGCCGGCTTCTTGATGAGGTTGCGTAATGATTATTTAATGCTAGCATAATTGCTTAAGGGGCTGCTTGTGCTCCTGTACTTACTGGCGTGATACATCAGCATCATTACCAGACCGATTGGCCTCCGATCACACGCCTGTGATCATCACGATCTGTGGGCTTCACCAGGATCCACTCACACACTATGACACACAGCGAGCGTCATTCTCTAAACTACTCTGACGGATGAGAAAGATGGTGTAGATGAATGAATCATGTATATGACCATGAGATATGCACTTTCAAGTGCATCCACTGGGTTTCTTACAGTGTTTGGTGTTGGAAAGTTATCAGCGGTTAAAGATGGTCTCCACCCAACAGGACCTCTGTTTATACTGAGAAGGAACATCCCATCCCTTCATAGTCTTTAAAGTTCTGTCTGTTCAAATAAATGTAGTTGGGCTGGAATCCTGCTGCAAATTCAAATTCAGCTCTCATCCTAATGGATTCTAACACTGTGGTGTTCAAAATGGGCCAAAATAATTATAGATTGACTTTGAAGGAGGGAATGTGAGCTTAAGCGTTGGCTTTTTTCTGTTTCTTTTCAATAAGCAACACCTTAGCAATCCTATAGTGTGCTGTATCAAAAAACCCATATCACCTTGGTGAACCAAATAACTAATGTTGGCTTAATAAAATGTAATTCATCAGTTATAACACAAGTATGCATGGATAAGTTATTGATTACACCATCTTCGAATGCGGGTAATTCAATCAAATTTTAAAGCCAGAATTTCATTTTTTAATGTAGTATGTTCAAAGAGCAACTGGTTTTCTGTGTGTGGTTCTACAACGAGAGCTTCCCATCATGCACAGATCTCTTTGTACATTTATTATTTTTTTCTTTGGGTTGGAGATGCTTGTCTATTAAGATGAGGAAGGTTATTGGCATAGAGGGCACATGGAAGAATTTGCAGTGGTAGCACGTCATGTCAAGTGTCTACATTAAAATGAATCAAATGAGTCAAATTGCCATTTGATGTCCAGATGTGCCATGCTTGCTAATTACAGACTTCACTGTGTGTTGAATGCTTTACATGTTTGCATGTACTTAGCTGCCCTTGGTTTTCACTCTTTAATGTCTTTGCACTTTAAGAACTTCTGGGTTTAGTCTCTTGAATATTCTTAAAGGGGAAGCGCACCCAAAAATGAAAATTTGGTTATAATTATGTATTTCTTTCAGCTGTTGAACTAAAAAGAACTAAAGAAGATATTTTGAAGAATGTTGGTAACAAAAAAAAAAAATACTGTTTAAGTCAATGGCTATATTCAACTGTTTGGATACAAAATTCTTCAAAATATCTTATTTTGTGTTCAACAGTTGAAAGAAATATACACAGGTTTGGAAGAACTTGATGGTAAATGATGACAGAATTGTAATTTTAAGGTGAATTATCTCTTTAAGATGTTATTTTGTTGATTTACATGTACTATAGGGTCCGAGAGCTATTATGAAAATGCTTGTTTTGCACATTTTCAGTTTCATTACAAATTATTTGTTCCTAACTTGATTGAAAAGTTTTATTTAAAAAAAAAAAATGAATGAAAAGTGACATTGGTTTGTCCCACTACTGTTTAAATGACAGCAGCACTCAAACTGCAAGAATGCCACAAGTTTGTGGAAATGATCCAAAGAGCAGCTTCTGCTTGACTGGAATCTTTTATTAGATTTTTTTCCCCAAAAGACATTGCTTATTTCCATTTGTTATTTCCAGTGAAAAAAAAAAGAGATCTCAGACATTTGATCCATGTCTGTTTGCATAGCATTGTGCCAGTAGGGTTAAAACATTTTCGTCTCATTCTAGACTGTGATTCATATGATTTCCTCCATCTCAGTGGACTCAATGGACTTTCGCTTGACATCAGTTCGATAGTCAGTACCCCAATAACACTGACCAACGGCCACTCTCCGTCCTCGCACCTCTTTATCTCCATCTTTCTTTCTCTCTCTCCACTAATCCGTCTCCACTTTTGTTCATCCCACCCGGTAATCTCTTGTCTTTTAAAGCCTCATAGCTGGCTTCCTCTCTCTCCCTCTGTCTTTCTTTCTGTCCCTCTGTAGTGCCAGTTTTTCTCCTTTTTTTCTTTTACAAGGATCAATTTAGCCCAACATGATCCTCAGTGTGCACAGCTAATTCCGCGGAGCTCACGCAGTTCTGCATTGTGTCATAATCGGTGTGAAATTGATTTATGGCCCCTTTTCCGCCCTCTAAACAGCTGCTGAGTGATGCCTCCTGTCATAATCATTCCATCCTGCAGCCCCTCTCGTCTTTTTTAACCACTCCTCTCCAGCAGTCCGCCACCACACAGATTATGTATGATGAGATTTCCTCTCACGTTTATAACATGATATCTGAGAGAAGCCGAGTTTCTCCTTGTGCCCCTCACTCTCTCTAGCCATGCTCACTTGTTCAGTCACTCACTATCTCTGGTTTTTGTGGCTTCAAACACGCCTGCATTATTAATGGAAGTTTTACTAATTCATCTGAATGGAGGATAGAGGGGGAGCGCGAGACACTGCTGGTTGAAGACCGCCACACTCTCAAAAGTTTGGTGGTGGTACAGAGCGCGCTGTAGCAAGTCTACAGAGCCAAAGTCTTGAGAGCCCACCTAACTTCATCAATTATGGAAGGGGGTGACATTTTTCAGGCGGTTTTTGTGGCTTACTGGTGTGGAATATAATGTGCTTTTCCCTAGTGTTGTCCAGGTGAACAGATGAACACAGACAGACTGGAGAAATAAATGCCACAGTGAAATCGCTGTCATGCCTGTCAATTTATCTCCAAAATATCTGTATAACTGCAGGCTTTTTTATCAGGTTTACTACATTTTGGGGTCCGGTATGTGTGCGATTTATACAGGGGTGGTTGGATTCGGCACAACACTGCCAGAAACAACAAAAGGAGGCAGGGCTTTAGATCCAGATGTGCTCATAGTCAGATTAAATATAGACAGGCAGAGTTGGTGAGGGAGGGGCTGGTCAAGGCAGCTCCTCTCTTTTCCCCTCAGAAGAGCTGAGAGAGTAGAGTGTGGCCCCTGAGGCAGAACTCCCAGCGTCCAAATCGGACAGGCGGTGCTGAATGTGCAGGAGCTGTCAGGTGCTATGGCTTGTAACATGAGTTAGTGCTGCTATCAGAAGCACTGTGTGAGTGTATGAGAGAGAGATAGGGAAGGCAAGGCAGGGACCGAGACTGCTGCTAGGACCCATAGCCCCGCTCCACCAAAGCCCAGCTCATACATTACTAATGCTTCCAGCAATACATGTCTCATTCATAATAGATAACCCTGCGTGCACCTGCAACATATATCATGCACACTATAAAGAGGTCAGCTATTCACTAGCTTTGGCTACGGGGCACGGACCGTGGAGGGTGTGGGGGGGGGGCATCTGTAAATTAGCGATCAGCTTCACCTCAGTGCGCATGACAGTCCACAACACCCCGGCCATGCATGGCCCGTCCCGTTCCGTCCCGTCCCACCCTGCCCTGGGAAAATGAGCTTCTCACCCGCCCCCTTCCAACCAATCACCTCCAGCCCTCTTGGTTCATGTCTCACAGCCCCTTGCGCTCGCAGACAATTTACGGTAATTGAGAGAAGGCGAAGCTCGCCTCATATGGCGTGGAGGAAAATTGCCTGCACAGGGCTGTAAATTAACTAAGCAAAAGGGGATTCAGGAATTACATCCGCTCTGTGTGAAATGAGCGTTTATCAGACTGAAAAAAATGCCGGTGGCGGACGGCAAGCGGGGCTTGGGCCCGGCCAGCTGGGCGATGAGGGTGGGGGATGGGGGGCGATCTGCCGGCTGGACAGGTCCATTGACACAGGGTTAATACTGCGGTGAATAGGCCCAGTAATGGAGCTTGGCTGACGGGGAACAGTTTCCGGGGAACAGATGCCTCCCCCCATTCCATTTTACACAAAATCTCCCTCTTTTTTATCGTCCTTTCTAAACGGATCCAAATCAATTAGGCACTGAAGCTAACAAAAGGAGTTTATTGGGCATCTCACCATTATATATATGGCAGATCCAAGTGTTTATGTATCCGTCTGGATCAGAAGGATCCATTCAAGTGGATTCATTCTGCATTTAAACAAGCCACAAACCAAACAAGCCCTTTTTAAGATGAAATAATACCTCGAGTAATTGATCTGAATCCCATGGCAGTACCACAAAGCGTACTGCACTGTCAGAAGAAATAACGTTGACCGAGACGCATTTGCATTAGGGCTGCATATTTGCATGCGTGTCGGCATGCCGCATATCTGCATATACGTCTAAACCCGCACCACTTCGCTCAGGCACCAAACAAACACAGGATCTGAGCCATCTATTATTTACTGCATTTTTATTTACCCCATCAAACAGCTGCCACCAACAATCAGATGCCAAATGAGTGTAGTTTATGGCCGAGAAATCGGGGCCGAGGAATAAAGGTGGGTTTTATCTGAGGAGGGGCTTTAATTACTTGCGCTTTAATGGTCAGAGAGGACGGAGGAAGTTGGACTGCCTCGGGATACATGGAGCGGCCAATGCATCACGTGACTATTCAAATCACTTTTGGATCAGAGATTGAAAATGAAAGAATTGTTTTGAGCTCGCAAAATTGGGGGGAAAAAAGTAGGCGTATAAATGTTTTTGTTTGGTGAGGTCAATTATTGCGCCACCGGTGACAAAACCATATAAATGTTGAATTCAATAAAGCCAATAAGTGTGGCGGTCCTGAAAATATAGTCATGGTCATCTCATATAAGCGCTGCTCTGGAGTTGACGCTTTGAAGTTTAGCAGACTTACTTATGTAGATTTTTACGTTCTTGTTTCTTCGTCAGGAACCTGTAGCCCCGATTGTGTTTGCAAGGAGAGTAAACATCCATATGCTGCGGGGTCGCTGGTATTTTGTGTGTGTGGCTGTCAGGCTTTTAGTAAGTGTGTCACATCTGCTCCTCATCCCATTACAAAACTGCACAGCTTTCTAATGGCTGTCTTTACACCTGTACAAACCCCAGCTCTGACACACACTTCTCCCCATGCACTCTGCGACATCATAAACCAGTTCTGTACACACATGCTCACATACACACACAGAGCTCTCCTCCTGTCCTTCAGTTCGAAACCCCTCCCTCTGGCTGTTTCTGTCCTTTTTTATAATAGTCTGAAATATTCATGCGCTGCTACAAGCGCAAAATGCTGTACTACTTAACGGATGAATATTTTATTTTGCGCTAAACTAGGTGCAAACGTGTGAAGCCGTAGCAGGAGCCAGAGTGGATTTTCTCTCAGGTGTGTCTATCGAGTCTCTGGTTGGGTGCACGTTGTTTGCGCTTCCTGTCCTTGTCGCCAAGACACATGACAGTGTGACCCAAGCGAAACACAGATTAATTATGTACAACTTGCAAAGGACAATGTTATCTTGGCTTGTAGCTGAAAGGTTCACAAGATGATCTTTTTAACACACTCAAATTCATTTTTAGGAAAATATTAGCTGTTTTAGTACTTTAAAAAAAAATCTTATTTTTATAGTCCTTTAAGTGTAGAGGAATCCTATATTTAAAAAATGAAATTGTTTACAATATTTGCTCACCCTCTTATAATATTAAACATTTATATGCAGTTTTTTTTTCCTGTTTAAAGTAAATATAAAAGTAGTCACAATTACTTTATTTCAAAATTTAAAAGGTCATACAATTGATTTTGTGTGTAATTTTAAGTATTTTTTCAGTGAATGTGATGCATTCACTAATCTGAATGTAGACTTGATTGAGACTGGAAATATTTTCTCCTTTTTTTACGTACAAATTGTATAACTTCAAGACTTTGAATATAGTGCACTGGTCACATTGATTCCTACTAATTTTATTTTATTTTGTTATATTTTATATTTTATTGGTAAAAATCTAGATGAAGAATCTTCAAATATTCCAACATAAAGGTTTGAAATGACTTGAATAATGCTGAATGAATAATGACACATTTTCATTTTGGGGTGAACTATCCCTTTAAGAGTGTTAAGTAACAGTTTTAAATTGTGTATTTAAATTTTGTCGTATAAAAATAAACCACATCTAATTACACAAAATATACATAAGTACAGTATACTAAACAGTATGTGGAAGGTTTGTTTTGTCAGCCAGGATCTTCAGAGTTTTATTATTATTATTATTATTATTATTCATATCTTTAGATTTTATTTCTTCCTAAGTTCCTATAGAATTCTTCTTTTTCAGTCACTCTACATCTAGCAAATAAACTGAGCAGTTTTGCCTGCTCGTTCCCATTATGATATTCATGAGTTATCTCTTTTTTTTGTACCTCACCGTAGCTCGCACTTGGCTTGTCACCTCCAGTCATCGTGGTGCTGTCTGCACTTTCAGTAGAGTTGGTGCAATACCGTAAGAAACGCTGCTGTTTGAGTGAGGCTCTGTCAGTCTTTCTCTCCCCAGCGGATGCACTGTGACTTGTTCCAGGAGTAAGACGGCAGCGATGAGGCAGAGTATGCCGTACTAATGAGTGGGTGAGAATGTGTGTTGGTAAACAGTCAAAAGAAAGAGGAGACAGAGACATAAACAGACTGTGTGAAAGAGTGAAACACAACGTAAACACACTTAAAGGAACAGTTCACGCAAAAATGCATTTTCTTACCCTCATGTCATTCCAAACCTTTGTATTTAGTGCAGATATGACTACTGTGGAACACAAAAAAAAGAGAAATGTTGAATAATATACTGATTAATTTTTGCAATAAATAAGTTATTTTAAAAAAGGCATGAAAGCACCATGAAATTATTCCATATGACTTGTGCACTTGTGTGAGAAACAGACTTATCAAGCTCATAATCTTCATGGGTTGAACAGTTCAGTCCCATTTGCAATCCAATCATTGAATATCAGTGAATAATTATATAACAATTGGTCTGTTTGTAAAAACAAAGTTATCATACTATGTCATATTTTGAAATAAATTGCCCGAATCAAATGAACCGCTTTTATGATGCATGCATTTTAAAGTTGGAAAGTTCCAGTATCCAGTCATTATAACTGCCCTGAAAATAGCTTCATCAAAATATCATAAGGGTGAGTAAATAATGACAACATTTTAGGCTGAATTGTTTCTTTAAGGACATAGGGGTGGTAAGGCAGGTTCGTAAACGTCAGCAGGAATGTGTGAACCGACCAGATGAGAGAGCTGTTTGTTTTCTCTGAATGAGTGAGTGTGTCATGCCCTTCCTTCATCAGTTACTCCCTGTATATTACACTTTATTTCTTTTGAATCGACAGGAGCAGAGGTCCATAATAGGTGCCTTTTTTATATAGCTGCAGTGTACCAGGCAATTTTTGCTCATTCTTCCAAGACTCTTTGCTAATCTCTCCCTCTCTATACTGTATCTTCCTCCCTACTCGTGTAGCCCTGCAATGTCCACTTCCATTTTCTAAAGTGTCACCTTTGGCATTTCTTACAGGAAATTAATTTGATTGGACGAAAAGCTTGCCAGTCAGTATTTTAGGCTGAAGTTGCTGAAATGTTTAGGAGTCTACAGTAAGTCCTCAGACAGTAAACTGGAGGGAGTCCAGTGTGTGTGTGTGTGTGTGTGACTCCCAGAGGTCGTATGACCTGGACACACTGTCTGGAGTGCAGTCTGGAGGGGAACAGGTTCATATTTATACAAAGACTTGATATCAAGTAGGTTTAGCAACCATAGTCTCACACACCTGGCATTATGACATTCTTTTCAGCATAAAGTCTCCTGATAGTAACTCATTCTAGCTAGAAACCAGACAAACTCAGACAATTTGATTGACACAAAAAGTGACCAACCTCAGTTTGCTGCTAGGACCAGCTTTATCAAAAAATAGATTATACCACAGTACTCAGTTCATTTACATTACATTTTCATTTAGTTCATTTAGCAGATGCTTCTATCCAAAGCAACTTACAAATGAGGGCAATGGAAGCAATCACAATCGACAAAAAAGTACTGACTACGTAACACACTTATTATTATTATTATTATTATATGATAAATAAAAAGAACAGATCAAGCTATTGTTAGAGGCCTTTTTTCTTTTTGTTTATTGTGTAATAAATAAAAAGAACAAAATAGATTGATAGAAAACAAGCAGTTTGTAAATGAATAGATTGCAAGTCTAAAAATGTTTAAAGAATAGAATTAGAATAGAGAGTGGTAGAGTTAGAGGGTCAAATAAAGATGGAAGAGATGTGTTTTTAGACGATTCTTGAAGATGGAGATATACAAGATGGATATCTCATTATCTTGCTACTAAGTGTTTAATTTGAGGCCACTAAACTATAATTTTCCAGGTAAAAACATCCTAAAATAATAATTAGTAGTAGTAGTAATAATTAGCATAAAAAATACTTTTTAGAAAATACTTAAAAATAATGCCTGTATAATTAATTGAATTTTAATTTTAGCAAGAATTTAAAAACGGAGGAAATATATAAAAATAAAAAAAACATGTCTTGTGCAAGTATTATATGCAATGATATAATTGTCATATGAATGATATTAATGTATTTTCTGACAATAATACTGATTAAAAAAGGCTGATGATTTGTAAACCAAAAAATTAAAAAAATAAAAATAATAAATTCAGTGTCTGGATAGGTGGATCTATTTAAAACTGAATCACACACTGATCTGTCAACAGCACAATGCACGGTTCAGTCACAAATTGACGGTTATGTAAACTCATTTTGTATTGGTTGTGTGACCTTTTCGGGTTGAAACGCAAAGTTTTTAGCCTCTCTGTTCTAGTTCACTTCTTTGTGTAGAGCCAGCAGTGGATAATTACTGTCTCTAAAGGTGATCCGCTGAAGTGTTTCAGGCCCTGCAGTGCACTGTGGGCCACTGTGGCCAGTGGATTGGGTCCAACGGACAGAAATGTGTGTGCGTGCGCAGCAGAGGTGATAAGGCTGTCACGGACACTCAACTCCAGCTACAGGCCCGAATCAGGCACCAGAGGCTGAGGAATGCTGGGATACCGTCTCTCTCTGGTAGGACAAGTCCTAATGTAAAACAGCAGGACAATAAAAAGACAATGGAGAGCCATGATAGCCTTGGCTCCCCAACGTGCCTTCTGAATGGGGTACGGAATGGCAGTGTGGACGATCGATGGCGAGAGAAGCAGAAATCGAGGGGGGTTTGGGGGAGTTGAAGGCTGCTGATTAGGGGACGGCAGACAGCAGAGCACCACCACTTCACCGTGCCTTTATCTCTCTCTCCTTCTCGCGCTCTGCAGCCTTTCTTTCCGCACACTTTGGGTACTGTTTGCCTGTTACTCCCCATGGCATTGCGGTGACATGGCATTTAATAGACTCCCCGGTGTGAAACAAACTACCTCAATTAATTCCTCAGTCTCGGCCCTGGCCTCTGCTGAGCCACTCACACCAGTAGCCCCTCTGGCTTTCTCGGTGTGTGCGTGCATGCACGTGTGTATGTGTCTGTCTGTGTACATCCCTGAGCGGCACATGCAACAGTCTGTGTATGCGTCTGTCTGATTTATTTTTGTATTTTATTTTTTTCCTCTCATAGAAAAGAGTTTTGATGAGTACAGCTGCAACTATGGTTTCATCCTCAAATACACAATCAGGGCTCAATAGGTTTGGCCAGTGTGGCAAAGATCCACACATAAACAGTCGCTTGTCCGTTTGGGCCTGTACTTGTTTGCTTTTTTCATTTTTTTTTTTTTTCTTTGAGCTTTTTTCATTGATCTTAAACAAACACACAAAAATATATGCTTTTAATAACTTAAATATGTGATCTTTTCTTCATGTTTGTTGCTAATTCTGCTGATTTGTAACCAGGAAAACAACATAACAGTCATTTGGATTAAATTAGCATAATTTTGCAGCAAAAACTATTTTATGAACTTATGAAGTTACATAACTGTTTAGCTTTTTAATACTGGACATACAAATTATATAATCATATTATAAATAATTATAAATATGTAATTTTATTGTTTTTTTGTAAAAGATTAACAAGATTTGAAAACAAAAATTACATTTTAGAATATATCCACAGAATATTTTTATTTAAAAAAGCATGTATAAAATACAATTAGACAGCTCTTTTGTTATGCAGCAAGTGAAAATATAATAACTTTTTGTTAAACACTCAACAAAATGGAAAAACATTTATTATGGTTGGCAAAGACTGCATTTATTTAAATAAATAAAAAATATGAATTTTGAGAAATATATTTACAATTTAAAATTATCCCTCAGAAATCATTTTAATATGCGGATGTTTTCTAATATAACAGTTTTGCTGCTCAACATTTTTTGTGGAAACTATGGTCATGCTTTTTTAATAAATAAAAAAGTTAAAAGGTACAGAATTCATTTACACATACACATTTATTCATCCCCCCAAAAAATTCTTGCTAACTCCAAAATGTTGCATTGCGGCATGAACACACCCACATCTGCTGTATATGTGCTTGCTGAACATTTAATTTGCAATACATTATTAAGGAATTTAGGGTGTAACATTCTTTTCAAAAAATATCCACAAAATATTAGAAAAAGGGCTTGGTCATATTATGGCACTAGAACATCAATAAAGTCAGGCTCTCAAAGCCGTTCAGTTGGGTTCAAGTCTGGGTTTGTTCAGGCTAGTCGAGTTCTTCCACACCAGACGTAGTAAATAATTTCTTTATGGACCTTGCTTAGTGCACAGGGGTATTGTGATGCTGGAAAATAAAAGAATCCATCCCAGGCTGCTATCAGAAACTTGAACGTCCACAAATCTGTAGAATGTCTAGCATTAAATCCAGCCTTCACTGGAATTAATCACCATAGCTAAACCCATTAATTTTGCCCATGTAATGTATTTGTCAGATTTTCTTTCCTCCACCGAGATCCTTAATTGCCCTCCACAGATTGTTGAATCTTAGATGTTGGCGGCATTTTCTTGCATTGAGAGAATAATAAGACGACTAAGTCCCTTCATCATTCTCCGTCTGCGCTTTCCTCACATAGAAAGACGTGAGGGCTTGTTGGCTGCTTGTCAAGAAGCATTGGAGTCCCTTGTGTCTGTACCTGTGTGTGTGTGTGTGTTTTCAGGATGCCCAAATCCTGGAGAGCAGCATGCTGGGATACTCCCGAAACCACCCTCCCAAACAAAGATAAACATGAAGTAAACATACAACACACGTACCCGACCTTGAGATCTTCTTTGAGGATGATCTCACCTTCTCAATGGAATGAGCTAGTGTGTGTGTGTGTGTGTGTGTGTATACGAGTGTGTGTGTGGGGCGGGGGTGGTGCTGGCAGGCCAGGCTGCACCCTATCCTGGGGCTTGACCATCTGGGTTTATTGACCGGCTGCTCCATGATTCCAGAAGCCTGCTGAAAAGAGAAAGAGAAAGGGAGGAGTGAAGAGAATAACCCTCAATCTTAACTGGACGGTTTCTGAATGTCGCTGCTTTGTGTTTATTTCATTCAACCGCCTTCCATGGGGAGAATGTCTCCCATGAGTCCCAGAATGGTACTTGAATTTTAACCAAAGCCACCTCCAATGTGAGGGAAAGATTTGGGTTATACACCACTGTGAGTGTGTGTCTCAGGATGGATGTGTGTGTGTCTGTTTGAGGAATGCTGACTCAATCCATCAATGATTCAACAGGACAGGGGAGCACTAGGGGCTCTGTAACTGCCCTGCCAGCACTCCTGGTCTGAGGCAGAAACCTTATCTCCCCTGGGGTCCGACCGGCTCACGCACTTGGGACCCTTCTAGGTATAGACTCCGGCCTATAGGAGGACACACACACAGATAGTGGTTTGCAGTCTGACACTGTACTGACCGCATCTCTCAGAGGCGCATAAGAGAAGATGCGCCATCTGCTTTGGAGCTGACACTGAGATCCATCTACATATATACACACAAACACAAACTTAGAGACCCCGCCGCTTATCTACCTATCAACTCCTTTTATTTTAAGCTTGTAGACAACTAATTTCACTCATTGTGTTTGATTGAGCTCATGACCTAAAGATCAAACTGTTTATAAGTCCTGTGAGTAACCAACCATTTCTTGCTGGAGCTCATTTTGAGGCAAATTAAAGCAAATTGTGGCTAATATTCATGATCAATCACCTAATGTGTTCTATGAGACTATGAAATGAGTTTAGCTGTGCCTGAATTGTAGATTAAACCTCTTAACTGACTTTATACTTTTAAAGACATCTTGACAAAGCTTCATAATGTATATGCAGAGTCATACGTTTTCCTCTCTCCCTTCAACAGCTCGCTAATATGTGATTAATTGAGGTCTAATTAGTGGTTAGTTAGCACTTAATTAGTTCCTCATTCTTGACCATTGAAATTAGATGATTGAGCACATACCGTGCAGCCTGTTATCAATCCATTTATCATCTACGTGCTTTTTTTAAAAAAAATTTTTTTTAATCACAAATAAAATGTGTAAATTGCAAATGAAAAGGTACACTGAATATCACACCGATGTCTATGACAGACTTTGGTTTCCTAAATGGCAAAAAGCAAAAAGAGTTGATAAGAAAATGTAGCCAATTTGGAAATAAGAGGTGTTTCTCAATGTCAAGGAAGGATCCTCGGAAGCCAGTATTTCGAGGATGCCACGTCAACGACATCCGTCGAAGGACTGTTCCAATGTCGAGGATCCTCGGAATTTCAACCAAGGACTGAGTACTTCGTTCGAAGAATATCCCATACACAGGAAAGGATGCATATATGTATCCTTCACGCTCTTCACACTCTCAAATCACCTACAATCCTATGCGCGCAGCTTTGCATTAGTTCAAAAATTCAAAAATGTCGAACGTTAACGTAGTCGGAGCGTTAACGGTTTTTATTTACGTTACCAAACATTTGTTATAACTGTAGTAAATATAAGTAAAGTTTGACGTTTAAATGCCAGTACAAATTACTACCGTATTGATATTGTAAATTATACAAATACAAATGGTTAACAGAACCGGACCTGTCATTTAACAATTGGTTGCGTCAACGGCATTTCTTTTATAAATAACTAGTTACATTCACAGCGTTTTTCAAACGGACCTTTTCACTGACGTAATGACGCAATTACGTGCACTTGCTAGCCTGTTCCATTTACTTGTTCTCCGTATGCTAAAGAGGAGTCTCACCTAGCCTCTGAAGGAAGTGACTTGGAAGGATCAGTCCTTCCAAGGAAGTATCCTTGACATTGAGAAACGCCTGCTTTCTCACTTTCTGCCTTTTATATATTCAGGTTTGCTGTTGTCAGATTGATTGGCCTGTTTTAGGAGGGCTGGTCTAGAGTGGACAGAGTGTTTTTTTTTTTTGTTTTTTTTAACCTAAATTCTTTAAAAATATATATTCTTGTTTGTTGCATTTTTTTATTATGTAGTTAGTTAGGTCAGTTTTGTTTTAAATATATCTTAAAATATAATATATTTCTGTGATGGCAAAGCTTAATTTTCAACAGCCTTTACTCCAGTGTTCACTGTCACATGATCCATTCTAGAAAATTCTAGATTTGTTTTATTTTTGTTATTAATTTCAATTAATGACTCTTTTGATAAATGTAATAAATATTTGCTGAATTAAATTATTAAATTCTTTCCAAAAATATTTTTGTCTTGCTGCACTAGCTTAATACACTTAAAACAAGTGAAAAAAATCAAGTGCTCTAATACAAAAATATACTCGTTTTAAGAATACATTGTCTGAAAGCAAATGCAGTGTCACTTGTTTCAAGGATTTTTTACATTTTTAACTAGGAGATAAGACAAGATACATTTGCCTTAAAATAGTTTTGTTTTTTAAGTGAAGTGGAGGTTGGTAAAACCATCCTACCGCTGACCTGTTGGTGCACTTTATATTACACCCACTGTATTTTGAGCGTGAGACACAGTGTATGTAGAGTTTCTGTGTGTACAGGAATGTTTTTTATTATTATTATTATTTGCTATACATACTGCTACATTACCGGCTCTCCTCATTTTTCCTTCTCCTCCCCTCCTTTGAAAATCAAGTGGCATTTCCATTTTCAAATTGCTTCCTACTCCTTTGTGAATAGAATCGAATTACTCTGAAAAGCCCTGATTGATTCTTTCTGAACACAATAGTTTTCATCGTTTAAGCCAATAGCAGCTGCTCACTCTCTCTTATATTGCCTATTGAGCCAGACCTGAGTCCTGCTGGTGGTCATTATAGTGGATTCTGAATGGGTGACTGGTAAAAAAAATATATATATATATATATATATTAACCTAGGGAAAAGTAACGTATTGCAGGATGGTGTGGGTTTGGGCATTAATGAGAAGAAATTTTAGGGGTCAAGAGTTTGCTCTTTCTATGTTCATATAGTCCCTTCATGCCTCTGTTAATTCAACACAGTTGCAGTTTTTATTTGGCTGCAGCGTGTGCATTGAAAAGCCAATCGTTCTTTAATAGAGCTGTGGAGAACTCGTCTAGATTCAGCCCATTGCATATTCTAATTTGTTCAAGGAGCAAGGTGCTATATTGATCATCCCCCACCCCAGAGAGAGAAACCGAGGGAGGGAGAAAGTATCTGGCTCGCAGTGAAGGCTTTTGAATGTGATGCATACCTCAGAGGCTTTTTGAGTTTTGACCCCCGTGCACTGAGTAATCTCCTGAGTGGGCTTTGTAGTGCAGTCATCTTTAGTGTAGCCTGGAGCTCCAGCCCACCCGTGTCCACAACGTCTCTTTCTAGCCTCGGTACATGAACAAAGCGCACCCGGGGTCACCGCAAGCGTGGCTGTGTAGGGTGATGCCTTATTCAGTTTTATGGCTGATGTACAGTATCATACAGTTCGAAAATAAATAACCAAACTTTCTGCTGCTTTCCTACTTCGCTTTTGAAGAGATATATGTGTGTGTGTGTGTCTGTGTGTGTGTGTGTGCACGTACTGGCCCTGCCAGGGTGCTGCAAGGCAGGCAGGCAGCCTAATGGTTTGGAGCATATATATTTAATGGGAGTGGTGGAAGGCTGTAGAGAGTGTGTGGTTTATGGATCGGCTCCTGGTAACAAACCCACAGCTGTCAGAGCGGAAACCAGGGGAAGGGAGAGATATGGAAGAGGCCCGGTCCCCACTGCGACCCTGCCGGACCAGGTCCACATAGACCGCTGTGAGGCAGGAAGGGGGACCAAGCTGTTTTCCTGTTCCAGAGGGTCTAGTTGGGCACTGTGGAGACTGGGAAGAAATGACAGCCGCATGCCAGTGGACATGGGGGGTGGGGGGGCAACGGATTCATCGCGACACAGTGTGGGCTTGGCACCCAATCAGTTTAAAAAAGAAACACCTTTTGTCATGTTATCAGCAGGTATGTGGGCAGAGTTTGGATTTTGGCCACTTAGAGATGCCCAATTTGCTTGGCAATATATTGCAAGATCTTGATTAGCTTCTTTTTATATTTATTTACACCCATATGAAGTTCTAAACAGGTATGACTTTCTATGACGATTTTTTTGTGATCAAACATACAACATGATGCATATAACAAAATTGATGTGTGCATTTTAAAATCACCTACTGTATATACAAAACCGCAAACTATATAATGGCAACAGTTGCCAAAAGAATGAAAATAATAAACTTTATTTATGATGGTATTTTAATAATATATAGTGCTGGGCAATGATTATTATTATCATGATTAAGCGCATTATTGTCTGTGATTAATCGTGATTAACCGCATGATTGTCTGTAATTAATCGTGATTAATCACATTATTACACAAAATTCCATAATGCATTCAATGTTCATTTAAAAGTATTGCTAATTGAACAAAAGTGCAATAACCTTTGGATTTTTTACAGCAGTATTCCTTTACATATGTAGTAGCAGTTAAAATATTTATTGTAAATCTCAACTCGTAAAATTTATGTAATTAAATTAAATAGAAAACCAAAGCTATCTGCCACTGCCACGGCATTAACAATTTTATAGAAAAACCAGAGTCCAGAGCCTTGCACATAACATTATAACAGGCACCTTCTGATTAGAGACCTGCACTATCGCGGGACCCAACACAGAGTGCAGCGCGGGACAATACTAGATGGGTGTATGTGGGTGCGGATACATTCATGTACTCACTCTAGTCACAGTTGCCTTGAACCGAGCCCAAACGTGATTTTTTTAGCCAGGGACGGCTAAACGAACTGCACCCGAGAGTGGCACGGACCGATCACACTAGTATAACAAACCACAAATGCGCTTGAGCACAGATAAGATTGCCTAGTATGAGTGCACCCTAAAAAAATTAGTGGAAAGCATACCAAGTTGTGGAAGAAACACTATATCTCAAGCACATTCCTTGAGCGTGATTTGAGGCGGAGTGAAACATTGACAAATGCACGTCATTCATTCATTTATAACCACTCAAATTTTTGTTTCCCCTCTGTTTTGTTTCCGCGTTTGTTCAATGTTTTTTTTCTTCCCATTTGTTTCCCATGGATCCCTTTGACCCCTTATCCCATCCGGGATATCTCCTGCTGGAGCAGAGGGGGAGAGATCGCTCGAGGTCCATATCAGATTGTTTCTGCAAATTGCCCATTTTACCAGCTAACTGGACGGCGTGCTCTGTTGGTTTTATGACGCCCACCTGAACCCTGTGTGTAGAGCGCAGTTGTCAGAAGGTGGCCCTCGAATGGATTTCGCCGCGTTTGTGAAATGGATACTAGCCAGAAACAGATCTCCATTCACCGTCTCTTCTGAGGATGATCTTGCCAGTTCCACTCCGGACCCAGAGCCCAGCCCACCATCACCTCGCTGTGTAGAACAAAAGCCCAAGCCCACGGATGATGGAGAGCCCAAACCCGCCGCGATCAACGAGCCATCTTAACATGGACAAATCACTCCCAAGCCCTATCTCATTCACCTTAGCCCAAAAGAGGAGAATGAGGAGGAAAGGACTGTTGGCTCTAGCCCCTGACCAGAGTCAAGAGAGGGCTTCTGTACCTGAGTTCATACGGTTCCCACGTATGGTCCAGGAAGGGCCACAGATCCCGAGTCTAGACCCAGGGGGGCTCCTATTTCCATTTCCAGCCCAGAGAGAGCTATGGTTCCCACATATGGCCCAGGGAGGGCCTCAGTTCCTGAGTTTAGCACAGAGAGGGCTGCTGTTCCTAAATTAGGCCCAGAGAGGGCTGCTGTTCTTAAGTTTGGCCCAGAGAGGTTTCCCATTCCCTAGTCCAGCCTGGAAAAGTCTTTTGTCCCCGAGTCTTACACAGAGGGCTTCCATTCACAAATTCGGCCCAGGAAGGTCTTCTGCTCCTGTTTACAGCCCAGAGGCTCAGAAATGCACACCCACCCTCTCGCTCCTGCCTCCTCCACCACTGTTGTCTGGCAGCCCCTCTGCTCACCCTCAGCCGACCATTTGTCCAGTTCGAGCACAACGGGTCTGCCAGTCTCCATTGTCTGCGTGGCTGGAGAATCCCTTGCCTCCAGCTTCTGAGTCCCGGACTCTGCCTCTGCCACTGGCTCCGCCTGGCTCCCTAGTCCCTCCGGTTCTGCCTCGTTCTGTCATCGACCATCCATTGTCTTTGGGACTCCACTCCTCCGGCTGTGCCTTGTCCCTCCGTCCCCTCTATCGTTATGGCTGCAGCTTGGGTCTTGCTTGCTCCTCCAGCTCCAAGCCACTCCTGTCTCCTCCCTCTATTGTCTCCACCTAGAACTCTGTCTGCCGGCCCCTTCTCTTGTGCCCGTCTTCCTCCCAAGCCTCCTTCCAAGTTCCCACCCATCCTTTCCTCTGTTGTATCTAATGGTGAGGACGTACCTTGCAGGCGGGGGTGATATGTCAGGATTATGGACCTGTTTTGGTGTTTTTTCCCTCCTCATGTGCTCCAGGACCCAGTTTCTTCCTTGTTTGATTGGTTTCATGTGATTCATGTGAGACCTAGTCTGTGCATTCTGTCTTTGTCGGCTCTAACAATGTGATGATGTGATGTGCGTGTGTCTTCTCCCATTACTGGTTTGGATAGCCCCATGTTTGGATTGTTTATTCTAATCTACGTCTCTGTCATTCAGTCGGACACAGTGCATGACTGTAAGTCTTCATAATTGTGTTCCGAATTTTAATATGTAGGATTTTACTTTTTTAGCATCCTGTAATTACTGCAACGTTCTTCGAAGTTAAAGGTTATATGCGAATCATTGACAATTTTATACCTAGCGAAACACCCCCAGTCATGTTGTAGGAATGCAATTGGAATGAATGGGAGACAGACGCTGGGTTTTTTAGTGGGCTGAGACACGGCAGGGGGGGTAACATCTCATCACCATGGTTACGCCAGTTACCTCGCAGAGCCTCCTGTGAAATGAGCTGGAGCTCAGAAGTTTTTTAATTTGCCACATCATAAAAATAAAGTCCATTTTCCACTTCAGGAACCTTAAGGGCTGACAAATATTATTGGGAAGAAGTGACAAAGGCGGAAACAGCAAAAGGAAGGCAATTTTTTTTTTTCATTTGTTTTATAGATGGCACCCACCTTAGTGTGCAGAATAGGAGGTGGCTTCGTCCGGCTGTGACTGAGCCATGGGAGAGAAAAAATAGATTTTATGTACAGGCAACAAGCCATTCGGACAATCTGTTACCTTTTCCTGCTTTGTGCAATTCCAAAGAACACTGTGAACATGCAGTGTGGAGTGAGCATCTATTTCTGACTCTGGTGCTTGGCCAGCAAAGCCGTGGATGAGAGACTGGATGTCTGAAGGCTTCTTGCATTGAAGTTTCACTCATTTACATTACATTTACATTTAATCATTTACCAGACGCTTTTATCCAAAGCGCCTTATAAATGAGGAAAAGCACAAGCAATTTATCACACGGTACCCAGCAATATTAGCAGTGCAGCAATAGTGAAAGTAGAGTGTAATTGCAGAAAAGTAGAAAGAAGAGCTTGTGGTGGTCTTACTAGGGGAGGATGGAGGTTCATTCCACTGTAAAGATGACTCACTCAATTTCTCTGTTCCAAAATGTAGTGAGCTGCTTCCTTTTAAGACATTATAGGCGTGGAATTGATTGCCTGTTCAAAAAACTTTGCAGTGTAATTGTAGTAACGGTTCATTATAATAATTCTGTTCTTATATATTTGTTTCTATTCTAAAACAGCATCTCATCTTTCATATACAGTGCAATACAATCTCAGAATGCATTGCGAAAAGTTTAAACATTTAAACAATTTAAACATTTTAGTATTCATACATATTTATTTAATATTAATAATTCAAACATTCTATTCTACCCCCTATTCATGTGTTCTATGTATATTCATGCTTAACATATTGCTTGCTGCCTGTTGCTCACATGCAGAACATTCAAATAGGTCATTAATTTGGTTGTGTTTCAGTTAGAAGGCAGCAACCTATATAGGCAGCAAGGACATTCTGTAACTGAGTGATTTTAAATAGGCTTAATTTTGAAACACACTAGCAAGAACCACATGCCAGGACACACCTAAGTGTACATCAGTTCTTTATATGGGACGTTACATAACGCACTGCAGCCTTTACTGGTGAGGTGGGGCACATCAGCTCCATCTGTGGGTAATTTTCAGATATGACAGCACAATAAGATACACAGGCAGGTGTGGATGTGTGTGCATGTTTGTCCGCATGCATGAGGGTCAAGAAAATATATAGGAGTGCAGTCTGCAAGGAGACTTTGGACCAAAATGATTCATTCCTGTAAGCTGTCATTGGAGCCGCTGGATTTAGTTAAGTAATAAGTGCAAAATGTTCTCTTTTGAATAATTGATACTTTCCTCGCTGAATTTTCTCCCACTCAGCCATTCATTTGCTCACATATATCCTGCTGATTAAGAAGTATATCTTACAGGAACAGGGAATGTGAGCGTGTGTGTTTTTGTGTGTGTGCATGCAGGCACATGCATGCATCTAATGGTGTGTGCCTGCATGATACATAAGGGACATAAAAACAGAGATAAAAATCTTAGTTTATTCATATACAAGTAAGATCGGTAAAACAGCTAGCTGGGAGCATAAAACAACTGGTTATAGTATTTCAGTGGATCGCTCACATATTTGAACCTGTGATGAATACAACAGTGTGCACAATTTGAGCAGAAAAAAACTAGACGTTAATTAGAAAAACTGATATGAAGTGGTCCATGAATATTTAAGCAGAAAAAAATATGATAACAAAAAGCAACCATTCAAATTTAAAATAAAAATTTGGATTTTGAAGATAAAGAATGAGTCACATTGGTGCAAGTCTGCAGATTCACATGCGAAACCCTTCAAAATATAAGAGCAGGTGACTGTGTTTGGCTTCATATTTTAAATGCACTGGCTTGTCAGTTTTAGAGTTGCCAAGACATGAATGATTCTTTCATCAGCTGCCCAGTCAGCTGTGTGTGTGTGTTGTCAAACACTTCATCACACACATACACATCAACAGCCGAATATTTCCTAACACTTCAATTGGAATCTGCAGTGTGTCAGTTGTCTGCAGGCTTTTGTTTATTTATTTTTTTGCTTTTTATGTCCTTAATCGTTTTTTATAGGATCGGCACTATTGCACTCCTACCTTCAACCCCTGCACTCCATTCTTTGCTTCTTGTCATAAGAGAGAGAGAAAGAAGGTAAAAAAGGAAAGAAACAAATCAGTCTGGACACTGCTGTTTTGCATGCAATTTAAGAGTGAGTCAATAGTGAAAAGACACCATAGATTTTAGGTGAGTCCTTATTAGGGGCTGAATTTGTACTAAAGTTGTAAAAGCTCAGTGGAGAGCAAAGCTGCTGAGATTTGGTACATTATTAATGCTGATTTTTCAGTTGTAATAAGTTTTCATTCAACATTAGTTCAACAGAGCCATCAATCACACTGAAAATATAATTTCTCGAGCTGTCATGGATTAATTGTGTCTGTTCAATGGCTGACATGATTTATTTAGTGCCTTCTCCTTTTGTACCATTAAAATTGCTGACATCTTTTAATTAACCATTAATTCTTCATTTTCCTGAGAAGTATCTATGGTATATATATTTTTATATGCAATATAAGTGATGTATTAAAAATCTTCAGAGAATGTTTAACACTAAATCATTTCTCAGTCGGCTAGTGGACGGTGTTTTATGGTGCAATATAAAAAGAAAAAATAAATCTTTCAGTTTTGTGAATTTTAGTAAGTAAAGCCAATGCTAATGTCCAAACCTGGTGTCATTCAGAATTGATTCGGTTTTTAAGGATACACTCAATTGGATAATTTTTAATATTGTAGAACATTGGTCTCAAACTCTAATAGGGGCACTTTAATGCCTGCTCTGAATTCCAAATTATCAGATACAATTAACTTATAGTTTGATTTTGAAAGAATATATTTTTAAGTGTGTATTTACTTTAGAGAAAAAAGATGATACCATTCTTTAAAATAATGTGAAAATATTTGCATTAGTGTTTATACAGTTATTTTTCCATTATGTTTTATTCTGCTCACCTACCTTTGCACTGTTCCGTCTCTCAGAGCACGCCCGTTTCCTTGAGCCGTTCTTGTGTTTGTCATAGAAGTTTGTGTGAACTTTTGAAGGTTAAGCGTGGCTGTGTATTTAGCTTGTGGCGTGTACAAAACGGCCCATTGATCTTGTTGATCTTTTGCTTATGAAGGGGCCGTCAAATCCATCGGTCTCCGCTCATCGATAGTCTCTGGCAGCAGGGATGTATTTAGCAATGTCTGAAAATGAGGTATTTGTGCCTGCCTGCAGTTCTTTCCACCCTGCTCTTCCTGTTTCAGCACTTTTATACCACCAGAGGACAACTGGTCAAATTAGCGCTAATTAGCTTTTAGTGTAGCTCCTAAGTACAGAGACGTGATGCTTTGACAAGTTATCTTTGTACAGTGTGCTTTGATAAGGTTATTAATAAAAGATCTGAGACTAAACCACGCTTTGTCATCTTGTGTCAATGAATCAAAGGTGATTCCGAGGTCAGTCTGAGACAGATCGGCGCGGTTCAGGGGTGAGTTTACCGCTACGCAAAAACATTGTGCAAGCTACACTGATGTTGCAACGCAGTAAACTCCTATTGCTGACGCTGTCCTTGGATCTGCAGTCTTTTCATGTGATGCTGGTCCCATTGCTATAAATAGCGGAAAAGCACTAGTTTACAGCTATAGGCTCCAGAGCTGTTTCTTACCTGCCGGTGACAGGGATCAGAAAGAAGGGCTCAGAACAGGGCTCGCTCCACTGCGGGCATTGGTATGGACCGCATGACTTTTCCCCATAATGAAATATTCACAGGTCACTGCTTCCCTGAGAAATGATGGGGATCAGTCAATTGCTTTTCAGCCAGTAATTTTCTCCTCCTTCAGAGCCCCTCTCACCATGTTGACAGTCATTAGTGGCAGAGGAAGGCTGGATCGAACCACAAGCGCTGCACTTTCTACTGACAGCAGCTAGCGTTTAGAGCCGGTCTCAGCCGTTCCCCCCTCACCGTCTTCCTGTCCCTGGTTCATTTCCATTTTGTACCTTCGCAATTACCCTTTTCCTTATTTATCGCCATGATTTCCCCACGCATCCTTCAAAATCTCTTTGAAAAGTGTCTCTCAGAGGACACTGGATGGCGTTAACATATGTAAGCTGGGTTTAATTCATGTAGTCTCCGCTGGCTCCTCTGCCAGCTCTTGTTTCTATCTGTTAAAAAATTCAGAGCGGCTATAGATTTAGCACAAGATGGAATAGCTAATGACGGTGAAAGAGGCTCTTCCCAGCATCTATGCAAATGCAGCCGTAACCTTCTCATCACTTTTACGATGTAATGAGATAGCGGAAGATGAATTTCCATCTCTGCTTATATTTGGCAAGTCTCGGCTTAAATCTGTAATTTGTTACATCCCGACTTAATTATGAGACTTTGTGAACATCCAAAACCTTCTCTTTTTTCCGCCCTCTGCAGGAAAAGTGCAGCGTGTCCGACTGCGCTTATGAATCTAAGGCTTGTTTGTGAGGTTTGTCGCACTAAGTGTCTGATGAAATCAAACTTGTTGGCTTTCGTAATTGTAGTTATCAATCTTTTTGCCTCCAAAAGCCCCACAAGGGTCAGTCCGGCGTCTGTTTATATGATAAGGTTAGCAAAAAAAGATGACGGGGAAAAATTGTAAGGGGGAAAAAACTTTAGCAAAGCATATTTTCCTCTTTCATGACTTCGATTGACCTTTAGGGATATGAATATCTGACATGATGAATCGTCCCGAGTGGAGCGACAGGCTATGTTCCTTATTAACCATCTGTGGTCAAAGGAGATAGGAACATCATTTAAAGGCATGTGTTACACTCCATATTAGTGTTCAAAATAAAAAAAAATAACATAAAAAACACTCTCTGGTGCAATTGCGCCAGCGTCAGCAGTCTCGACCTCTGATGAATTCCCATTAGTGGCTGAGGGAATGATAGAAGCCCTCCCTGCTCTCCATCTCCTCTGCACACTCAATTAAAAGCTGACCTTCAACCCCATGGAGCTGCTGAGATCTGTCCCTGCATATCCACATCATGGCAAGGAAGCGGGACAGTTGGGAGATGGGTGCTCATACAGTGTGTTTGGCTTCTAGTCGCTCTTTTTGTCTCCTCCTTTGTTATCGCTGGGTTTCGAGGGCATTGCCAACCCCCCATCACCCCCTCCTACCCAGAGTAAGGAAGGTGCCTGGAGCAGTGTAGCGGTTGTTCAGTAGTGGCATCGATAAGAGCTGGCAAGGTCTTGGATCAGGGAATGCTGGGAAACAGACAGCGCTAGGCTCTCTCCTCTCGTAGCGAACAGATAAGCGCTCTCCAGAAATCACAATCGGGAGAGAGAAAAAAATACAATCCTCCCCTGTGCAACGTGTCTCAGTGAGTGTAATCTATATACTCAGCTTGAAAAGAAAACACGGATTTCCCTGGAAGCCCAGACCCTTTCAACTCAGCCGACTCTGATAAGACTGTTGTACCTCAGACTACAACACATTCAATTTAATATCAATAAAAAAAACCTGCATTTCCAAATCAAAGACACTGTAAGTGTACTTCTTTTTTCCCCGTTTCCCATCCTTTTGTGCTTATGAAAGATTCATGCTGAACTTTAGATGCAAGTCCAAGTGTGTCAGCTTTTGTTGTTTTCTTTTATAATCAGAGGTTTTAGTAACCTGTGCTTTTCATTCAGAATCTTTGTAGATTGTTTTATTGTTGTTGTTTGTGTGTGTGTGTGTGTGTGTGTGTGTGTGTGTGTGTGTTGTTTTGTTTTTGGTTTTGTTTATTAGACTCCAAACAAACTCTTGTGTGGTTTGAATGAAATATGAACGCAACACAGGAACAAATTTAACTTTGTAAAATAATTTGTAAAAAATTATATTCAAAATGCATATTCTCTCATTGTTTACTCACAATTTTTAAATCTGTATGGTTTTTCTTCTGCTAACCATAAAGATATATTGAAGAATATGATATAATAATAATTATTATTGTTATTATTATTATTATTATTATTATTATTATTATTATAAATCTTCTTGATGAAAGAAAATCATAAATGTTTGGCATGACATGAGTGTGAGTAAACAGTTTCTGGATGAACAATCTCTTTAAGTGAAAGTCATAAACCGTGTTGGGTGTAACGCTTTACAAGTAACGCGAGTTAAGTAATCAGATTACTTTTTTCAAGTAACTAGTAAAGTAACGCATTACTTTTTACTAAATCTGAATGTGCATTAATTCATCCCACTCGCAAAAAAAAATTTAATTTGAAATGCAAACTCAGAATATGCGTTGTGCGTGTAAGAATATAACTAATGTCTTTGCTGCTGACCTTTGATGATCCAGTTCAACCATACTAATTAGCAAAAATTACTCTAGATAATCTAACGATTAGGTCTGAATTGGGCTTCATTTTTTTTTTATTGCTAAACAGTCTTCCTCCTGCATTCTACTCTACAGACGGTAATTTACTTTTCCTTCAGCCTGAGGTTTATTCATTAACATCTTTTTGGTGTGAAAGGGCTTTTACATTTGCTATAAATATAACTTCTTATATTAAAAATAATCAAGCCCTGCTCATATTGAAAAAGTAACGCAAAAGTATCACAAAAGTAATGTACACATTACTGTTTATAAAAAGTAACTAAGTGACGTAATTAGTTACTTTTTTAGGGAGTAATGCAATATTGTAATGCATTACTTTAAAAGTAACTTTCCCCAACACTTGTCATTAATGCATCAGACTTACCTTTTTCTTTACTTTTCCTTTTTTTTTTCATACTTGCAGAAATTTGCCATTAAATAGTAATGGTAGTTGTCTTTGTGTGTGTTTCATAGTGAGAGAGAGTGCAAATGCAGTATGACCAAGTGCAGGATTATGCATAGACCTGCCTCCATGTATGAATATAGATATGCATGTAGGTGCTTTCTGTCTTTGAATGCTTCGGTAGGTTTTTTCACAGCTGGCTATTGGGAATTTGGATTGCCTTAAGGAAAACGAGATCAGGCTAGTAATAAATTGATCTGGGGGAAAATTGGCATGTGGCAAAGGACTTTTAAACCCTGTCATTTGCATCCCCTTACTTGAGCCAGGCTCTCAGCTTCACTGAGCCATTGATCTGCATGGATTGGTGCAAACCAGACATTGAGACCAGGTGCTTGGCTGCTTGATCCAATTAAATCATTTAATCTGGATTGAATCGTTCCTCCCCTTACCTGCAGTCTCCTCAGCTCAACTTTGGCGATTAGTTTAGCTTCGACTTTCTTTTGGCTTCTCCTTTTACCAGTGTATGGGTGTCACTTTGTTTTAAAAAGTGGTGGTGACAGACACACTGGTAATTTGGCAGATGTTTTGTGCTGATGGGCTGGTTGTGACGCACATTTATAATATTAAGCATACACTTCAGTTAAAGTGCATACAGCAAAAACTCCCCAACATAAATGACACAAATGAATCGAAAACAGCTCATATGCTCATGTAATATTTAGTTTGAACTCTTGAGGTTAGCAAACATCGTTTTCTGAAGGTCAAGTGCCTTCTTTTGCCGAGCATTTGTTGAGGAAAAAAAAGTTTCAGGTCTGTTTTGTGGAGCAATCTTTGCCAGCTGTCTTTGCCATCACCATTTTAAGACTAGTATTCAAATAAAATGATGGATATACTTGTCAGTTGTCACTGTATAATGACATAACTTTGACTGGAAAAAGAAATGATGGTTAAGCTACCAATGATTGCAGACACTGCTTCTCCATCTTTTTCTCTTTCTCTCTCTCACACATATCCTCTCTCTAGCAGTAGAGGAAAAAGTCAGCTTTGGGCTGTCTGAGAGCCCTGAAACCCTATGAATAATGCACCATTGTTATCAAGCTGCAGCCGGTTCCCTTTTACAATGAAACGGTCTTAAAGCATGAAAGATTTACCAGCTTGTCTCCATTAAAGAGGTGGCCACGGCCCTGCCGGCGACTCTCCACACCGGGGAATCACCTTTAATAAGGACCGTGGGCCAGAGAGAGTGAACTAGAAGAGAAAGGTGAAAGAGCGAGAGAGGTACAAACAGAATGGAGAGGGAAGGAAGAGAGGGAGGTAGACTCAGTATTCACCAATGAGTGCATTCCTCAGAACATCTTCAGAACATGAAATACACGTGTGAAGAGACTCCCAACAGATTTCTTTTTTAGGTCAAACATCACACACATCCTATAGTCTCACATGACCAAACTCTACTGGGGCCATCAGATGTTAAAATGAAGACAAAATTTCACATAAATATGTAAATGATACTAGGAAAGCAACTCTGATGAGACAGATATGAGACATATGGAAGAATCGACTCACTCTGTAATGCAGAGAAAACTTTACACCTAACAGAGTTCTTGAGGGAAAGTCTAGCCAAGGGGCTTCAACAGACGTTAAGGTAACAAATAAATTGATTCACTATGCTAATATCTTAGACAAAACAACAGGGAGTTTGTACAGCATGTTTTCAAGCTTCAGTTCAACAGCATACAGAAATGCCTGTGTGTGTGCGAGCGTGTGCGTGTAATTGAATTAATGACATTTTTCAGTAATTATATACAATTATTACAATTATATAAAATTTTTCAGTAATTATATACAATTATATATATATATATATATATATATATATATATATATATATATATATATATATACACACACATCTTTTGGACAATAAATGCATATAAACAGACATATTTGCATCTTTTGATTCCCTCTTTGTTTTTCTGCAGAGTGTGTTTCAAACCAACACACCAAGGTAAGCCAGCCTAGGCCAGAATGGAAATTCATGCTGGTCTCAGCTGGTCTTTTCAGCAGGGACTTCCTCAATACTGACAAGCTTATAGCTTTCTTTGGTTGTTTTCATGAGTGCTGAAGTTAATGCGGTTAATAAGCAGCATAAGTGCATCGATGATCGCCCTCCAAATTACACCTCATCAGCAGCTCCCTGTCCGGCAATAAACTGGACGCACTCTTTTTAATCAGATACATATAACTATTAACCATCACCGTCCAGCGCAGTGGCCTTGTTTGACAGATCCCTATCAATGTATTGATCTCCAGCTCTTCTGTTCTCTCCGTTCACGGAGACGAGTGGGTAATCAAGACTGTCGGTCGCCCTTCACTTTCAAACGGCCCATCATTTCATCCATCAGTTACTGATCTGTCCATCCATTCAGCTCTCGTTCACACAGCTTCAGTACGATTGTTGTGTTGGAGGAAGATTTCGAACGGAGGATTTAGTTAGTCACCCCTTTCATTAAGAAAATGAGATTCATGGATCATTAGTATTGATAGCTTATGCCTCTTTCCCCTGCATTTTGAAACGAGAGCAAAAAACGCAATACAGATAACAAAGACATTTTTAATGTACGTTCGAAAAATGTGCTTTGACTGGTCGCAGTCTCTTTAGTAGAAATCTCTATAATTAGAATCGATAAGCAATTTAATTAGCTTCAGCTGTACTGCGAAG
This sequence comes from Carassius gibelio, assembly GCF_023724105.1. Classification (NCBI taxonomy): domain Eukaryota; kingdom Metazoa; phylum Chordata; class Actinopteri; order Cypriniformes; family Cyprinidae; genus Carassius; species Carassius gibelio. The sequence goes on from NC_068407.1 coordinate 5,985,594, forward strand.
CTCGTGTTTGTTTTCTCTTTCGTGACGGAAAGAGTGAGCGAATGAATGGAGGAAAAGAAAAGAAGGGGCCAAAAGGAAAGATGTAATTGTGAGACCATGACAATGTCGGTGGAAAAAAAGAACGTAAGACATCAAGCGTGCAAACAAAGCCACATGATGTAGCACAGTAACCGCCCAGAGATGAGGAGAGCGACGGGGAGCAGTCAGACGGTGAGCACTGTGGCCTTCGCTGTCTATGAAGAGTGTGTCAGTGGCTTTGTGATGAGCCCTGATTGGATCCGGCACTGTGTCTGATTTACATATGTTTGCCATTGTTACTGGGGTTAGTGAATATCATGTAGCAGGTCTAGTGGGAGCTGCGACCAGCCCAAGTGCAGACTTGCCCGGAATTACAAGCAGCTCTGCTTCGCTCGCGCCCGTTTCATCCCTCCAATACTCTCAAATGCTGATCTCTCCCTATCTATCTCTCAGCTTCCCTCTGCTGCTTTTCATCTCTCTCTGCTTCAAGAATATCTGTGGTTCTTTGTATATAGTGCTCGGTCTCTGGTTTCTCCTCTCTGGTTTTCTCTTGTTCTCTCTCTCTATGTGGTCTCTGGTCTGGATCTAGGGGTCTACTGCTCTCTTTCTCAGGGTCATGTTTTTCAGAACCTCTGGTCAGTGTTTGTGGAGTCTCTCTGTATGTGTGTGTGTGTGTATATGTATGTGTGTGTGCGCACTCGCCAGGGAACATTGGCTGATCGCTACTCAGTCAGCTGTTAAATTAGATTCCTCTGCATGTCCTTTAGCACAAAGCAGCCAAGACAAGAACTAGTAACCCAAACACACACACACACACACACACTCATCAGACTCAAAAGTGCATCATGACCAACCAGAGCACTGGGAAAGCAAAACTCATGTTCACAGACAATTATAACATTAATAGTATTTATCAAGATGTGACCAAGGCGTTTGAAAAACAAAACAAAACACAATAATCATCATCATCATCATAATAGCTCATTATTTAATTGTAAGAAGCATTAGTCTGGGTTTGTTTTTTGTTTTTTGTTTTTGTGTGTTTTTTTAATTCAGCAAGGAAGCATTAAATTGATCAGAAATTATTACTAGAAAATGCATTTATCATTTTACAAACAAAAACTTCAAACCAATGTTGGTCCTTCTGTTATTTAAAGAATTCTGGAAATAAATGTACCACTGTATCCACATAGATATGTATCAGTGCATCTGTTTTCAATATTGATAACAATAAGAAATGTTTCTTGGACACCAAATTGGCATAATAAAATGATTTTTGAAGTATCGTGTGGCACTGAAGACTGGAAATTCAGCTGGAATAAATGTGACCCTGGACCACAAAACCAGTCATAAGTAGCACAGATTATTATAGCCAAAAATATATTGTATGGGTCAAAATTAATTATTTTTATTTTATGCCAAAAATCTGTTTCATGAAGGTATTTTGTAAATTTCCTACTGTAAATATGTAAAAAAAAGTTTTTGATTAGTAATATGCATTGCTAAGAACTTTAATAGGACACATTTAAAGGGGATTTTCTCAGTATTTTGAATTTTTTTTTTTTTTTTCACCCTTAGATTCCAGATTTTCAAATAGTTGTATCTCAGCCAAATATTTTACTATCCTTTTGTGTTCTAGGGTAAAATAAAATAAAATAAAAATCTTACTTTTATATAATCTTATATATAAGAAGCAATTTTAGTATAAAGTACAAGGAGACCAAGGTTCAAATCATGAATAAAAAATTGACAGGAAGTGATCACCACAGATTGTTGTTGGAAAATAACAATACAGACATTGTCTAGATATAGGAAGGAAAAATCTGTATGCATTTCATATTGAAAAATGTTCTCCTTTTTTTATAATTTTAGTAACTTAACAAATATTCCTTGTTTTGTTGCATTCAAAAATCTATTTAGGTGAACATTTCTTAAAGTATTTGTTTCCTGCAGGTCATGCAATACTACTCTTGAAGACACTTGTTTACTTCAACAGTTTAGTCAGCTGATGGCAGAATGATGTGAACTTTGAGACAGTTTCGAAGCCAGAAGTTCTAATTACACCATGCCCTGCCATTGATACCAATTTAGTGTTCTAGGACAGTTCATCCCCTGCGGTGTAGCACACTCCGTCTCATGCTCAGAGACCATCAGACCCACTTCACGTCAGGAGTATAATGCCTGCAAATCTCCGGCTTCTTTATTGCGAGCGATTTCTTGTACGGCTGAATGACATCTGATATCGCCGAGGTGAGCTGAAGATGGCTCGCAGCATCATGTTGAATCCCACATCAGCACAGAGGATGTTTTCACCTCTTGTTCTACAGTTCAGTTACAGAGTTACTCAAACACTGTGGAGATGAGTGCTGTAATAAATTGAAATCAGCCAGAGGAACAAACACAGGCTTGCAATTACAATTACAAGTTACAATTAGAACAGGGCCATGCTGGATTTTCAGCAGGAGAATGTCATGCCATTAAGGGATTATGCCTGAAATGCGATTCACTTTGTTAATTATGAGCCATACTATGATTATGTGTGCGCAAATAAGCCTATATGCATGTATGGGACTCTACACTCTTTTTTTAAGCAGAATTGAACAGATTCTCCTCTAAAATGGGCACAGAAAATACGTAAGGGCTGCAGATTTTGTCTGGGTCTGTATGAGCAATAATGTCACTTCAAAAGTGATGTATGCTAATATCATTCACTGAAGCAGTTTCTTCTCTTTCACACACACACCTCACAGGGGTAACAGACAGTCTAATGGTCCCTGAATAAAATAATATTCCAGCTGACAGGCCATAGGACAGCCCTAATTAATAAAAGTTATTAAAAACTGTTGTCAGGGGACAAAATGAATTAGAACGGTATCATAAAGCCACTCAGGTAGGGGGTTGGGAATAGTAGGTTAGACGGAGGAAGGAAGAAAAAAGAAAGATGGACAAAGCCGCATCTAGACTAACTGGACATTCAGATGTTTGCATGTGTTTACTTTCAAATATGTGTCGGCATGTGTATGATGTGAAACCATGTTGACGGGGCAAAACAAATGTGACAGTGGAATTATAACCATGTCAAGATGACAGATACAGACATGCTGATGAGCCTCGCGCTCTCATTTCTCTTCTTCACTACCCCCTTTCTTCCAGTTTTTATCCATGTTCCAATTTAACCTGCATGTTCTGTTGAAATTGACTGTTGTTTTTATGTTTGGTTTTGTAAATGATACATATAGAATAATGATATTACATTTTAGATTGACTTCTTATTTTCCTTTTTAGAGCTTTTTCCTCTGACCTAATCAAAACTCAGTAGATACATCTTATTAAGTGAAAGTGACGTGACATTCAGCCAAGAATGGTGACCAATACTCAGAATTCGTGCTCTGCATTTAACCCACACACACAGCAGTGAACACACAAACACACTGTGGACACACACCCGGAGCAGTGGGCAGCCATTTATGCTGCGGCGCCCAGGGAGCAGTTGGGGGTTCGATGCCTTGCTCAAGGGCACCTAAGTCATGGTATTGCCAGCCCGAGATTCGAACCCACAGCCCTAGGATTAGGAGTCAAACACTCTAACCACTAGGCCGCGACTTCCCTTAATAAAGGGATGGTTCATCCCCCAAAACATTAAAGTTATCATCATTTACATTTACCTGTACAAGTTTCTTTCTTCTGGTGGACACATGAGATATTTTTAAGAAGAATCTCTATAATTAGAATCGATAAGCAATTTAATTAGCTTCAGCTGTACTGCGAAGCTCGTGTTTGTTATCTCTTTCATGATGGAAAGAGTGAGCGAATGAATGGAGGAAAAGAAAAGAAGGGGCCAAAAGGAAAGATGGTAACAAACAGTTGACATTAGCTATTAACTTACATTGTATTTTTTCTATACTAAGGAAGTCAATGGCTACTGTTCAACTTAAACTATACTTTTATCCTTCTCTCTGGGAGCCCAAACATGAGTAATACCTTCAAAAATCTACTTCTCATAGAGGACCTTTGAAATCAAGTCAAAATTTAGCAAGTGGTAATAAGATTTGCCAAAGCCATTAACCTGATAGTTTAAGGTTAAGTTTGAGATATTAAAATGAAACCTCTGAGGCCTCAGACAGAATATGACGGTTACAGCCAACGTCAGCAGGATGTCATCACTAAACCTGAGGTAACTCTAGCTGAACTCTCTTTTCCTTCTCTCTAGGTTTTATCATGGATTCCTGAAAGCGTATTATTGACTTGCGCTAGGCAGCTTTTGTGTTTTCCGTTTTATTAGAGATGAGAAGAACAAATTTTCAAGTCTTTTAAATGAGTTAGTTTCTCATTCAATGCAGTGGGCGCAGGGAGCGATCGGCCCCGAGAGTCTATGATTAGAGCAAGTTGAAAAAATTTTGAACGCGCGAATGGGAAAGGAGAAAGCAGAGAGCAATGAAAATGGTGTGATTTGTCTAATTAAAATGGATCCTACTAGACCGCCGATATTTTTGTTTACTGACTAAATGTCTGCTGTGTTTTGGGAAATTGGTCCCCCAGTGTCTCCCTCCATCTGAAGTCTGGAGATAACCATCAATATTAACCATAGCAAAAGAAGATGTGCTTCCTGTTCATGCTGTCCACACTGATCGCAGCATATGTGTGTATGTCGTCCCATACACTTTTGTACATTAAAACTCCCACAAACTGGACAAAATGGGGTGGTCCTTGACTTCTTAAACATACGGGAAAGCCTAATGTTAATAAAGAACCGTCATGTACTTCTTTTGATTTAATATCCCAGATTTTTTGCTTTTATTGGAGTTCAAAGAATATAAAAGCAGCTTGTTTATATATTACGATCAGCACTAGCTCCGAGGGAGGAATATATGAGAAATAGTTGTTTACTGCTTTTGAAGTGCCCCCCTTCCCTGTATTAGTCTTTGACTGGGAGCTTTAGGGGGTTAGGAGACATGTGCTCGGGTCCTGCGGGTGCAGTGTTGCGTCCTGACTGTTCACCTACTGGGATATAGAGAGACAGTGCTGTCTTTAATGTTGAATGTCTGCATATCTAAGATGTTCACTTGTGCACATCACCACAGGGCTTTAAAGAGAGAAATCTATAGGTATGTTTATGTACGGTTTTGTGGACATGCATTTGTGAGTTGTTGTTTCTCTGCCTATAATGTCCCTCATAATTTTTGTCTTAACCAGCCACTACAAGGCATTTTGTGACATTTTTGACGTTGCTTATTCTTTTATCTAATGTGCTATCTATCTATCTATCTATCTATCTATCTATCTATCTATCTATCTATCTATCTATCTATCTATCTATCTATCTATCTATCTATCTATCTATATATCTATCATCTGTCTGTCTATTGATTGTCTATCCTAAAACTGTTATATTACATTTATTTTTCATTTTTGTATTTACAATTTTATATCTCTGTACTCTGGACATTAATTGTTTCAAGTCTTTCTATTTTTATTTCTCATAATTTTAGAAAACATATCTGAAGTCATGTTGGTTCATAATCAAAACATATAGACTACATATTTTATTTATGCAGTATTGTTTGCATTGTTTTCCAGTGAAAGCATAAACATTCCTAAAACATACTTAAAAATATTAAGTTACAGTACTTTGAAACATAATTTCAGGGGTTTTCGGCTTTTCAGAGTTTGTTTGAAATTAATGCTATTTTTCTTTGGTAAATTGTTTCCTTTGGCAAATTGTTGTTAATTGTTTTAGCTATAAGTCACATTATAGTTTGTTAGATTAATACTTTAAACTAGAAAAAAAAAATCCAAGTGAAGGAAAAGAAAAGCATGTCCTAATATCTTAAATAGTTTTGTTTCTCTATTAAATTTGATGTTGTGATAAAGTTTAGATAGTTTTATTATCTTTTAACATTTTCCTCTGGTACACATTATAAGGTCAGTCTTAGAGAGATACAGTTACATAAGGAAACAATTTTCACTCTCCAAACTTAACAGCAACTTCTCCTCTGTGTCTGCTCTTCTCTCGATTGCAGCAGACCTTTGGGCTTCTGTTGATCCCAAGTCCCGTCTGCCATTTGCACGGGAAATCACTCACACATCTCACACTCCTGTCACCACAGAGGATTTTATCATCTGGAAAAAAAACAATAGCATTCCTACACGGCTGTGCTCACCATTTCAAAACACAAACACTGGGACCTCTGCTCTCTCCCAGTGCTAAATTTCACCCTTCAAACCTGCTTTATGTCACCATGTTACAACTAGGTGAGACAGACACACCACAGCAGCTCTCATTCTTTCACTTGAGTTCAAACACTCTTGGTTAGGAGTGCAGCTGGGTGTGGGTGTGTGACTGTATAGTACTGTAGAAAAGAGAATGAATGCATTGGAGTAATGGATGGGAGGGGGGAAATGAACCCTATGACTCACAGATTAAAATAGATCACGTCTGCGAATAAGAGTGGGGATCCTAGCTCTACCCAAACTAAAACGCAAACGGTAACAGAGCCTCTTGCAAGGTCTGTGCCCAAAGCACTCATGGGCAAAAGGAAGGACCTGTGCTTGGCCGACGCGATACAAGCAGCCGCCTAGCCTTGGAAATGATTTCCTAAGTACGCTTGGGAGGGGCTTTTCAATCCAATTTGCACCAGCAGAGTGCTTCTCAGTAATCAGACTGGAGGCGTGGCACGAGGCCTGCGGCTAAGGAAGCGCTCTGCTGAGAGCAGATCGATACCGGCTGGCCCCGACCGGCCCAAATCCACCCTTCACTCAATTTCAATTTCAAAGTACTTTATCGGGATGATTGTTTTACATACAATATTGCCAAACATCAATATACACCAAAGAGGTGGCTGTAATGGTAATAAAAATTTCAATAAAATCTATTATTATTTTAATATTTATATTTTATACAGTATGTATTTCTTACCTCATTGACAAATTGTTGTTGTTCCTGTTGTTTAACCATAAATCTCATTCAGTTTTGTTAGATGGATACTTCAAATAATAATAAATAAACAAATAAATACATTTGCCAATAAGACAAGGAGAATAAACTTTAGAAAAGTAATTAAGCTTTCCTAATAAATTTGTTATAATATAATTTTTTCTTTATATAGATTATCTTTTACCAAAAGCATTTTACTCTTGTGCACATATTTAGTTGAATCAAATGTTTTATTTTTCATATACTGCTCTTTTGAACGTTTTATATGTCACAGAATCCTGAAAAAAATTTTTTTATCACACTTTCCTCAGAAATATGCAGACGCACAACTGTTTTAATAATAATAGTTATGATAATACTAAGTGTTTCTTGAGCATTGAAGAAAATACTGGCATAATGGCTGATGAAAATTAGGGATGCACCGAAATTTCGGCCACCGAAAATTTTCGGCCGAAAATGGCCTTTTCGGTTTTCGGCCGATAGACTTTTATCACCGAAACAACACGGCCGAAATGTTGTGATGACGCAAACAGAAACCGCGACCTGCACGTGCACCTGCATAGCGAAGACCACGAGCTCCCCGCGACATTCACTTAAAACCAGTGAGAACATTCTCTCTCTTCGTATTCCTTTATTCGCAGCACTAAAGCGTCTCCTAACAAAGAAATTAAGACGGACCACGAAGTAAAAACAAAGAAAAGTACAGTCTTATAGAGTCTGTTAGCACACGTCTCACTGAGATCTTTTCGGATCCTCTGCACTTCATCGCGAATGTGCTTGATCCGCGTTATAAAGACCATTACTTGGATGCGGAAATAAGGCAGCGCGCACGAGAAATGATCCAGGCCGCGCAGGATGCAAAAAACCCGCGTGGAGACGGAGAAGCGCCAAGCGCAGGAGACAGATCAGAGCGCAGAAAAAAAGACTGGTCTCTGCACCAGATAAGTGGCATGCACCATCGTTGTCTGATATGTTCAGTGGAATTCTGCAAGAAAGAGCCTCAAATAATAATAATACGTTGGCTATTTTGTTCTTATACACACACACAAACATATATACATACATAATATCAGATTGTAGCCATATTTATGCTAGATTTTCTGCTAGATTTCTGCTTTAATTTGATAAAAATGTTTATTTATGCCCTGGCCCTATTTAAATACACTCTCTCAAATATTTCTCAAATGTCAGGCAGATGACAAGCTCAACTGCTCAACAGCTAGATGGTTATCTGTCTGAAGTCCCCATCCCCAGAAGTTATAACAGTCTTGCCACCTGGAGAAGTAATGCACTTTCTAGTCCTACATAGAAAAATTTCAAATGCACTTCACCTAAATGCACTTTGTTTTTATGAGAGAACTGTTCATTTTAAAACCTTTCTGCAGGCCAGTAGGCCTGTACATTATTATTAAATATACACATGAGCGGGATACCTTTTTAATTTGAATTTTATTTTATACTGTGCATTGTTGCAATGTGCTTAATAAATATTTGCATCATTTGTAATTATGTATTTTTATGTTTTTTTTTTTTTAAATAAGTTATGTAATTGTAATTATCTTTGAAACTTTAATATTAATTTATGCAATTGCAATGTCTTAATTTTAGTAAAGTTAGTACACGGTCATAGCAATAAATGCAATGGTACTAATAATTGGCATAATTTATTTCGGTGTTTCGGTTTCGGTTTTCGGCCTTGGTTTTCTCTATTTCGGTTTTCGGTTTCGGCCAAGAATTTTCATTTCGGTGCATCCCTAATGAAAATGTAACATTTCTGTAACAGGAATAAATGATTTACATATGGGGGGGGGGGGGGTATTTTACAACAATAAAAAAAAAAAAAAAATCCACACAGTTATATTAATTTTATACTTCCTGTCGTAAACATGCACAGATATTAGGTTTTTTTTTATATTATTATTATTTCTTTCAGTTTTTTTTTCCCCATTCATTTCGAAATAAGAAACGTTGATGTGTGTACAGTGTCTGTGTTTGAGGCAATAGATTCATATGAAAATGTCCTGTTTCGTTCTGTGGTCAGATTAGTGTAGTTCTTGATGTAACGACATCTTCTATCTTCTCTGGTCTGGTGACAGTCGCTTACACGCCTGTCCAACTCACTCGCAAAACATCTCAAACTTCAAGCGGAGCTGTGAGCAACCGTGATCTGCTCCACTGAGGATTTTTATTCCTTCCCGTGTTTGTGTCGAGCTTTCGCAAGCATTTGCTGACAGTGTTGATCAAAAATTGCATAAGGCCTCCCTTTGAAACTGATGAAAGTCTTGAGTTATTGGCAATCTTTGGCTCCATTCATCTTGCAACCTGTGGAGTGGCTGTTTGTGGTCCCGGTGGTAAGGCTAAGGGTTAAATCCTAGCTTGAATGACTTGGATGCCCCACTCACTCTCCCCATTGGGAAGGAAAATAAATTTATTTAGCGAGCATCGGCTGGGGCTCTAAGGCTGGCAGAGGGTGGAGGAATAGGGGTTGGGGGTGGATAATACCATTTAGCTCATCGCGAAAATCATTTACGGGCACAATTTGACGACAAGGATCGAGGGATGTTTTTAGTGTGGCATGGCTTCAGTCATATTGATGGAGCTCTTTCTCTAGCCTCCTTCGGTTCTCTCTCACACTCGCTCTCTCGTTTCTGTCTTCCACATTTATAAGCTATCGGAGTCTCATTCTACAGAACGATGTGGAAAGGGCACTGATTAAATAAAAGCTGCTGCAGTGGAGGGTTGTATTAAATATCAATTTCTGATTTAAGTTTATCAAAAACAAAACCACATAGCGAGTGATTTTTCTCCGCTCCATGGCACTCTCAGTTCAGTCTCGCAGTCTGCCTCTGTAAGATGAAGGATGAACGGTTTGTTTAGACTTCACTATATGAAGCCTGTATGTATTTCCTGTGTAAATTGGCACTTCTCATAACAGTAATGGCCATTTTTAAATCATGTCGAGTTTGGCTGTATGATGGAGGCTGAGAGGTATGTGAACAGAATTTATGTAATTCAGTGTGTGTACTCCTATAGGAATATTAAATGTGTGATAAGACACAAAGAGGTCAGATCTCTAATGTTACGGTTAGCTTCTGTTCCCTCACACCAGTGCATTATGGGAGCTGTCCGCGGTGCTGAAGGCTTTTCAGCACTGCTGTAATGTACAGCAAAGTTGGACAAAATCAAAATTTCAGAATTGACTCTTTCTCAGTTTGAATTCATGAAATTTGAATTGTAAAAAAACTTTTAATTGACAGAAATTGAAATTACAATTTTAACATGAATAGCCATGTCTGTCTGGTTTCAGTTTTAAAGAAAATAAGCTATGTAGTTGTCTGTCTCTTTGTCTATTTAAACTATGTTCAAGTTTTAAAAAAAAAACACATTGAGGAATTAATGTTACTAACTCTTATATATTTTTACAAATATAACACAAAATTTTGATTTTAATCATGTTTTATGGTGATCTTAAATTCCGCATTTGTAATTTCAAGTAAATTATCATTGGAATTTCTTCATCTTAGCAGGAATTCCATTTAATTTAAAAGGCTTCTAAACTGAATCAAGCACTCGAGTTCTGAGGAACTCTTTCAACTGACTTCAGACATTTCACCACAATTTTTCTCTCTCATCGGTCTCTCTCATCTCGCCATAACCTCACATCATGTAGTGGTCACTCCCTGACCACTGTGATGACGGACAGTCCCAGAGGTTTGGTTTTACCGCACATCCTCTCGGCGTCTGTGGTGGACTATGGTACAAGCTCAGGTCATCACTCAAGCTCTCTGTGACCGCAGGCGGATCTAATGGGAGCTAATCGGGCGTCAGCTCTCTTAGGTCATTTTTGCTTAACCTTCCAGAAAAAAACCTAATGCACATAGAAACAATAAAAACATAGGCCAGGCGGGTTTAGAGACCAAACACCTTCAGCACAGGTGTAAAATGGAGAAAACAAAGCACATTATGTTGTTTGCAGGTGCAAGAGCCGGAAAAAACACATCGAAAATGTGAGGCTGGATTACTGACTATTTCATCCGCCTCATAGCCTGCCAGATGCAAAGGAAGCTGCTCTCTATCCTTCATCCTATCTTTGGAAAATGTGGCTTACTCGTCCATTTAGCTCACTGAATATTTCATAGTGCGGAGTCAACACACACGGCAATCAAAAGGTGATTTCAAGCGGAAGACATATCCGGCTGACTTTATGGGTGGGCGAGCACCTCACCCGGACCCCCCACCCCCACCACCACCTTACTTTCTGCCCAAATCCCAAGACAGAGTGATGACCACCCCTCCCTGTCAGGCCAAGCTACTGTTTTACAGGCTGCTGGACAGACCTCACCCCCATTGGTGCTTTGAGACAGGGGCCTGCATCAATACTGATTAATGTTTTAGTGAATTACAATATCCACCCCAGGCTATGGGCTGCCTCAAACTTTTTCCTCTATCTGACTAGGAGAGAGACAGACACAGCCTGGGTGGTGCAACTTGAGGAGTGGGATGAAAGAAAAAGATGCAGAGTTAGATGGATGGACACGTAGACTCAGAGAGACAAACTTCCACATCTAATCAATACAACACCAGCACTTGTCAAAACTCAACTGAAGTTGCATGTACGGGCTTGTGTGTTTGTGTATCAAACTGTACATGTTTCATCAAAACGAAACTGTACATCGATGCTTAGCACACCGTGTGTTGCGTCACCGTCTCAGTTTGAGCTTCTGGAACTTCGAGACACTTGTAAGAAAGTGCAAACAGATGGAAAGAACTGAGAAGTAATACAATTCCAGCTTCCTTATTCCTCATTCCTTCTCACCCCTCCACGCCTGTCCGTCGTGCGTTCGGCCACGGAAGAGTGCATTTTTCATTTGGATAATGGAGCATTGACTCTAATTGAGAGGACAGCCTCATTTGTTTGCCAACATGTCAATGGCTGGGCCTCTCATTGTTTCCACTACATTTACATTAATGCATTTCTCCCCACTTCTATTAAACGGCATCCCTCCCCAGCCAAAGCTGCTGCTGCCTAATGCTGCTTAGTCAGTGAAAAAAGGTTAATAACAATCAAGCAGAAATGGGAAAGAAAGGCTCTGTGTTTCCTACGGCTCTTCATTGGCCTTCAGTAATGGACAGCGGTTGAAAAGGCAGAGGAGACCAAATTCTGCTGAGATTTTCTCTTTTTGTAATTTTATTTATGGGCTTTTTAGCCCATATTATAGAACAATTGAGAAAGACAGGAAAGTTGAGAGAATGGTATTGCGAAATGACCGTAGGATGTACTCAAACATGAATCCTCAAGAGCCAACAGCTCTCAAGCTCTCAAAAACCACAGATTTATATTTTTTTAGTTGTATTGATTTGAATAATTATTTTAAAGTATTTTAAATATTTTTATTTAACTTAATAATGTATTTTACATGAATATCCTTTCAGAATTTTGTTATTTTAATAATTTTGTAATTATTATTTGTTATTTTTATGTTTTTAATATTAATATAATATTTTTTAGATTTACATTTTTATAAAAAATTTAAAGATAAACCTTTATACATATTTTTCTTTTCTTTTTTTATTAGTTTCTAGGAAAATAAAGAATTATATTTAATTGAATCAAAATGCAATTATGCATTCTGTTCGCCTTCTCAGTTCATATTGAGTTCAGATTCAGTAATATTATTGTCTGTACATAATACTTAACGTGGTTCCAAACAAGAAGTCGTTTGTGTCCAGAGGTGCCTGGTGTTTTATTTTTTTAAGCTCATCAGATTTTGATTAATTAAGGAGCAGGCACAGTAAGTGCTAGAGAGATCCCATTACCCAAAGGTTGGTTAAAGGAGCTGTTATTGCCTCTCTTTGCCATGAGCTCTCAGGACAGGGTCAAACTCCAAGGTCCTAAATTTGTATAAGATTAATACGTTGATATGAGTCCCTCGGGGTAAGCAGCTTTTATATAGCAAGATTCAGACACATATAATACACAAGCACACATTTACAGAAAAACACACAATACACTTTGTATGGATGACCCAGCTGCACCTGTGCTGACAAGAGCACTCTGCCCAGAGAGTAGCCCTCATCTGTCATACACACACACACACACACACACACACACACACACACATCAGTGTTTTACCGTTGAGATTAGCCAGGTCATCTGTCATTACACACACACACACAGCCCTTGCACATCAACGCACTAACACACCTGCATTATGTCCAAATGAGTACTTCTCATCTCTCATCATCACACAATACACACACTCCATAAAATAAGCCATCTGACCATCTGTAGTATCAATGAAACACTCTTTAATGTGCACAAACATCGTTTTGCAGACCAAATCAAAATGAAAATTAGTTTCTTTGTGACTTTTATGTCTGTTACAGTTGCTTTATTTTATGCAATGTAATCTTGTAAAAAAAAATAAAAAAATCATATACCAGTAATTTTTAATAACTTTCTGAAAAAGTTAAAACCCATTCTGTCCCACCAAAACATTCTGTCTGAACAGGAAATACGCCAACTCATGACAGAAAACTACACTCGTCAAGCAGCTTTTCCCATTGGGTCTTTAAGCTGCACTTCAACAACAGTCACTAAGCCAGTCTCCACTAGCACAAATGATGACATCTGTCAGAGGAAGAGAGAAAAATTACGCGCCACCACATCCTAATGTTCACTGATAAGATTAGAAAACATTGTGTTCTCCGGTAACTCAAAACGAACGGGAAAGCAACAGAGTAAAGAATCTCATTTGCATCCTCTTCAATGGAGAGAAATGGATGAGAAGAAAGAAAAAGCACATTCATTTACATGCTGATACACAGAGCGAAAGAAAGACACCTCTTCACACAGAGACCTAAATGAGGGGGTAGATACTCATTTAATTCCAGTGCAGAGACAGAGAGCGAGAGAAAGCATGTAAGTGAGACAGAATGAGGGAAACAGAGGGAGGTGAATATGAGGAAAAAGACGAGTGAGGCTGTGAAAAGGGGAAACAGCAGCTTGTATTAGAAACCTGTAATTTAAATCAAAGGTTATAATCAAAAATTTATCAGTTAATTGATCTCGCACATGCTGCTTGCCAAGAGAGCAATTTAGAACCCTGTCGCTCGGCTGCAAATCTATCGAGCGCTGCTCTATAAAGTAAGTTTGTTGCCTTGTAATGATCAAGCAGTCCTCTAATGTTCTCTAAGAGCTGATATGATAGGGCCCAGACAAAGCCATTCAGCAGCCGAGACCCCACGTGTCTCAGATGCTGCTGCTTTTCTCTGATAAGACAAAGAAAAATGCTTCAGAAGGAAGGAAGAGTACTACCAAATATTACAATTCTATACTCATTTACCCAGCCTTATCTTGTTGCAAATTTTATGCTTTTCTTCTGTTGAACACAAAAGGAGAATTTTGATCAATCTTCATGTAATATTTGTTTCCCATCTTTTAAACTCCCGAAGTCCTGTAAGTTTAAAGACGGATGCATGTGAGGAACAAACAGAAATGTTGTTATTCTTTGATAAACTTCCCTTTTGAAAGTTATCGAGTGAGCTTAATTTGAGAACATAATCTATTGAAATCTACTACTTCAAAAGAATGAGTTGTTCACGGATCTTGTTCTCAGGTTCAACTCATTGATTCATTTCTTCGTTCAGAGAGGCTCTGAAGTTCATCACATAATCTGTTGTATGGCTTTAGAAGACTTTGAACACAGAACACAAGTCATTTGGACTGCATTTATGGTGTTATCGTGCTGGTGTTTGGTTATTTTGTAAGTAAATAAGTTTGAAAGATGTACAGTAGCCACATATTCCTTTTTTTTAACTCCTCATAAATTTGAATATCAGGTCAAAAGTCTTTGGGGGAATATCCCTTTTGCCAGCAAGAACAGGGATCTGAATCAGCGCTTGGATTTAATCACTATAAGTGGTTTTAATATCTGAGGCTTATCATGGTGTGTGATTCAGGTTCAGATTGTCAGGTGCAGTTGCTGCTCTGCAAGTTGTTCTGCCTTTATCATGGAATTAGGTCCCATTCTCTCCTCTCATGTGTTATCACGACCCAAGCATGCAGGGCTCTTATGATGATCACTCACGTCACGTCTCGTTGCAGGCATTGTTCCTTGAAGAGCAAGAAAATCTGGATTAGTATGAGATATGTAAGGATAAAAACCGATCTGATGAAACTCTCTCCCTCTTTCTTTCCAGGGTAACCAGGAGGCCCCTGCTCCCCCAGAAGCCATGGCTCAGCCGTACGCTCCAGCACAGTATCCTCCCCCTCCACCTCAGAACGGGTTGCCTGGCGAATACACCCATCCTGGGCAGGACTACACGGGGCCCAGTCCGGTCCCTGAGCATGCTGCAGCCCTCACTATCTACACACCCACACAGACACACAGCGAGCAACCTGGCACTGACAGCAGCACGCCTTCCCTCACAGGGACTAGCAGCATACCAGTGAGTGCCACTAGCAGCATGCAGCATTAATGATTTTATTTTACTCCGAATTCCAGAGTCATATGAGTAGCAAAATCACATTGTATAACTATGTTGCATCTAGTCTAAGGTGAAAAACCTGTGTTATTTCACAAAATCAATCCTGTTGTGAAAAAAGAAATTCTATAAAAAAAAACAGTGCAAATTTCAGTTTTATAAAGTAAAAAAATATATATATTAATGCAAAGTAAATTGCCATTGGCAGGTGGCAAAAAGTTAAGAAAGTTAATAGGACGTTTTTATTAATTTTGAGTTACTTTTTACATCCTACATTTTTTTTTTTTTTTTTTTTTGTCAGAATCAGACTCTAACATCCCATTTTTAACAGATATTTGAGATTTGAGATAAAGATAAATTGGGGCTAGGAAGCAGAAGAGTGTGGAATGAATAGAGCTATAGAGCAAGTGCAAGCTCAGATAAAAGCATAGGACAAAATAAAAGACGTTTAGAGAAAAAACATCCTTCTCCTTTTAAAGAGTTCTTCTGCTTTCTCTTTTCATTTTATCAAGCTTTAAACCATGGCTATTACATGGCTTCATATCTTAAACCCCATGGAGCCATTTACCATGGCTAACAATATCACAAACGTCTCAATGGACCACTTAACGAGTGCTGCCCAAGTGCTTTATCTGAGCATATGACAAGAAACTCTGAGAGGAAAGTGTCCTTAGACCCGGTCCCGTGGGTAAGTTGTGTCTTGTCTGTTTGTGCTACCCTTTCTTGGTTCCTACAGGCCTTTGATTAACACATTCACTTACTGGTGGGGGAGCAGAAGGACAGATAAATCCCTAAAGGTTATTTTATTTCATTCACATATTTATTTTATTCACTTACATTTGATTTGATGTTATATAAAGGATTCAGGGCTTGACATTCATCCTTTACAAAACCCCTATACCATGGGCCAAGGTTTTAGCATCATTTAGTCACTGTATTCACTGGAAATGTTTTTGTAAATATTGGACAGTTTGGCCCAAAGTGTCCCAACTTTGTCTGCAAATCTAAGTATCTAATTAAGCATCTAAATACAGTTACTAACACCATATCTACACCGTACGCCACAGTTGTCGAGCTGCACCGCAACAGCAAAAGGCTGTCTACACTGGACACAAGAAAAAATGACAGTTAAAAATCACTTGAAATTTGCATCAGTACATGATAAATAGAAAGCAGCAGTTGCGCCGCGCCACATCCAGTGTAGACAACATCGCTGATTATAATGAGTTCTATAGTATTTTGTCACACCGCGCCGCTCAGGTCTGGTGACACGGTGCAACAATTACTTTTGTTGTTAATGTAGCTAAACTACTATATTTCTTACATTAACAAGATATTTAATGTTGATGATAAACACCATGAGTGTCTAATTTTTTTTAAGAGGATGAAGACCTTCCTGGAGCCCAAAATTGTGTTCACAATTTGCTAATTTACATCATAGGGAACTAGGGAGTAAAATTAGTCACAGCTAGAGAAAGTATTCTTCAATACAAAAAGAAGTACAAGGTCTTCCTGGCCTTGGGGTGGGGGGGGGTTGGATGAAAAATTTAATCTTTTTCTCTTTCTGATTGGGATATGCGTGGAGCTCTGAGGCGGTGTGGTTTAAAGGAAGTAGATGTAATCCCACGCTCAGCAGATCGCAGAGAAGCGATGCTGACAGGAACCGTAAAGGCACCTGAGCTCTGGCTGGGCTAATCCACGGCTCGATTGGAGGATGTACTTAAGCTGTCACTCTGGCCTAACCCACCAGGGAAATTCTCCCTTTCTCCCTCTTTTCTCTCTCCCCGTGGTGGATCATTAGCAAAGAAGGAACACTACACCTCAGAGAGTGGACGGTAATCACATCAGATCACATATCAGATCACAACAGCACAGACTCTAGATGCTCGGTAACTCGGCGATAAAAGACTACTTACCTCTCTGTAGGGTACGTGCTAACAGTTTTCCACTACGACTGTCATATTGCCTTGGGTGGGATTGTCTAAACTGTGATTTGCAACTCACTCAGACACAGCCGTACTGCTCAAAGGAGCGTGATGTTATGTTATTAAGGCAATGCCATTATTTCCTGCACTTATTCTTGGCCACCTTCCCTGGGTAGTTTTTACTGTGCCACTGATAATAATATTGCAGGTATAAGCGCTCTTTAAGCCTCAATATTCATTACCAGCTAAACCTGTTGTGAGTCAGATTACCTTGTCTAATTAATTAGAGCTTTGCACAAGACTGAAAGGCCAGTGTCTTCTTTCTAGATGACAGGTTGACAGTTTTTATTCGCATCTCGGTGTGAGGGAGGGATGATGGGATCGGAGGGAAGGATGGCAGAGGTGTAGAAGAACAAAAAAATATAAAGCGGCTCAAGCTAATCCCTTTAAGTGAAGCGCTGGTTTGCTCTAATCGGATGTAATCTACCTGCTTGGCAGCTTTCCAATCAGATAGTTTCAATTATGTGGTTGTAGGGGCATTCTGAAGGGTGGAAGTGCTGAGCTGAGCACTTTGAAAGTGATTTGCAGATAACACTGAATGAGTGCGGCAATAGAAACGATTTAGCAGGACTCATTCCACACCCAACCGCACATAAAAACACTGGCATGAGCAAATGTGGGCAAACACGAGCCTTCTGTGACGTTGCAGTAGGAGAGGGGGTTTGGGTGTTAGGTCCAATGTGGTGGTGTATGATAATGTTCAGGCAATTATTTCTTGGTGCTGCTTGGCTGCTCCATTCCTTGAGGAACGTGAAGTGCAGGAAAGTTGCTCTTCTACAGCAGGAATGGAAACAAGAAGTGCATCGGATGTATGGAATGAGTGTAGTTAAGTGTTAGGTAAGGCTAGCTGAAAACACAAGTGAGAGGAGATGATCCAGTATATACTGTATGAGTTTGGCCAGGGTTTTTCGAAATCGATTTGATTATCTTCTTTTGAGGGATCTTCTATATATTTATACTGTGTAAAGGAACTATTACGTGTGATATTATAACGACATTTAAATTAAGTCATTTAGCGGAAGCTTTTATCCAAAGCGACTTACAAATGAGGACAATGGAAGCAATCAAAATCAACAAAAGAGCAATGATATACAAAGACAACATGTTACTTTCGAAATGTAAATTAATTGTCTTTCATACTGCCGTTGTACTAAAGCAAAATGTTAAAATGTATTATTTTATTACTTTTAAGTAAAGTTATTAGTGTATACATCAACTTAAACAATGATAGGTAGATATCAATTTAAAGTTGATATGATGCATGTTTAATAAAAAAAACTGCTGGACAGAGTCGGTCAGAGGGATAAATAGTATTAATAATTAGTCATTCACTAAATCATTTATCATATTTAATCACAGGCCCTGGCAAACGGAACATTGTTATGTAACACTCCTGACTTCAGTTGTGGTAATTGCGTGTCATAAACCTTTAGAGGAAGTAGTATACCTGCTTGGGGTTAATTTGGGGAGCTCTTCTTAGCTGACCATAAAATCCTCTCGTATGGATTTACTATTAGCTTTTTTGGCAGGATCCACAATCTGGGACTCTAATGTAGGTTAGCTCCTCCCCGTTGTCATCCTGGTAAAAGGAGGGCTGGAGAAAGGGTCATAGTCTGTCTGAATGTACAAGAAAGACATCAAATCCTCCTCTAAAAAATCTCACGACGTCCTCCGTAGAACGACCTGGCAACCCAAGCGAGCGGGGAGTTTGCCTCCGCCTCGAATGTTGAACACTTTTAATTACTTTTCACCTCGTCTGCGGAACTTGGGAGAGCAAAGCCCTCTGAAACCTTGTCTCTGAAAGAGACAGATGCAGCCCATGCTAGTTGCAATATAATTAACATGCAATTAACACAAATTAAAAGGCAAATTGCGCAGACGAACCCCCTGTAGATGGCTGCTTAGTGGTGACGATGAGATAATTAGATCCAAACCTGGAGTGCGGAGTCTCCAACACTTACCTCTTCTCTCCCTCTCCTGGCCTGGTGTCAACTCCTCCAGAGAAGAGTGCTCCAATCCACCACACTCAAGAGAAGGGTAAGTGCTCCGAATAAAGCCAGAGAGATTATATCGTTCTAGTCGAGAGCGAGTGAGCCGGACCATGTGTTTTACAAAGCGTTTGTTATGGTGGGACAATTGTCCTCTTTTTAAGGAAAGTGCGCAAGACGAATGTGAAGCAGCCCTACGATTTCTCTTCATTTTTATCACTGTTCGCTACTCGCTGTGCCGCGTCGCTACATGATGACTTACGTCTGAGAGGCCCTAGTCAATACGTGTTCCTATAAAGTAAGCAAATCAAAGCCCTCATCCTTCTCTCAAGCACTTCGTTGGGCAGATCGAGGAATCGGAGGCTCTCAGAGGCCACGCTCCGCCGGTCGGTAATGGGCGAGTCCGCGCCGTCGCACTGCTCACCTGTTAGACATGATAGATAGCGCGGCTCTCTCCACAGCGACTGCAGACAGAGCATGTGAATGACCGATGGCACCGGCGTGATGGATGAGGATGAGGGAGCGGGAGCCCAGGGAGCAGGGGCACCAGGGGGTAATTGCACCTCCGCTTGCCCATCCATCTGCTCGGCTTTCCATCTACCACCATCAGGCAGAGGCTACGGGCCTCCGCTGCTCGCCGACCTCGGGCGGCATACACAAGGGGCAGTACGACAGGCTGTGTGGATCCAGAGCCGACCTGTGTGCTTTATCTTAACAGGACTTGACTGTCTACATCGCTGTGATGATTGATAGTGCCAATGTGCTGGTAAACACGGTGTCCTCTCACAGAGACCTCGGAGAGCCCATTGGGAGAGACTGTACATTAGAGAAGATGAGGAAGTTGTCAGATGGAAAAAGCAGAAGTTTGGTGACCCTCGACATTTAATGGTTCAGAGGTTTTGCAGTTGTTATACTGTATAACCTGTAGCAAGAGATCATACGTGCCTTCATTTTTCTCAAATAAGGCTAGTTATTGATTACTGACAGCGTGAAGGGTGTATGTTTAGCATTGTTTATATACAACATATAATGGGGATTTTTTAACACAGATTATTATATTATATTATATTCTGTCATTAATTATGCTTTCCAATAGCTGAAAAACTTTCTTTGTTCTTTAAAGCATACATTTTAAACAATATTTGAATTGTTTTTGTCCATACAGTGCCCAAACAGCACTGAGCCAAATATATGGACAAAATAAACACTGAGACATTTTTCGAAACAACATCAATATTTTTACTCTTGGTTTTATATTTGTTTCCCCTAAAAATTGACTTTGGTTGAGCTCATCATACTGTAGCTACTGTACTTTACTGCTGTAAAATGAACATATTTCTTTCAATAAGGTTGCTTGAATAAATATTAGATAAGCACAGAATATGCTTGTCTGCATGGTTTATTATATCTTTATGTTGATTGCAAAAAAATAATAATAATCTTTGAGACCCATAGAAATGTAAAGTCGCTTCTGTCATGTTACTGGTGTCATTTCCCCTGTAAAGACATATGTCCTCTGCAATAATGGTTTTGTTCAGCGAGTTAAACTTTAAAATCTCATTTCAGCTGATATTTTATCATGCCATTTTTCACCTTCTCTCTGTAATGAGTGAAAAAATGAACGCCTTCCAGGTCCAAATCTTTCGCATTTGAGTAGGTATTATGTTCTTAGCTGTGTCTACATAATTGCATTTACTTCACCTTTTTCCTCTATTTTTCTCTGTCAGGGTGCGAGGGAAAAGGGATGGAGTGATAGATATCTCATTATATCTTCATTACCTAATACATGATATATTGCCGTCTTCTATGATTCATATCTCTAGTGTGTTTTGTGCCTAATGAGGGGGAATTTGTCCAGCCCACTTATTATAATTAACCATGTACATAAAATGCAAGAAAACACACTTGGAATGTACGGATAAATCTCAATACTATCAAAAATGATTGAAAAATCAATTCAGTAGGGATGCACAAAAATCATGTGAGAAAGTTTTGATTTCCAGCATCAGTTTTTAATCTTCAGAATTCACTTTAGTGCTCATTTTATGCGCGAAAAGTTTAAGCCTATTATTTCAGCCTGTTTTAGGCTTTTCTGACTTTTGAAAGCTTAATAAGATCCAAAAACTTAACCATTTCATTCTATCTAGCGTGTCAGGTTTCAGGCTGTTTATACTCCATTGACTTCCAGTCCTTTTTAAGTATTTAAAGCTACTGCTATTGTTCATACAATATTAACAACATTTTATTATTAACTTGTTATTCACTGTTTGCGGACCTGAATGATGCCTCAAATCATGAAACTTTACTTCTGCTTTACTTTTAATGCACTTTCAGATACATTTTCACATTACTGATGATAACAAAAATACCCCGTAGTTTTACACTGAAGAAACCCAAGCCATTTGTAAGAGAATATCATAAAGACTGTGGATTGTACTGTTTTAGGCTAGAAAGAAAGCAAGCCAATTTCTTTTTCTTTCTTTCTTTCTTTCTCTTTTTCTTTCTTTCTTCCTTTCTCGTTTTCTCTCTCTCTCTCTCTCCACAGTGTGATTCCGCTCTAGAATACAGCTGTCTATGGGCCCAGCCAAATGTAGCTGTCTTCAGCACTTCTTTCTCATTGATCCTGCTAAGCTGGGGGAAGTTTAGCTGACATCATCTCTTCATCTGTGCTCCCATGTTCTTCTAATTCATTATGTACATGAAGGGCTGCCGCTCTGGTGCTGCGCTCACCATGCTTTTTCCTTCACTGAACATGTCTGCAAACAATAGCTGAAAAACAAGACAAACTCTTAAACGCAGAGGATTCTTCTGCATCTGCCAGCCTTTGCATCATGTCTGGATTAATTATTAATTCAGTTATGCACTAACCTGATCCTCCCTCAAGAGCATTTTTATAGATATTGATTTATTATTTCTTTCTGTATTGTTTCATAATATTTGATATGATTGCATGTACATAGGTGTAGACAAACAAATATTTTCACTGATATTATTCACACTTTTCCACTTAAATATGTGTTACTACTTACTGTATATTTTATCACATTTTGGTTATTTTGAGTATATGTTCAGTCTAGTATGTATAATCTGCACCACAGGTTTTCTTCCGAAATCTGCTCAGAAAATGCAAAAAAAAAAAAAAAAGTGTTATTGTAAATATGAAATAAATAATCATAATATTATGAATATATGTATTTTATTTGATAATATATATCATAATAATATATTTATTTATTTATTTAAATTATTTGTAACCTACATATGAATATAATCATTTTTAAATTAAATCAACAATGCACATGTAGTTTTTATTATGGGGGAAAGGAATATTTAGTTTTTTTATTAACTAATAAGCAAAAAAATTAACAGCTAAAAAAATAAATTTCTTATCTTGGATACTTACAATAATGTTTAATAATTCATACTAGCTGTAAAAAAAAAAAAATATTGGTTCATTTCTAGTAAAGACACCACTGCATGAAGCATGGTTTTTCATAATAATGTTATAATATATTTATTTATTTATTTAAAATATTGTGTATGTTAAATCAGCAGGGCATATGTTGTTTCTATTGTTAAGGGGTGTGGAATATTTAGTTTTTTTATCAAATGCTAAAAAAAAAAAAATTATCATCTTGGATAGAATATTGTTTAATAATTAAAAAAATACAAATCTTAATCTTGGTTGAGTTCTAGTCAAAACACACCATGTGTGGCAGGGCGTCTGGTCGGAGTCTGGTCAGATGAGGTCTTATAAAGCTCAGAGAGCAGCGAGAGACATCGTGAGAATGGGATGAAGGCTGTAGCATCAGGGCTTGTGAGGTGAAAGATGAATGTGTGTCAGGGACAGCAGTCCATCCTGGAGCACAACTGTGTCACTACCATTTCCTCCACATGACGGACAGATGAGCACACCATCTTAACGCTTACTTTCTTTCTCCCTCTCCCATTCTCCCTCAGGTCTTTATAGGCAGCTGCTCAGTAAATGCATTCTCTGGTCTCCCCATGTCAGAGGTTTTTTTTTTCTTTAATTCTGTATCCACCCTTCCTGACAGCTTCCTTAATCTTCACCGCCACATACAAATGTTGGCAGAGTAGAGGGAATTTGTAATATGCCACCAGCATTCACCAGCATTCCCCTGCTCACCCACCCCTTCACCACCCCGTAACCGTTGCCCGCTGCACTTTTTCCAGGTTGTGATGGTATCTGAGGTAGGAACTAACAGGGCTCTGCTTGTGTGTCTTTCAGCAAGTGGATGATGTGGCACAGACAGACGGCTCTCAGCAGCTTCAGCTCCAGACCTTAGACTCTTCGGAGAAGCAGCAGCCCAAACGGTTACACGTCTCCAACATTCCCTTCCGCTTCCGTGACCCAGACCTCCGGCAAATGTTCGGGGTGAGTCTTAAGCCTCGGCCAGATGGCAGCAGGTTGTATCTCAGAGGAAGGCCTGATTATTAATCCTGTTTCAACTCTGACAAGGACATTGATCTTGAATGCAACAGAGAAAAACCTGTTTAAATAATGTAGGTTTAGATTTTTTTATCTCTTTCTCTCTCTCTCTTAAAGGACTAAACTAGGACTGTCAATTTAACATTTTAATTGAGTTACCTAGTGTGGCCAGTATAGTCTGATTCCCAAACAAATAAATTTCATGAGACTTTTTTTTTTTTAGATGAAAAACATATATTTTAACCACTATAGTCCATTTACTGCTTTCATACACACCCTGCCATTCAAAGGTTTGGGATCAGTAAGACTTTTATTTGATTAAAAATACTGAAAAAAATGTATCTACTTTAAATCATTACTCCAGTCTTCAGTGTCACATGATCCTTCAGAAGTCATTCTAATGTGCTGATTTATTCTAAATGTTAGAAACGGTTGTGCTGCTTCATATCATTTTGGAATCTGTGATACGTTTTTCAGGATTTTTTGATGAGTAAAAGTTAAAAAGAAAAGCATTTATTAAAAATATACCTATTTTCTAATAGTTAAAGTATTATTATTGACTTTGTATTAATTAAACACATCCTTGCTGAATAAACACATTTATTTCTTAAAATAAATAAATAAATAAATATTGTTATATGTATATTGTTATATGTATATTGTATATTGTATATTGTATAAAGATTTCAATCTTTTTATTGAATCTTTTTCACTTTTTATTCATCACAGCATCCTGAAAAAATGTCACAGATTCTAAACAAATATCAAGCAGCTCAGCTGTTTCCAACTTTGATAATAAATCAGCATATTAGAAAGATTTCTGAAGGATCATGTGACATTAAAGACTGGAGTAATGATGCTTTTTTTTTTTCTGTTTTGATCTCAGAAATCAATGACAGTTTAAAGTTATATTAAAATAGAAAAATGGTATTTTAAATTGTAATGATATTTCACAATATTAAAGTTATTTTATGTATTTTTAATCAAACAAATGCAGCCTTGAAGGAACTTCTTTAAAAACACAATTAATCTTACTGATCTCAAATTTTTGAACGGTAGTCTACGGGTATGTGTGTGTGTGTGTGTATATATATATATATATATATATATATATATATATATATATATATATATATATATATATATATATATATATATATATATATATATATATATAGCTGAAGCCAATTATTGCATGGCATTTGTCACTTTGTCACATATTATTAAGAAACCAGAAGCCAGAGACATTTCATAATGTTAAAAATTAATGTTATGAAGGCATTTCTCAGCTAATATTAATGTATTACATGCTTAAAAAAAGTAATTATATGTGATCAGTTCAACAACCAAGTATTATATTATGTAATTAATGTGAACAAAACTGTAGACACTGTCCACAACAAGTCAGAGTAGTCAGAGTATAGTCTAAATATTTGAACATAACCAAAGTGTTTTTTTTTTCACATTTTTTCATTTTATCCCTCCAAGCCTAGAAAGTGCATGACAAAGTGCTAATTGATTTAACTGCATTATATTAGTTTTCATTTGTATATTTACTGTAGCTTGTGACAAGGGATCAGTGAAGTTTCTTTTTTTTTTTTTTTTTTTAAAGCTAGGGTATTCATTCAAAAAAGTCTTGTTATACTTTGAGCAGCATCAGGCTCACTAATGGATGGCCATTATTTAGCGTTTTATCCACAACTACTGCTCCTCAATCTGCGTTTAGATGTAAACACTCTGGGCTAGAATAAAAACAAATCTAATGAACGACTCGCAGCTTTCTATAACCAAAGAAACATCTGTGCCCGTCTCTCTAAGACTCGAGGACTCGTACAGTTAAACTCCAGCATACCTTTGAATTATCAGCAGCCAGCTAGGGAGGAGCGTTAAACACTGGCAGCTTGTTACTGGGGGCTACAGGCAGCGTAAGAAGGAGAAAAAAAAACGCTGCTGGTCCCAGCTTGTTAAAAACCGGAGTCTGTGTTTATTAAGGGCACTGTATAGCAAACAGTAATACTTAAACTGGTGGAGGACTCTGGGTGCAGCCTGACTGCTGAGTCTTGAGAACATCTGTTCCTCACGCTCTTTGTTCTCTCTTAGTGAGGCTGTCCTCTCCTCTCTGCTCCTCTCCCGTTCTGCCCAGCGTTGATGTGTTGAGCAGAGAGCCACACAGTGGTCCCACCAGTGGAGACGTAATTAATAGCGCTCCTCACTGTGGTTAAAAACTCGAAGTTTATCCTCATTAGGTTTGTGTTGGCTGACAGCTCCGATGTGGAAACAGGCACATGTGTGTCCAAGTGTGTGTATGTTTGTCTGAAGAGACTGCTGCAACTTGCTGTGAAGTCTCTCAGGGACCCAAGGGTGCAATTATTCCATGCCATAGATAGACTAGTGGGAGAGGATGGGATGGACAAGCACTGTGCACCTCTAAAGTCCCCAAAAATGTGAGAAAAGGCAAGTCTGAGAACAGTGACTGAAGCACAAGGGCAGAAGATTTCCATCTAGTGATGGTTTCAAACTCCTTAAGCACTTACTCAAGGGGTTTGCTGGCTACCCCAAAACCTTTGGCTTCTCCCCATTTTTATAGTTCTCAAAAAAAATTGCTTATTTATTAATAGAGAAATAAAGGCAATGTTGACATACAGTATATTAAAATAGAAAACAGTTATTTTAATTTGTAATAATATTACACCCTATTAGTATTAGTAAATTGTATATTAGTAATAGTGTATTTTTGATCAAATAGATATCTAATGTAGATGTTAAAAATATTATTAATAATAGATATAAATGATATATAAATATAACAAATATGGCAGAAGGATACTTGTTTTAATGTAACTTTAATAACACAAACTGTTTGAGATGTAATTGTTTTACTTGTGTCAAAAAATAGTTTCGAGACAGAAGTACATTTTAAATTTAACCTCCAAATGAATGACTTGTATCTTTCAGTGTTACTTCTTTTGATTATTGTAGATAAACAGTGACAGATCACACTCACTTTTAACTCAAGACAGCTTTCTAAACCATTTTCTGGTTTCTCAATTTAGCAAGATGGAAATTCAATTTGGAATAGCTGATTATGAGAACTGCAATTTTACGAGTCTTTTTCCTCATTCGAGTACACTGGCTTGGGCCGTAGTCAGACAAAGAGGGACGATTAAAAAGCTCTATTACCCAACCTTATTTGATGCTCATTTTATAATTAGAAAAAGACATCCAAAGCAATTATACAGATGAGTATGTGGATTTAATGCTAGAGTATGAAATTGGTTTTAAAGCACCACCATGACGATTACACACAGAGGCTGCAAAATTGTGCGACTCCTCCCATAATACTCCCCTGCACTGATTTGAGCAATCCTACACTTCAGTGCATATGTATATACCAGCAATAAAAATGAACCCTAGCTCTGGGGAAAGTTAGTATTAGATTAAAACAGGGACCATGTTATTCTGAATTAATAGACCGTTATTCCCCTTGGTATTTCCCTTAGAGGTTTGAATCTTCTAAAATATTGATCACCCAAGGGACTGCAGGGGTTTACCTAGAATCTCAAACAAGAGCAGAAGCCCCATATGCTTTCATAATGGGTTTATAATGATACCTGCTTGATTTCCAGACAAAACCATCTTAATGTCACGCTACTGACTTGCTATTTTAACTACTCTCCCTCCATTTTCACAGCAAAGCAGACTCGCTTCAAACTATTCTCATGAAACGTTTTCCCAACCTATCAAGTGTGTGGACCACCAGCAGTCTCACACTGCGATCTCCCATTGATCCTAATTTCATGTAGGCCTACACTCTTATTAAAGCTCTCTGCTGTAAGGCAGTGGCTATGATGGGGCCTATGGTGACTAGCTGTGATTAGTTCGGATTTCCCAGGGATGACTACCCTGGGAAATATTTCAGCAATACCATAAGCCTATTAGGGTGGGTTAAAACCATTAGCGTCCGCAGACTTTGTTTAGAGCGAATTGTCTGCGGTCGTGAGCAGGTTCACGCTGAGATGCAAATGTCGGCGTTTGATTCCGGCTCTGGCGGGAGGGAAAAAAGCATCCTAATTTGAACAAATGGAGGGAATCGTGTCAAGTAGCAGCTGTTTGGGTTTGGCTGCGGAATTTGAATTGGGCTGGAAAAAAGCAAGCGTGGTAGATCAAGCAACAGCCGGCTGAAATGAACTGCGAGGCGTCAGTTTTTTTTCCCCCGCTTGAGATCAGAGTGGAATGCTCAGCCTCCTCCACGCCGCAAATATGCACATATACAGTCCACCTCTGGTTCTCCCCACGGCTGGGCGGATGAAAGGCGGCTCTTCTTAACCTTATTAGTGACCCGGGCCCTCGATCAATCCCATTGAGCCGTAGGTGCCTGGGAGGCCCATTTCTCCCCTGTTGTGCTGAAATGAAGCCGATGCGGCCTGCTTGACAGGGTAATTAGTTTTAATGAAATAATACAGCCATTTTAGACAGCAATTAAAACCTGCTTTCATTCTTCCCATTAGGGGAACTTAAGGTTTTGCTTTCATTCCGCCGCGTTCCGTAATGATCTCCAAAGCCGGCCGCGTTAAATGGAACGCTTAAGCACCGTTAACCCTCTGGGGAGCTCCAGCCTGGCCGTCACTCCTCTCCAGCGGCCGCCAAAGTGGAAGAGAGAAATACAAACAGAACCTTTATCACATGTGTCACTTTGTGCGGCTGCTCTAATTGCTGTCCTACGCTTTCGTATAAACAGTCATGCTTACTGGCACATTTATAGCGGTGCACCCTGGAGCCTCCTGCTTCCATCTAACCAATTATTCAGGCCTGTTCCAAATTACTTCTTAAAGAAGCTGTCTCCTCCTTCGGCTAGAGCAGCGGTGACCTTGCATTGGCATGAGCTGGCATGTTTATTTATTTATTGAAATAAACTGCTTGTTTCAAGATCTCGTTGTGAAGCTTCCTAACCAAGATCCTGATTAGCATAAGGCGAGGTTAACGTGTGTTTCGTGCAGCAAGGCTGGTGTTTATCACCTCTAATCAGGCCGCTGTTTCTTCAGGGTTCACCTTTTGTCCACGGGTATGAGCGGCATTCAGTCAAAGGCCAAGAAAGTTTAAGCTTCTTTCCTCTAAGGGCAACCAGGCAACAAAATCCATATGCATCTGAAAGAAGCTTCCAGACAAAGCCGTATCTCCAAGGGAGTGGTCAGTGCCTCATGGCTAATGCTAATTAGAGAATAAAAATGAGAGATTGGGCGTTTCAGAGGGCCGTGAGAATAACAATCAGATAAAACCACAGAACGGAGCGCAAATAGCTGGAAAATAATAAACGAGTGACAGGTAATTACGAGGATGGTATTCGTCACTGAGATAATAAACAAATATATGGTTTATCATCAGTGATGATGGCTGCTCTATATCCAATTATCCTTTTTTTAATTGAGTCAGGCATTTGGTGTTAAGTCAAGCCAGAAATACCCTCTCCCGTGGCTTTGGCCAGCTTTTATCAGTCAAAAACACCACAGAAAATAACAAGCCATATCGTGTCATTAAGAGCACTGGTGCATACACAGCAGGGTGCGGCTGTGATCTTTTGAAGTTTGCTCCCATCAGCAGTATGTCCTGCTCATTCCCAGAATCCCGACCCAGCCGAGAGCTTCATGTAGTACCATTGGTTAGGCAGCTCAATTAAATTTACATCATGGGATCTGAGTTACTATTTGAAATCTACAAGATGTATTTGTAGTTTTTGTGTGATCAGTCTTATTGAGTGAATTAGTTGAGTGAATGATTGTTTTGAATGAATCGAATAATTGAAAGATTAATTTATCAATCACTTAGAAAAAGTCACATTTCCTTTCTGAATCAATGTTTTTGAACAGTTCAACTGATTTAAAGTTAAAATTGCATAAATCACATTAAAATCATAATAATTGCCACTTGTTTTATCAAATGACTAATTGGTTAATTTACTCACTCATAAAGACAACATACTAAATACTACTCAGCATATTACTGTTTCAGAATTCATTGAGCGTTTTTTTCTTTCCTGAATTAGTGACACTTTGATGTATTTGTTGACTCACTCTTAAAGAGAGTGGCTGCATCTGAATATTCATATTTCTTTACTAATAGTAGGCGAATGTTGTATGTCTGTATTACATTCATACTAAACAAATTCATAATTTAAAGAAAGTACTTTTTCAACAGTTACTTGTTCAGAACAAGTACCTACTCAGTGAGCAATTTCGGACACAGCAAGTCACTTCTTTCATTCCTAAATTAATCAGTGTTTTGAACAAATCTAATACATGAATGATTTATTGATACACTCTAAGAAACAGTCAGTTGCTTCACTCCTGAATGAATTAGTGTTTTGGATGAATCTATGGGTGAGTGATTCATTGACTAAATCATGAAGACACTTGTCACAAGCTACCAGTACCTGCCTCAGAAAGAGTCACTGAAATAAAAAATATAATATACTGAGTAATGTTGTAATGCGTTACTTTTAAAGTAACACATTACTAATGAGTGGTACTCATCAATATCATTTCTCTGTCATGGCAAAGGAGATGTGTGAAGGTTAGTCTAGCGTGTTCATAGTGAAAGCGGTGGGTTTACTATTTTAGCTCCCCGTGCAATCAAGTACTCAAGTTTCCTGACAAACTGCACAAGAGATGACTTCTAATTATTCCTTCTCTCTCTCTCCCTCTCTGTCTTTCTTTCTTTCTCCCCTGTCTCTCCTCTTTTCTTTTTTTTCCTCCCCATCTCCTTTTCTCTCCACAGCAATTTGGGAAAATTTTGGATGTGGAAATTATTTTTAACGAGCGGGGCTCTAAGGTAAGTCAGCTGGAAGAGCAGTTCTTTGTCACTTCATACTTCTTCCTCCCCACAGGTCTCCTCTTCCCTTCATGAGCCGAATAATTACAGCTCTTACACAGCAGCCGCAAAGTGACTCAAACGTCACACTCTCACACTCGCTCACATTGAGCCGAGACACGTTTTGGAAAGGTAGCTATGCCGAGAGACAACTGAGCGGTTTCAGCTGAGTAAGAGTCAACTTGCCCGGTTATATAATTCAGGAAAGTGAACGTCTGACCAACACGCAGTGATTCTACTCTTAGAGCTGTCCCACTGTAATAAGATTCAGCTGTTTAAATCTCTAGTCTTCCACTAGAAAATGGGTTATATATAGCCATTCTTCCATACAGCACTGCTGGTCTCAAAAGAGGGTGACATTTTGCTGAGGAGAACTTCTCTCACCTCCTCCTAGGCAATTCACCGGTGAATCTGCTGGAACAAACCATCACATTGTACTCAACCTAAGCAACGCACATTATAAGATCAGCCGATCATTTACAAATAACCTGTTTCCCACTGGCCTTTTGAATTCCTATGCAGTGGCTCTGTTTCAAAATCTAGTGAGCTGCCTACTTAGGGAAGCTTGATTCACAATGGAGTCCAGTAGTGTTTGGTATTAGCATGTTACAAAGATAAAATGATGATATGATAATATGCATAAAATTGCATTGCACATTCAATTATTGGGGAAAATAATCAACTTTTAAATGCACTGAAGTAAACTGAACTGATTAACCGTATTGCTATATTTAAATGTATTCCAAATAATCTATATTCATATTTTATATATTTTTAAGAGCATGCAATTTCTAATAATATCATATATTTGAAATATATAATTATATAGCATATAAACATGTGCATCATTTTTATATTTATTTATTTATTTATTAAAACAATTATTCATATACTGTATATTTACATTGATATAAAATACATTTAATATGCTGACTTAAAATTTGTCCAAAAACAAAGCATCATAATTAGGTTGCCTGCCTTTTGGAGCAGCCCTTTGAATCTATGTTCCCTTACTATACTGCCTCTGTAGGCAGCTCAGTGTAAGAATTGGAACAGAACAAGTACTGTTTGTTAGTGTTATTTATAAGCTAGTGGCTCAGCTTTCTATCTGTATGAGCAAATTAAATCCGAGATAAAAGGGAAAAACTACAAGCGCTGTGGTGAACACGGTAGTGCAAAATGTCAAAAGGATTAATTTTGCGGCCCATTTCTTTTTGATTTTTCTGTTTCCTCGTGGGCCAAGGACTCCTGGGCTGGTCTTTATTCATGCCAGACACAAGGAGTGGAGTGTCCATGTACAGTATGCATATCATACTCACAGGCCTCCCAAAGCAATTACCAGGCCATACTTGCAAAGTGTGTATGAACTAAAAGACCAGGGCTTGTTCCACGCTCTTGTTTGCTGTGCATACCTAATAGCTGTTCCGGATATGGCGTTTGGGTTGCAGCTGGCCATAACTCATGGCTGACAGCAGAGGTGGGGGTGCGGGGACAAAGCAGGCGCTTCCTAGTTTGAGCGCAAGATTGTGTGCATTAAACCTCTGAGCTCCTTTATGGCTTTGGAAACATTCCTTACATTAGTTTATATCATTTAAAGACAAGGGCAATGTCTGTAATTTATAAAGAATGAGTTTTATACTCAGCAAGACAGATGCGAAATGCACTAATGTCCACATGCATGCATGCCAAATGTTTTAATATTAAGAAATGCAGAATATGTCACTGTTGAATATAATCCTAGATTGTTGTGGCTCTTTTCCAGTGACTCTCATCCTAAAGTAAGGCTGCACGATAAATCGTATTTTAATCGTGATCATGATTTCTGCTTTTAGGCTGTTTATTAAGCACATTCGTCTGCGATACTCTCCTGGTGTTGTTTTGTTTTTGTATCCTGAAAACATTTCATTTAAATTTGGCATTAGCATTTCTTGCATTGATAACAAGCCCTCAGAAGCATACATGCTTGCGGTTGCCAGATTTAAAGAGTTTAAATCCCCCAATCAGAGATTTCTTTATTTACATTTTTTTCAGAAATCGATACATTTTCTGACTAGTGGCAACCATGTACTCTCTAACATTACGGAAAAAGCTATGGCAAGTTGAAAATGACAAAGATGTCATTTTTTATTTAGTGATCTCCTCAGATAAGTGTCATACAACCAGTATGATTTCTTTCATGCAGTTGTTTGCTCTGACTTAATCTGCAAGCAAAAAAAAAAAATTGCTTTTGTAGAAGCACATTAATTTAAATGAAACGACAATAATTGTTTTTAAAAGCCATCATAATATATTTGTGTAAAATAACTGTTAATAACCATTTAACCATTATCGTGCAGCCCTACCCTAAAGTCCTAATTTCACCTCTTACTAATGGATAGAAGTTGCAACCCTGCTGACTGTGACCTCTTTCTCTTCTTTCCTCTTTCTTCTTTTCACGCTCACTCTATTTGTTGCCTATTCAAATATCTTCAACCACCCTTTCATCCTCTATTGGGAATCATCTATGATCATCAGGGTTTTGGTTTTGTAACATTTGAAACAAGCGCAGATGCAGACCGTGCAAGGGAGAAATTAAACGGTACAATCGTAGAGGGACGCAAAATTGAGGTGCTTTCCTAATCTAACTATCAATACCTCACCATCCCCATCCCATGAGAACATAAGCGCTGTCGGTTTGATGGAACATGCTTGCACAGTCTCATTTCACTGCATTGCATCCCAAACGCTCACTTGCTGTGTGCATGCTGCATGTTTCATGTGTCATTGGTTTTGTGGATAAGTATTACTTTTGACATATGTGATAATTATTGTGTATGCGTGTGTTTGATGTGCATGTCATCAGATTTGATTCTTTTTGCTTTGATGTGTATGTGCAACTGTAAATAAAGAAACTTTTGAACTTTTTTATCATCACTTACAGTGTGTGTTAACCGATGCTCCATCTCTAAAAATATTCATTTTATTATCATCTCGAGATATCAAAGGCCTGTCAGCGTAGCTTTAAATCCCACTTGTTTATCCCAAACAGCCGAGGTTTATTTCTTCTTTCACATGTCTTGCTTGAGGACATACTCTCTTTTTTCCCCTTTTCTCTACAGGGCTATTAAGATATTCTATGGGACAATTAAGATAATTCATGTAATGCACGAACAATACCTAGACCTATATATCAAGGGAGAGTCGAGGCCAGTTGTTTCCTCAAGCTAAATGACCTCCATGGGCCCTGTGGAACGGAAAGCTATTAACGCTAATTAACATGAGGGTGAAATACTAACATGGCTTCTGTTGCCAGAGGCCATGTTTAAATTCCTTTGGCACCTCCCAACAAGCTGCTTGGCCTCACTGTGTGTTCCTAAAGTCCCTTTAAAGCAAATCAGTTCACTCGGCAGCCATCTTGGTAACATTCCTGAGTGAATATTTTCTATGTAGTGCAAGTGCAGCTCCTATTTACTTGAAGGCACAGAGAAATATATACATTTTTTCAGACTGGTTCAGCTACAGTGCATGTGCAAGTGCAAATAAACCAGCCGGCATAAGTGTTATGATTTCATTCATTTTCTGGTGTTATGTGTAACCTGAAAAGCTTGTAAAATATGACTGAGGTTAAATTTAGTGCTCATGAAGCCGCCGCCCCAGGGTTGTAGTGTCTGGGAATATGTAGAACTGTCTAGACAATGTGGCAGATTAAATTGCGGAGAAGGCCTCAAGGAAGCTCCCTCAGCTTGGCTAGTGGGGAATTCCAATATACTCTGGGTTTCATTAAAGCCCATTTCCAGAGTTGCTCTGTTTCATTACATGTTGAACCAAATGTCATCATCCAGCTCTTCTACAAACAGCCTGGATTAGATCCTACATCCAGCAGGAAAACAGAAGATCAGAGCTTGATGGATCGCTTTCATTTTTAGCATCTCATAATTTTTCAACTGATAATTAGAGCATGTGAATGTTATTTTTTTTTTTTTTATTTTTTTTTTTGCTTTTTTATGGAGAAGCATGTACCAGATTTTTGTCACACTCACATCTGTGGCATATGTGCCTGTATTCTTTATGTGTTTTGATTTGGGTTTTGTTTCTTATATCTACTTTTTCTTCACAGGTAAATAATGCAACGGCACGAGTAATGACAAACAAAAAAGTGGCCAACCCATATACAAACGGTAAGAGCTTTTGTTTTTCACCGTAAAAACAGTCATACCCTAATGTAATTTTTTACAAAAAACTTATGAATTTCAAGCAACATATGCACAAAAAAGACCTAACCCTAACAGTATGTCTAATGTAAAAAAAAAAAAATGTTAAAACCCAATTCTATATATTTTTTATAAATAATTAGATACAATTATAATTATAATGTTTTTTATACATTTTGAAAACAATTATTTATAGTTTTATAAAAAATAAATTAGTATATTAAAATAGTTTTATAAAAATAATTTGTTCATTTTATTAACTTTTTTTGTTTTGTTTGACAAATATGGGCTCTTTAAAATATATATCCCATCTGGTTTGATATTTAACTATGAATAATAACGAAGAATAACTATTTTCATTCTTTATTTTCATTTTGGACAGTACAAATCATTTTTGAACTATTCAAACCCAATTCTTAAATTGTATTATTATTATTATTATTATTTATTTATTTTTATAAAATATTTATTTATTTATTTTAAATAAAACAAGGAAATCCCACTTGGTTTTATATTTTATTATCTACTGCAGTTTAAAGTTTTAGGGTTGCTGTTTTAAACTATCATCAAGTATAATATAAATGATGTATTGTCCACTTTGTTTCCCGCTAAAAAAGGGGCTTAATGTAAAGAGTGATCTCTTCCTCTACAGCTCTCCTTATGCTGTTTGGGAGCTCCAGGGGGAGAGCTTAGCTGATAGGGTTCAGGGAAGAGAGGTGGCTCATTCAGCGCAGGGGTCTTGGTGGGGTCCTGAGCTCTTCCGCTGATGCTCATTCCCTCAGACTGCAATGGAGAGAGAGACAAGAGAGGGGGAATAAAAGACTCAAATATATCAACAGCAGTGTAGACCCCCCAGCTCTACTTCAGTCACAGCCAATGGGGAGTGAGAGGAGGCTATTTTACAGCCCCCATCTATCACTGACAGCACATCGGACAGCACTCACTACTCTCTTGCTCTCTGTCTTTCATTCTCCCTCTCCCTTTCGCATCCTATATTGCTCACACTCTTCTGAATGCCCCGATATTGCTGCCCCCTAACTCCTTCAACTTAATGTCACCTTAAATATTTTCCTGTCATATATCACATCTCCTCCACTCCCTCCTCCTCCTTTTCTTTTGTTCTTTCCTCCAAATCTCTACAGTTTCTTTCGAAATTCGCGCCAGTCCTTTCAATTAATCTGCGAAAGATTGAGAAACAAACACTCCACAGGTCAAGGCAATAAGCATTTGCAGCTAATTATCTCTTCCCCTGTGTATTCTTCTACAGGCTGGAAGCTGAATCCAGTGGTGGGAGCTGTCTATGGTCCTGAATTTTATGCAGGTAAACTGCATTTGAGTGTTGTGGTCACAGGGCCCCACTCGGATACTTTCTTTGATTTACTGTTCGTCAGATGTGCTTTGATTTCTAGATCAAATTCAGACACAGGCGCTTCAGAGAGACACTTAGGAAATGATTTTAAATCGTGGCCCATCCCACATGGTGCATTTGACAATGCGATGATAATCAGCCAGATGAAACAGGACTGTTTACTGAACCACAGATTAGGAGCTGTCTTTGTTTGACTGACTTTGTCTATTTTGTGCATTTGTTTGCCCTCTCGGTCTTTGATTTCTTTATTGCCCCGAGTTCTTTGAGCCCTTTGCATCCTAATGAGGGGGAAATGGTATTACAGTATTTCATTTGGAAGAAGTGCTGAGTACATAGCAGCTCTTTAACGGCCTCCCTTTTTGCTCATTAGACTAAAATCTGTTCATTTCAGGACAGCTTTACAGCAAAACTCTAAATAACCATCGGTGACAGAAAGCAGTCGTTTATCATTTTTATCTGACTTTTTCCCCCTCCCTTTCCTCCCACCCTCCCTTGATTCTGGCATACATAAACGCACATTCCAACACAATTTGAATGCACGCAATATGCATATGTACCGCGTGTAAAAATGCAAATATGCTAAGCAATCCGGTGCGTGTAAAATGTTTATGCATGCTTTGACCCCTAAGTATGCTCTGAAACATGCATGTGATTCCTTCTCTAATTGCAACAAATACACCTCCATGTCTCCCATGTGAACACACATCTTCCCAAAACATCCCATCAAATCAGATTTCCCCTGGTCCAGCACTTCAACGGCTTGGCTCGGGGAGCTGGTGTCACTTGATTTATTGGATGCAAATTTTTCAAGTCGTCTTAACATGCCTCTAAAGTTCGCCAAGCCTAAACGACACCATATGCCTCCTCTGTTCCCTGGGGGACGACCGGTGGAGAAGCGACAAAATGGAAATAAGATATAGATTTCGCTTACTAAATAAGAAACCTTCCGGAATGGCCAAAAACGGATGCCCACGTGTTGCCCCTCGTTTCCCTCCCACCGTTCAAAAAAACAAGGGAAGCTTTCACGTGAAATAATTATGACTGCATTTAATGTACTTTGTTGGGGGAGGGGGTGGTGCTTGAATCGGATGTAAAGGTGATTAATCACTGTTTATCAGTCCGAGTTTCTGTGCGGGAGATCAGCGGAATTGGGCACCATAAATCGTGCGCTGCTGACAGCACACTCCGTCTCCATTCGTCCGGGTGCTACAGGTTTATTGTCCTCAAATCCCATTCAGGAGAATGACTGATGAGGGCCGCCGACTGCCTGCTTTTAACCTCTTCCAGGGAAGTCAGGCTTCTCTCTTCCCTGTAAGACTCCCTCCCTGGCTCTCATTTCTCCACTCCTCTAGCTTTTCAGAGCCTTCTCTCAACATATATCACTAATTCTATTTCTCTCTTCATCTAAGCCTGGGGTGTTTTCCATCTGCCCTTTTCTTACTCACTCACTCTATCTTTAAATCTCAATATCTTCCTTCTCTCGTCTTCCCTCAGTCTCTCTCTCTCCCTCCCTCAGGCTCTTAACCAGCACTCGGTAGCCAAAGCCAAATTAGAGATGCCGACACGAGGCTGAGGTGCTAACCGTGCATGGAAAACTTAATTGTGTAATCTTAGGGTTGTTTTTCCTACCTTGCTCAATCCGAAAAGCACATGCATGAAGGCGCAGAAAACATAATATTGATTGATTGACAGTTCTCTCAGCCCTTGAATTCGGTCCATGGCAGCATGTTTAGACAAACGCAGCCAATAAGATGAAAATGCTAAGTAGAGAGCGAGAAATTTTCGTGTTTTAAATAAAGATGATAAAATATTGTCATGGATGTTTGATTCCAGGCCATATGTGTCTGATACAGAAAGAAATAATGTGTCATCCCTTCAGCACTTTAACTTTAGCGCCCCCTAGGTTTATTGCCATGACTACACCCCAAAAACATAACAACTTGAAGCAAATATTAAGTATATTCAAGCATTCACATCTCTGTTGCATACTTGTGTAGAGTACATTTGGGGCATTATATTGAAGCACTCAATGGTACGCATATGTGTGTGCACTTCTTTAAAAGAGCTGGAGCATTGTGGGCATTTTGTGCTTTTTCAATTATAAAACCACTCAAATAGATCCATAATTGAAATTAAGCGGTCTAATTACAATATTAGAAGTATCAGGGGTGGCAAAAAAACTCCCTTTAGTCTAGCAATGGTGTAATTTTCCTCATGATATGGGTTTATCGGTGGTCTGATTATCTAAAGACGTTTCACAATGGCACGCATTCTGAGAGAGGCCCTAACCCGGTGATTTCCAGCCACACCGTATTAAAGGAGCTAGTCTTGCAGTAAATGAAAGAGTCCCAAAGGGCTAGGGGATGTAATTGCCCACACACCTTCATCCAAACAGCCCAACGGGACGCTCTCCAGCACTAGAGATGCCCGTGTAAACCCAGATAGATGCAGCAGTGTGTCAGCGTCCTTATCAGTTTAAACGGTAGATGTGCAGATGGGAAGGGTTTCAACCCTCTCCTCCTTCTCTTGTGTTGAAATAACAGGGGCGCACGAGGGCTACAAGGATTTATGCTCACGTACACTTTTGCCGTTGTGTGTTTCGGAGGCTTTATGGAGTGTCATAACTGGCTGGAATGATTTATGGCTTATTATTGAATCGGTGCTGCGTGCAGACCCATAGCTCATTATGAGATTACATTTATGTACGTCATAGCACACATAATGTACACACACAAAATCAAAGAAAATATAAGAGCATTGCACATGACTGGAATTCGGGATAAATTGACCATGGCCTGGCATATATCAGAGACGACCACTGTTTGGCATATTAACACTGACTCTATAGCTTAAAAGGGACAAATTAAAATGTCAACGGCCCTGTGCTATATCAAAACGAAAGAGCAAACGCCTTACCTTCAGCCATCTGTCTTTCTTTTCCTTCTGATGAAGGGCTGTGCTGTTCCTCTCCACCACTGATTGGTGTGTCACATACAAGAGGTTTTATTGTTTGTTTGTTTGTCTGAGAGGAGATAATGGAGTCCAAGGGAAATTATACCAGCATTTGCGAATCCCTAGGCCAAAAGTTTGCTGAGTGTGAATCAAAAGAAGTCTTTACACCAAGTCAGTGTGCTAAATATATATACATACATATATGTGCTTAAAATAACCCTAGCTGACCTCATTAAAAGTGGAAACTTTGACACATATTGACTATTAACTGAGTGTTGCTTGGCTGATGTCTGTACAGTAATGATCAGGAGGAGGCACAGGTTTTGTTTGGGGACATGAAACAACTAGACAGGGCTGTCCTGCTCCTCTGAGACGCAGGGTGTCATCGGTGCATATATGAGAAAGAATGCTTTGTGGTCTGCACTGCTGGGATGGGTTTTGCTTGCACAGTACTATGGGTAATCATGGTGCTGTCTTTGACTCATCAGGGCAATACTCAGTGAAGGTTAAAGAGCAGCTTAGGTGTAACAAGTTCCTGATTTTGCTTTTTTTCTGATGTTATCTTTTTATTATGTAGGTTTTTTTATAATTCTCTCATGTTATTTGGGTGAATCTCACACTCTAAAACCTGTCAAGAACATGCAGAGGTCATATTCACAAAAATTATGTGCAAATAAATGGAACTGCACAATTAAAAAAAATTCAATAAACGGGATTTAAATAGAGAGTAATGTTTTCCAACATCCAGCTCCTTCTCAATCTGAGATGTGCAGTTTACTTTAGATTTTTGTGCTGTTGATCCTGCATCAGTGTTTATCTATATTTTGGGTGTGTCTGCATTCTTTTGTCAATAAATTACAATAAAGAATATATGTACATATGTATGATGTGTATATATGTGTGTGTGTGTATGTGTATGTATATATATATATATATATATATATATATATATATATATATATATATATATATATATATATATATATATATATATATATATATATATATATATGCATTCCTTGAAGAAAACAAACACTATTTGTAAGATCATTAAGATTTAAATAACATTTTTATTTTCTATATGTTCTTTGTAATACAAGAAATCTCATTCTTAAATATTAAAAATAAATAGAACTCGCTATACTTCTATTAATTATTGCTGAATTAAACAAAAAATTAAGTAAACATTCTCATTAAGTAAAACATGAATGCAAGAAAAAATGACAAAGCAAAAAATTTTAATATATTATATTTTAGGGTAAAATGTAGTCTGAAATTTAGACTGTTTAATAAAGGTTAATATTTTACAATGAAGTTCATTAGTTAGCATTAGTTAACTCCTTTAGTTAACATGAACTAAGAATGAACAATCCTTCTACAGCGTTTATTAATCTTAGTTCATTTCAGTTTCAACATTTACTCATGCATTATTAAAACTGAAAATTGTGCTTGTTAACATTAGTTAATGCATTGTGAATAAACATGATTTACCAATGAACAACTCTATTTTCATTAACTAACAATAAGGAAGATTAATAAAGACTGTAACAAATGTACTGTTTATTATTCATTCATGTAAGTTAATACATTAACTAACATTAACTAATGGAACCCTATTGTAAAGTGTCACCAAAAAAAAAGTGTATTTTGATTTGAAGTTGTCCAGTCAGATTAGAGCTTATGAAACTGAAAATGAAACTTTCCATTTTTATATGCAATATCCATCTAATGGATTGCGGGCAGTCTGTGGGCATCTGTGGCTGAGACTGTGTGAAATGTGACCTGGACATGTTTTCACCTATTTATTGTTACACACACACTGTTTCAAGTTTCATTCTGTCTGTTTCACTTTCACATCCGTGTATGTTTCCTTAACATGCATAAAGCCTGATTCTCTCTCTCTGTCTCTCAACTCTCTGCCACCTCTCCCAGTCTTGACCCTGAGCTGTCCCTGCTCTCCTCCAGGCTGGGTCTGGCCCCAGTGGTGGAGACAGGCTGGGGATGTGTGTGGGGGGAGAGAGATGAGGGATGGCGCCAGCCTGTGATTGCATCTCTAAACAATCCTCTCCATCTGCTCTCTCAGCCCCGCATGCCAGCACCTTGTGTCTCACCTACAACAACCTACCATCTCCCCTGCCTCGCACACACCCCTCCAGAGCAGGAGAGCAGCCAGACACACTCACACACACCCACACTCAAGCTTTCAGAGATAACCACAATAAAGAGGCTTCCCCAGACAAGGGATGCCTTAGCGTTTCGTTCTCCAGGTACTCAGATTAATGCTAAGTATTCAGTTGATATAACCTGGAAAATTTAGTATAGCGCAGTGTGTTGCTTCCCATTTGGTGTGAAATATTTGTAAGACTTTTTGCATGTTGTTATATTTGTGTTTTTTTATTATTTATATATATATATATATATATATATATATATATATATATACACACACACATACATATATATATATATATCCTTTACCATCATGTAATGATCACTTAAACTCACCCAAAAATGTAAATTATTACTTATTAGTTATTAGTTATATAAAAAATTGTCCTGGCTATTCCAAGCCCTATCATTGCAGTCAGCAGGTGTTGCACTTGAACAGTCCATAAGTCGTCAAATAAAGCTCACGCATTCACAATAACCGTGCATCAAACCACTCCGGGGGTGAATAATATCCTCCTGTAGTGAATCCATGCATTTTTGTAAGGAAAATATCCTGATTTCAAATGTAATAAACACTTTACTCTCACTTTCGTTTTCTGTCATATGCTGAAGCCGTTTCCAGCGGATGACACAGTAGGCTACGTCTGTATTGCATGATTAGTGAGGAACACTGAGAGGGAACAAAATGCTGGTAATTAATTAGAAGTACAAACCGAGGATTTGCAAAGAAAAAATTCTATATCAACCAGGGGAAGTTTTCTTTTGCTAAACTTTGCTTCCTTTGCTCCTATAAACAAACTAGCGAGAGGCAAGCGTTTGTTTATCTCAGAAGCGCGGGTGCTGCACATACGTGCTGCGTCATCCACCAGAATGGCTTCCACATGACAGATAACGGAAGTGAGTGAAATATTTTATTTTTATTAATATTTTTCTTACAAAAACACACGGCGATGACCATTGATCGTTCCTCCATGTTGGCGGGGAGCAACGAACCAGAAAACAAAAGACATAAAACAAAAACACGGGAGAAGGGCCGCCGCTTACTTTTTGTTTGGTCCGCTGTTTATCGCGATAATGACAGAGGGAACGTAGGAAACACTAAGCACACAAAATTACATATAACAGTGGACTCCAAACACAGGGAAACAGGGTTTACAGGGTTTACATGCACAGTAACTTATGGGACACACCTGGGATCAATTGAACTAAACAGGGAACACCTGTAACTGATAGAACTAAATGGGAACAGGAACAGGAAAAATAAAAACAAATAAGGACATAGAGGGAGAAAACCTGGGCAGGGAAGGCACAATGTGGGGAAAAACACAAAACACAGGGACACAGGACTGACAATATCACCTTTCGATTTTGAATGACATTTTTGTTTTACTTCTGTAGGATAGACACACTTTTAACTGTATCGGGATGCCCCAAATCTGGGTCCTAAAAGCAGTTCTAAAAGCAGTTCACTGGCTGTAACACGCTGCCATGCTTGATGTGATGTGCCAACATGACACACCGTTTGACATCCGTCTGAGTTGTTTTAAAGCATCACATTTTAGGATGACAGTGTGTTTTCATACTACCAACTGAAAGCCGATTGGCGGTGACAGGTGTGCCTCTTAAAAGCAAAAGCTTATGTCACCTTCTTTCTTCTCTCCTTTTCTTCCAGTGACAGGCTTCCCCTATCCCACCACAGGGGCGACGGTGGCTTACAGGGGCGCCCACTTGAGAGGCAGAGGTCGTGCCGTCTACAACACGTTCCGCGCCGTACCTCCACCTCCTCCCATTCCTGCTTACGGAGCGTGAGTAACCCTTCACCCGGCCAGAACATACACATACAGCATCTGCAAATGGCTCACTTTGTTTCCATCCAAGCCTGTGGCCGTTATTAGGTGAAATTCAGCACTTAAAAGTGCTGTTATAAAAGGGCCATTTTCGCATTATATGTGTTACCGCCTTAACCTGCAACATGACCGCTTGATGGCTATAAAGTGCGTTACATTCTAATGGCGAGTCCTACCGGTTTTCCCCAGTGACAAGACAGAGCAAAGCCCATTATAAAGCAACATTGTTTTTCTCTAAGCACAGAAAATGGCCGTCTATCCTAATCTGCTAAGAAAAAAATTCCCTTCCTCATAGCCTGGAGAGCATTGTTTTGTCTGCCGAATGAATGCATCGCTGCATAATTTCTTTTCTTTTCTATACAGCGCGAAGAAACTCCATGGATGTTCGGCACTGATGTATTGTGTTTTGTTATTTCTTGTTGTGTTTTTGCAGTGTGGTTTACCAAGATGGCTTCTACGGTGCTGAAATCTATGTGAGTATGCTCTGTTTTTCCCCATTCCAATGCTTTTTCCACTGTTTCTGTAAAAGAATGCAACGTTGAGGACATGACGCTCATGTTGCTCGCGTTCGCTGAGCCTAAACTGAGCAGCTGGTGCTGAATTTTTCATAAGGCCAAGGGTCAGCTCAGGTCATCATGTGCAAATCCATCAGGCTGGCCATTTGTGGTGTACTAAAAGCCTTGTTGGT
The DNA here is from genome assembly GCF_023724105.1 of Carassius gibelio. Lineage (NCBI taxonomy): Eukaryota > Metazoa > Chordata > Actinopteri > Cypriniformes > Cyprinidae > Carassius > Carassius gibelio. Next base: position 6,029,535 of record NC_068407.1, read on the forward strand.
GTCCCTTGTGCATAACGTTACATGGCACAATGAAATTGCACATGGCTCAACCACTTCCAATTTGGCTTCCTTTGAAGCCTATAGATGATCTCTATGAATTTTAGGATAATGCTAACATGTACAGTGTGGAATGTACCAAAAATGAACCCCCCTACACACTTAACGTCTCATTCTTCCACATTTTATCTCCACCGCTGCTTGGTTTTGCTCTAAGTGGGTGGAAAATCATGCCTGATCAAGTTGATGAAGTCGACGTTACAGTGTTTTTGTTTTAATTTATGGCACGCGTTTGATCCGCCTTTCCCTCAGCTTCCATTTAAATACAGCCCAAAGGCCTCACGCTACAGCCCGAGATTGTGCCCTGGCCCTATTGTTTTTGACAGCCGTCAGAACGTATTAGACAGTCAGGTGATCAGAGAGCGTGCCTCCCCTTCCCAGGATTATTTCACTGCATGAAAAATGGAAATTAATTCAAGATTTAGATCTAAAACAAGACAAATGAACGTGGACGTAACTGTAATGACTTTACCTGGCACACACGATAGTATGTTTGCCGCCAAGTTTGCAAACTCGTAGCCAGGTCCGTGGCTATAGTCCCAGATAGATCTCATAACGGTCGAATGAAATTTGACGAATGCACGTAGTACGTTTGCTTGCCAATAAAGTCAGGATTCTTCTCTGTGGACCACATCATCAACTTTTCGAGTAAACTGAGGTTTAGATAACTTATGAAGCAATAGGTAAAATAAAGATTACTTGCTCTCATGTTATTTCAAACCTGTATGCTGAATATTTAATCAATCTTCACCATGCAACTTGATGTTTTCTTCACATACAATGACAGTTTGTAGTGATCATGTGCTGTCAAGCTCTAAAAGAGCACTGTTAATGTATTCCTTAAGACTCATGTTCAATATATACACTACCGTTCAAAAATCTGGGGTCAGTAAGATTTAAAATAACATATATATATGTGACTGTAAATTCACTTATAATGTTGCAAAATATTTATATTTCAAATAAATGCTCAATTATTTTTTTCTTACGTTCTATTCGACAAAGAAAATGTATCACAGGTTTTATAAAACACAGAGGAGAACAACTGTTTTCAACATTGATAATAATAAGAAATGTTTCTTGAGCATCAAATCAGCATATTCAAATGATTTCTAAAGGATCATGTGACACTGAAGACTAGAACAATGATGCTTAAAATCAAGCGTTGCCATTACAGAAATATATTAAATTTTAAAATAGATTTTAATAGTGAAGGTATTTTAATTAGCAAAAATATTTAACCATATTTACTGTATTTTTGATCTTTTAAACTTTTAAACAAAACTGTATAAGCCTTACCAAGTGGCATTGCTTTGTGTCATGAAAAGATTGAAATGATGTCATCATTCACTGATTTTCCCAAACATTACTGGTCTAAAATGTCTCCTAACCAAATGCCAAGATGTCAAGCTTAACATTTTCAGGGCTCCAGACTGCGACCAAATGGTCGCATTTTGCGACCAAATTTTGAGAGTGTGCGACTGAATTTTACATCCAGTCGCACATGTGCGACCAGTAGATTTGCACACGCACGCACGCACACACACACAAACACACACACTTGCACACATACTAATGAGACGCGAGCACACACTCGCGTCTCATTGAGTGATGCCTGTCTGTGAGGCGGCAAATGCGTGTGAGAAGAATAGGGAATGGCCACTGCAAGTGGCTAAAATGTGTGGAGGGGGAGGGGCCTAGAGATAATTGAGCGCGCGTAAACATCTGTGGGAAGGAAACAGAGACAAATCTCATCACAACCTGATATGTGCGTGCGTCTGAGCTATGAGCAAGCGAACTATTGATTCGTTCTTCCGACCTTCGGCTAGTGTACCAGTGCCAGAGTCTACAGTGTCACCGTCAGATGATGATTCAGAGTCAGAGGTTGGTGTGGCGAAAAAAAGTCCGCACCAGGGCCGGCCCGCGGCATAGGCAAATGCTAAGGGCGCCACTCATCCATAGGGGCGCCAGAATGAGTGAACTTTTTTTTTTTTTACCTATATTTTTTTATAATAGGATACTATTTAAAAACCAATAATTCGAAACACTTCCAAATAAAGCAAAAAAAAAAAAAAAAGTCTGGCTCTTCAATCTTCCCCCACCCATCGAGTGCTTGAAGTGCATCAGAAACAGAGCGCGCGCACGATTAGTTGTTGGTAATTTGTTGTGTAGTGTGCCCGACGCCGCATCCAATGTAGACAGCACTGTTTTTGTTAACACACAGCTCGTAGAAACGGGCCTGGCGGCTCGCGCCCGTTCTAGACACGGTGAAAGTTTCCTGATTGTGACGCAAGGCCGAATTTACATGACACATTATAAATGATCATAGTCTGCGATAGATACACTGCCAAAAAGAAGAGAAGAGGATAAAGACAGAGGTAAAGAGATGTAGTGAAAGAACAATTTATTGAATAGGAGTAAGATACTATAATTTCATGGCAGTTATTTTTACCTTAAACTTAATGTTAGCAGTTGTTCTGAGTTCTGAGTCCCCAGACTGTGATTTTGTACAATCTTGTCAGTTTTAAGACGCATTTTTTATTATCACTTTTTTTAAAATAATGTTTTACTCTACAGTTGTGCAGTTTTGGGGGGATACAGTACAGGCCAAAAGTTTTGAAACATTACTATTTTTTTAAGTTTTTGAAAGAAGTTTCTTCTGCTCATCAAGCCTGCATTTATTTGATCAAAAATACAGAAAAAAATGTAATATTGTGATATATTATTACAATTTAAAATAATTTGTTTTCAATTTATTATACTTTAAATTATCATTTATTTCTGTGATGCAAAGCTGAATTTTCAGCATCATTACTCCATTCTTCAGTGTCACATGTGACATCCAGTCTATCACATGATCCTTTAGAAATCATTCTAATAAGATGATTTATTATGAGTGTTGGAAACAGTTCTGCTGTAGTGTGTGTATGTGTGTGTATATATATATATATATATATATATATATATATATATATATATATATATATATATATATACATATATATATATATATATATATATATATATATATATATATATATATATATATATATACATGTACATACATACATACACATGGGGCGCCAGGTAAAATCTTGCCTAGGGCAGCAAATTGGTCAGGGCCGGCCCTGATCCACACTCACCATTTTCGAGAAGACTGGCTGTAAGAATTCAGATGTCTGAGGTACTATAAGCATTAGAACTACCTTTCACCAAATACAAAAGCCAGCTCAACCTTCAAAGGAAGAATGGCTTAAAACTTAACGAAACATACAACAACGATACAGCATGCACACAAACTTTTTTACTATGCACATTTTTTATTCTGAGTGTATGGAATTTTGTTTACTATTTGTACTGTCTTGACAGCGATGGTGCTGTCAGTTTACCTTGTTGTTGCATTTTCAAAAGTGCAGAATAAAATGTGACACTGAATTTGAAACAGCACATTGTAATTTCTGCATCTATTATTAAAGTATTTATTAGTAATACAGTGGAAATTAGTAGATTTGGTTAGCATGTTGATTTACGGTGTGCGCCCCTAAATTTTCTGGTTGTGCCCCTAAAATTTTCAGTTGGGGGCCACTGTGCTCCTAGTGAAAAAAGTTAGTCTGGAGCCCTGATTTTACAGTGTTTTATTGGCATGCAATGGTCAAAATCTTAAAATAGTAATATTATTTTATTTCATTTTATTTTATTTGAATGGCATGAAGCTAAGCAAATAATGACATAAATATCGTATGTGGTTGATCAATCCCTTTAAATCCATCTGTATGAGCCGCTGAAACCATTGGAATTAGGAAGCTGTAACTTCCACAGAATCCATGTACACAATCTTCTGTGACCTGATTTTTCTTCGACTCCAGTAGCTAAACATTTGATCTTAGCAGAGTAGCACCGGACATTAATCCCGAGCTAAAAAATAAATGAGAGCATCTATAATTCAGCGTGCAGTCCTGTATCTGCGATGCCTCAGTCCTGCACGAGCTCTGGCACCGCGATTATTCACATAATGTACCAGTGATGTCAGCGTGCGAAAATAACAAAGAGCAGAGCTACGTTTCATTAAAACAGACACTTCAATAAACACCCCAGCCACTTAGATACTCGCTCACAGCAAATACATCCCCCCGTTATTTAAAGCTTGGCATGTTTGGAATGTAAGCATTCACAAAACGAGAAGGATAGCAAACGATGCTCAGTTCTTGCGGCTAACAGTCTCCCAGCTAATGTCATTTGATGCTCCTCACAACGCACCTATTAATAGCTGGCTTGAACGGAGCAATTAATAGCTTTGTCATATGTCATCTCATGCTTATACAAGCAATATTTAGTGTTGTCTTGTGCCGTTCTCCAGCCATGGATGAGCACGTTGTGTGTGTCAAGACCGCTCCCCTGGGCATCGAGCCAGGAGACTCGTATTGGCCAGCCACATTAATTAAAAGGCCCCTTCAATAGCTTCAGCCAAATCTTCCATTTGGTTCATTCGCAGTAAGCAAACATTGACTGATTTTAATTGTTTATACCAGATTGCCACTTACCATGCTGATCGATAGTTGCCCAGCCCTGCCATTTCAATTGATGGGATTGATGCACACTGGAAAGACAAGTCGTTGGATGCACCGCTATTGCTGCACTCAGCGTAGATAAGTGAAGACGCTCAGATGGTTTCCGCGTTCAGACTCGGGCTGTTAGGCATCTGTGCTGAGATCTACATGAAGAGCTAATGCAGTCAATCTGACAATTCCCCATTAAAACAAAAAGGCTTCACAAAAAGCTGTATTGGCAAACTAAATACCACCTAAATCACTCAGCGTTGATTTTAGTGAGCATTGACAGGGCTTTTCAGCAGCACTCTTAAGGTTGTAACTGAGCTTTGGGGATTCACTGCAGTGTTAGGATCTGCAAAGAGATGGGATAATGTATGAACAGTCCAGATGTATTGTGGACAGATGGTTCTAAAAATTTCATGTCACCGATGCCCTGCTGTTTGCATGTGTCTGACGGATGCCCTTATGTAATTGACAGGGTGGCTATGCAGCATACAGATATGCCCAACCAGCGGCAGCAGCTGCAGCGGCCTACAGTGACAGGTAAAGAGTCTTGTGCTTTCTGTCTGTCTTTCATCACTTAGTTGATGCTTCAAGACCCAGTTAAAACGACACTGGCTATTAAGGTCTATATTAGACTTGAAGGCATCTAAATGCAGTTTTCACTAAGATATCAAAGAGTGAACTATTTATTAATGATCTAATCGAAACCAGTTGAGATGAGGAAAATCAAAAAAATTTGATACTAATGGAACTAGCTATCCAGGTTTTTTTTTTTTTTAATACAAAAATTTATTTTTTTAGGCAGCTTATATATATAGAAAAATAATTTGATTTGGCTTCCACGCAGTGATAGTATAAAAGCAATTTATATAGTCTTGGAAATAAACAACAAACAAAAAAAGTACATTGCACTTAAAATTTTATCTCGCACAGTATAAATGGATGTTTATACATGAAAGTATATAAGTGCTTTTAGATAAAAACTCCTGCCCTGTTTCAAAAAGAAATCTGTCAATTTACTGTAAGAAAAAAAAATGCATTTATCAAGCCACTTATTTGGGTCTTACCTCATTATTTGACAAATTCATATTAAAAACATTAACCTTTCTTTGATTTCAAAGAATGCTGGTTTTGAGTAAACAGATGATGGATTTTAAGGCCTGGCAGGACATTATGCACTTTTAACTGCATTTGAGTCATTCTCAAAAGTGTTTCTCCTCAGCTCTGAAAGCCAGGTATGAGTTTACAGATCTGCTCTCTTATTAAACTGGGTTAGATTAGATAATTTAGACTTTGCTTTCCTATCTTTGATACACTCTCGCCCTTTAAACTTGAATTCAACCTGAATTTCCGTAACCACTTAGCTTACTCACTTCAGGCCACAGGGTTGACTGTGTATGTGTGTGTGAAGACGAAGGTGGTGCAGGGTTGTCAGTAATTTATCCAGGACCTGTGGGGACCCTGTCAGGTTGGATCAGGCCAGGCACTGGTTTAATCTAGGCAAGATTGAGCGTGTCAGTGCCGATAAGGCACGGCCCTGCCTGCCAGCCTGAAGAGCCCAGATAATGTAAGATTTATCAGAGCCAAGCACAGATCCACATCAGAGCAGGTGACAAGACTGGCATTCCACCGCACTTATTTCAGCCCCCTTCCTGCGTCCCCTCTTACACTCCAACTCTCCCTTTCTCTCTCTAGCTCTTTCTGCATCGCTTGTCGTTCAGCTCCTTGCTTTCACATAGGCCAGCTCTGCGTTTCACACTCTAATTTGATATGTCATGGCGGAAGGGTTTTAAAAATGTTTAAATGACACAGACTCCTGAACTCATCTCTTAAGCGAGAATTAATTCTCTTATCATTTACTCACGCGACTTTCTTTCTTCTGCGGAACACAAAAGAAGATATTCTGAAGAATTTTTCAAATGTTTTTGTCCATACATTCAAAGTCAGTGGAGTTCAAAATAACATTAAATTCCATTGACTTCCATTCAATGAACAAAAACAAACACTGGGACATTATTCTAAATATGTTCTTTTGTGTTCCCTGGATGAATGAATGTCATATGGGATTGGAGTAACAGAATGATGAAAGAATTTGTAATTTGCATACCGTTCCTTTTAAAACAGATTGCTTAAAGGGATAGTTAACACATAAATGAATGATTTTGTGTTTCATATCTTATTGCTCCAAACCTGTATACATTTTAATTCTGCAGAACATAAGGGAAGATATTTTGAAAAATGCAAGTATATAGTCACCAAAACCGTTTGGTTATAGACATTTTTCACAAACAGGAAAAACAAAGTGGTGTAGAAGTGATTTTCATTCCGAAAATGTTAGCAAAAAAAATAACACGTTGAATTAAACATGACATTTTGAAATAGAAAAGCTGAAAAAGTGTTTTGTTGTAAAACATACTCCAATATTTTTTATTTACAACTACGTAAAAATATTTTTTACACTGCAGTATCCTCCTTTGTATCCCTCAAAAGAAAGAAAGTCATATAAGTATTTTCATTTTTAGGTCAACTATCACTTAATTATCAAAAGGAAACCACTTTAAATTGTATTAAGTTGTTCTTTTTGAATACAGCTGGAACTAGCTATCCTGGTTTACTTTGGAGTGGGTCATTCCCACTGCCCGGTTAAGCTGCAGGTTAAGTAGCCCGGCCTGTCTTTAGTGTTTTGGGGATTCCCAGCCACCCTCGTCTGCACTGTCTGTCACAAGCAGTTAAAATCCTCCCCGCTTGGCTCTCTCACTCCACTGAGCTGGCCTGACCTTTGATGTTGTAATAATCCCGGACGACAAAAAACCTGGTCAGATCCGATAGTATTTCCATATGTAATAGCATGTCTGGGCCCAGGATTCCCCCCTCTCTCCTCTTTTCTCCTCTCTCAGTCTGTGCCCTCGGCACCCGGCTCGGCCTGCCTTATCTGCTCCCCGCAGGCCCTCATTTGCAAGCATGTGTTTGTAGGGAAAGTCAACAAATGAAGAAGGGAAGTGCTGGGGGTTAATAAATAAATAAAGGAAGAAGTAAGGCCCATCTTGGAGGAATTAGTTCCAAATCGGTACCAGTGAAAAGAGTCAGAGAACGCCACCAGCCCTGTGCCTCTTTACAGTGCAGCCTGGGTAAACAAGAGAGGGCAAAGGAGCATGAAAAGGATAAAGAGAGCTGTGAACATAAACTCTCTGCCTCCTTCACACGCTTTTTTAATGCACACGCACCACAACACAAAATCCAAAGCATCCATACATCTCTTTCCTTGCTAGGTCCTTCCTGTTCTGCAGTACTTTTAGAACTTTGTAACTCTGAAAGTTTGAATTTGCTAATGTTGTCAGTTAGGGAAGTATTTATATAAAATGTGTTTGTTTATTTATTTAAACTTGATTATTTACTTGCTCACACAAGCTTGGAAACTAAATGAATTCATATATGTTTGTATCTTTTCATGTTGGAACATGTTGGAAAATGGTACATATTTGTGTAATCATATTTCAGATATGAGTATCAATGAATAGCATAAACCTTGGCTAAAAAATTACAAATTTTCCACCAAAATTGTGTCACTTCCTGGTCGCTTTTGATCATTTAAAGCGATTATAACATGTAAAATAAATTATATAGAAAGTATCGAAAGGGATGTTGAGAACATACAAAATTACACAACAATGATGTATATGTGTGTATATATATATATATATATATATATATATATATATATATATATATATATTTTTTTTTTTTTTTTTTTTTTTTTTTTTATGACAACATACACTCAAAGATTCACCTCAATGTTCACTTAATTGTTATTTTGTGATAAAAGAGTTATGAGTTGAATATTTTATCCAGTATGACAGGGATATAAAAGTGTGTAACACATGGTAGAAATAAGCGTGCCGTTCTGCTGTTGGTTCTTCATTTCTGTTGTCCATTTTCTTCTCATTTCTACTCTGCTGTGTTTTTCTGTCTTCTCCCTCTCTGACCAATATAACTTTTACCACATGCTCATAAGATAAAATACTTTTACTCCAAAACAATAACAGAGCACCTATCACTTTTAACACACTCTTACCTTTATACCATGTATTTATGGCAAGCCGGTGATTGCATTTTTATCAGACAAAAAGAAAGAGAGGGCAAGAGAGAAGGAGGGTGTAGTGATAATGGATCTAGTTCAAATGAACAGCTTTCATTGGAGCATACCATCTTCTCGAAGCTTCAATGCGCTCTCGGTTTCTTCCTTTTCCTTCAGCTATGGCAGAGTCTATGCAACAGCGGACCCTTATCACCACACGATTGGACCTGCAGCCACGTACAGCGTGGGCACTATGGTGAGTCTAGAAACGTGATGCATGAAACATTCATCCATGCCAGACCCAAGCACCCCAACAACATACAAGGCAGAGTCCAGTGTAATCATAATAATGCCATAATAATGGAAAGATATCACTGTGCTTTCTGTTAAATCTAATTGAATTATTATTAGTATAATTGTAAATATTATAATACTGATTGAAGGATGCTATGAGCTGAAGATATGAAGTTGGGGTGGCTGAAGTCTTCAATATTGTACATAATAATATTCATATTCAGGGTCCAAAATTAACAGCCATAAATTAGCTTTATTTATACATACATTATATGTTATCCATTTTCTAAAACAAATAATAAATAAATACAAATATAAACAATGTGATATTATTTTATTGTTCTTTTTGTACATATATATTAGAAGAACAAACTAACAACTGTGCAAGCCACAACTATTTTTGATTTATTACTTTATTTGTAAATGATAGTACCTTTTTTATTTTAATCACTTTCTTCAGCCACAGCAGGAATCATTCTTAAAGATTGCAACTGGCCAACTGGCGAAGTGTTTTATTTACTCGTCGAAGCCTATTTGTATTTGGCAGTTGGAAAGTGTTAATTCTGGACCTTGTTTACATTTGCATTATTAATGTCAGGACTATAAATATGTGTTTATATATTCAGAGACTCATCAGCTGATAGATGTGTGTGTGACAGTTTGTCAAGATGGATCCTGGGCACTTTTTATCTCATTAAATGCACTGGGGTAACCAGCGTACTGACACTTGATTAGACCTCCCAAAAGAGACACTTTCCTTTGCATATCAGCAAATGTGGGGATCGTCGTCCTGTTAATGTTTGTTTTTAGCTAGCTTTTGCAGCTAACATCAAAGATGAAAAATTCTCAAACTCCTATCTGAACACAAAACGAGAAAACTCTTTATGATTTTTTTTTTGTTGTTGATGTTGTTTTTTGCGGCTGTTGGTCGGGACTTTTCTCAAGATTAACGACCATCAAGCGCGTGCAGCAGCGTGCCGAGGGAGATTAAAGAAAAGGTGAGAGATAGAGGAAGAACGACGGGGAGAAAAGAAAAAGATTCCATCGCACCCACCTCCCCCTGCCCATGAGGCTTATTGGACAAACACTCTGCCTAAGACAAATGACTGGAATTTACCAAGTCGACATCCGTGTGATTCTCAAAACCGTACTATTCCCCGGTGCAGCTGCTAGCTAAAAGCTTTCATTAATTAAGACCATTTTTTTCCTCTTCATTTACTTAATTAAAACTGTGGCCTGTGTTGCTTTTTTGCCTCCTTTTCTTTTTTTATTAAATTTTCCTCCCTTTCTCAAGACTTCAATTTGCCACGTTAGGGCATAGCAAATATCCTTCGGCGCTCCTCCGGTCGAACGAGGGCCGCAGGGGGGCCGAAGTGGGCACTCAGAGTTCTCAGCGATGCCAGGACCGAATCAGTTGCGACTCAAATGAGCAGAACTCCTCTCAGTGCTTGCACTGAGCCTGCTGAGAATGAAATGAATATCATTAAATCATATTTGACCAGCAGATCACAAGTAAAAAGTATTTAATAATGAGCCCCTCAGAGGGTTCGTGAAAAAAAAAAAAAAAGTTACTTTGCTTTGCTCTCTGTTAGAACAGAATTCATGCCACGTTTAAGGCGTGTGTATTTTGCACAGGGTCGGAGCTGAGGAGAGCGGCCCATCGAGCCTTTGAAGTTTTTTGTATTTGGCAAGAGCAGAAGAGGGCACTACTGCAGTCCGGTTAAGGAGAGGTCTGAGAAAGCAGTATGTGTTAGATGTCTCCAATCAGATCAACCTGAGGGCCAGACGGCCGTGATGGAGAGGTTCGATCTAGAGCAACTGATGAAACGCACTGGGCTGTTTTAGTCGTTACCTGGTTGATCCATGAAACTCTGAACTCTGACACCCATCCGAGTTGAAATTCACTGTGCAATTTCTTTCCAAACTTGAGACGAAAGGGAAGAAAATTTCAACCACTGTTCACCCCAAAGAATCTATTTAACACTGATTGGGTCCTTTTTGTTTTTTCATCTTTGATGTTGCAGGCTAGCCTTTACAGAGGAGGTTACAGTCGCTTCACACCCTACTAGAGAGAGAATCAATCCAAACAAACAAACAAACAAAAGAAAACAAACACAAACAAACAACCCAACCGCCTCTACGTTCAATAGAGCAAAACGCCTCCGGGTCATAAGCGAACCTTCCCCGAACAGTCACATTTGGGCTAAAGCTCTTCTTATCAACCTGCGGTTATCCAGCATTTTTGTTTCTTGGCCATTGATTTGGAATCTGTTTTTGTTTGTATTGAAATGTGTGGTCCGGTAGGGGAGGGGCTGAGTGACGGGGGGTTGGGGTGCTGTCCAATGAGTTTTCTCATTTAGTTGCGCCGTAGATTTATGGGCATGAGCTCAGCTGATTTATGTGGACAGGGAGCAGGCCAGGAAGTGAGTTTATTTGCCTTACTAAATGGTACAGCAATGAGCAACTTGGGCAAAACAACAGTAGCGCTAGACTCGCATACATATATTTACCGTCTTTGCATTAAAGGCCCCACTGAACACCCACTTATTAGAAGTAGCGATGACTGCTGTTCATTAAAATATGAAAAGAAAAACCTCTAAGGTTTGCATATGCTATCTGTAAACTACTAATATAGCCTTACTATTTTGTTCTCCAGTAAATATCAAAGGGAAATATGGATATAAACATTCATTTACAAAGCTCCAGCTTTCTCTTATGGAGTCTATGATTGTTTACCGATACTATATTGTAGTAGTGTTAAAACTAGTTAGCTACATGGACCCTTCATGAAGCATTTCAAGCAATTCTCTGTCACTCACAACCTCTTTCACTTTAAAGTACTGTTATATAACTCAATGAACATTTATTGTCTGTGTGGTTGCAATTGTATGTCATTTGGAGAGATTGATGTCGTGTTTTTTTTTGTTTTGTTTTTTTTGTACTTGGTTAAAACTATTCCATTTCCACAGATGGACTAAAGATGCATTTTATGAGATTTTTTCAATACAATAAATTATTATTATTATTATTATTAATAATATTATTATTATTATTATTATTTAAGTAAAAAGGAAAAGATAAAAATGAATAATAATAATACTAAAATCTATTATTATTAATTATTTACTATTAAAGTTTAAATAATAATAATAATAATAATAATTTTGCATATGCAAAATTTATTATTATTATTTTTTATTTTTTTTACAAAGCAATAAAATCTGCAAATCTGGTTAGTTTCCTCATAACTTAAATCAAATTTATTTTTTTACATGCAGTCATAACAACAACAAAAAAATCTAACAATAGCATAATCTATTAGTATAGCACTTGTATTATATTATGTTAATGTATCGTTAAGCTTCCTATTTTTAACTAAATCTATATACAAACACGTCTGCCTGTATCAAAGCAAATATTCATGAAGGAAGGCCTCCAGCAAGGTTTCCTTCAGTTTTAATCTGTTAGATGTCACATAAAGAGCGTACACTTAATCAAGGCCGCTTCAGCTGCTCAGAAAGCATTCTGTAAATAAACATAGTGCAGTAATGTGGAAAGAGAGAACACTTCCCCACTACACGGTCTGTTGCACCCTCTAGCTGATGAGATGTCCAGAATCCCACTGCAACAACAGAGATGACAGGGGGAGCAATTACCGCTCATTGCTGAAATCTCCATCACGCTTATGTTAATATGGAAGATGCAGTCTGCTTAAAAATAACTTTTAATCATATTTTAAATAACAAACATACAGACATATAACAAACTATAGGTATTTATAAATTGAAAATAAGAAATAAGAAAAAAAAAACATCCCACATGCCTTGGGAAACTGAAAGTACTGGTTATGATGTTCTGAGTGCCATGTTCCAGTATTGATTTGCTGTCGAGTTATGTGTTAATAGCTAAGAGTATGCGAACAAGTCATAGATCTTTGGGACATTATTGGTCAAGTCCAAAATGTATGTGGAGGCCAGCCTAAGATTTCTAAATGTGAGTGGGAAGATTTAAAATAGTGAGGGGAAACAATTAGGAAAGGTCCGGAAATCAGAAAATTATTAATTAATAATACATTTCTATAAATATATTTGCACACACCCAGTCTTCAGTGTCACATGATCCTTCAGAAATCAGTCTAATATTCTAATTTGGTGCTCATATAACATTTCTTATTATTATCAATCTTGACAACAGTTGTTCTGCTCAATATTTTTGGTTAAACTAGTACAGAGTACCGAATTGTTTTGAAGTAGATTTTTTTTCTAACATTCCTAATTTGTTTGCTGTCACTTTTGATCAGTTAAATGCATCCTCCTTAATGGCTGCATATATGTAGTTTTGATAAATATGATACAAATATATTTACCCAGACTTTAATTAACCAAAATAATAATAAGAATGTTGACCTGTATTTTTTTATTTTTTTATTTTTTTTGGAAAATGTAAAATGTGAGGTTTAAAAGCTCTCAATCTTGACCTATAATATCTGTTTTTTATAAAGGCCCACCCATATGATCCTCAACATTCATTTCTCAATGGAGAAGCACTTTTACACTAAGGTGAGAGATTTTCCCCCAAGGTGACATTCCCCTGAGGCCCAGCAGTTTATACAGAACCTGTGATAAGACATGCCAGGCTTTTAGAGACGAGAGAGAGGAAGAATGAGAAAGAAAGAGTTGGGGGTGGCAGTAATCCTCCCAGTGAAATAGGGCCTCCCTAGTTTCCTGGTTCCTCAGGGCGTTGATCATGTCCTCGTGTCTCACACACACACACACACACGGCCCAGTAAATAGCAGCCAGCACTCCTCAAATGGAATTGTAAGGGTGGAGTTATAGAAGAAGAGGAAAGAAACCAGGGCAGAGAGGCAGCATCCAAAGTAATTTACTCCACAGATTAAAGATAACAGCATTGAGTCAATAACCACTGATCTCATTTGGAGATACACTAGGCCAGCCAGGCGCGTGGCACAGCCGTTCTGCTCAGTCTATTACCATAGCTGTTGTGGCTGCCTCTCCAGACACACTGTTCTCCCGTGAGTGTGAAATCACAGCAGCCTATTGTAAAACATAGATTAGATGCATTGCTTTTTTCCACCTTTGTAGGGAGAAATCTACAGCGCAACATAATATTTCACCTAAACGAATGTGTCCTTGCTCCCCTCTGCAGCATGCGGCTCACTTGGCTCTAAGAAAAAGGCAAAAAAAAAATGTTTGGCGAGCTGCACATTGGCTACAACTGTGCAGGTGCCACAGCAAACGAGTTTAAAGGCATAGTTCATCCAGAAATAATGAAAAGTTGTTCCAAACCTGTTTGAATTTCTTTCTTGTTGAACACGAAAGAAGATATTTTGAAGAATGTTGGTTGTAAACAGTTGCCGGTAGCCATTGATTTATATAGCGGGAAAAATGCTATGGAAGGCAATGGCTACCGGCAACCAGGGCTTTTTAACCCCGTAGTACCTTTGAGTAGAGTATCGTAGTAATTTTTACTCTTAAGGTGCTAATTTGTAGGCCTACCTATTAGTGGTAAAAACAAAAAATAAACAAATATGTCCTTTTAAGGGTACAGCTTCAGTGACAAGCTGTTGTACCCCAAAAGTTGTGATTTTGGCACCTTTTTCTGCATATAGGCTATACATCTACAACATTTTCTGAAACCACAGACAACACTATTATTCACATAGGCATTACATAAAAAAGTACTAAATCCTTGGTCTGGGGACATAGAAATGAATAAAGGTTCATATTTTGCGCTGCATCTTCAGTTCCCTTTTTGTCATTTTCCCCAATATCTCTGCCCCTCCCATCACCAATCCTGCATTCATTTAATCCAAAGTACAGCAGGAGCAGTAATATTGTGAAATATTTTTACTATTTAAAATAACTATTTAAAATTTTACTAATTAAAATAAATGTAATTTATTTCTGTGATCAAAAAGCTGCATTTTTTGCATCATTACTGCAGCCTTCAGTGTCACATGATCCTTCAGAAATCATTCTTATATGCTCGTTTGCTGTTCGAGAAACATATTTGTTGTTATTATTACCAATATTTAAAACAGTTGAGTGCATCAGAATTTTCTGATGAATAGAAACATCAAAGATCAGCAATTATCTGAAATAAAAAGCATTTGTAACATTACACGTGCACTATACCAAAACCTTGGAGTCAGTATAATTTCTTTTTTGTAGTTTTTTTGGTTATGAAAATTATTACCTTTATTTAGCAAGGATGCTTTAAAGTGATCAGATGTGATGATAAAGACATTTATGATGTTAAAAAAAATATTTCTGTTTCAGACAAAAGCTGTTCGGACGTTTTCAACGTAGTAATAATAATAGTAAATGTTCTTTTAAAGGCTAATCAGCATATTACAATGATTCCGGAAGGATCATGTGACACTGAAGACTGGAGTAATCACAGGAATAAAGTACAGTGAAATCACAGGAATAAATTACATTTGAAAAGCATTAAAATCTTACTGATCAAAACCTTTTGATTGGTAGTGTATTACAACACAATATCTAAAGTGCCTAAAGGTCAAAATTAGTAGTCTACAATATATTTGTGAACACACTATTGAATTATTAGGCTATGACTGATATAATTTTTTGTGTTGCTGTCTGCTCTAACTCCCTTCCTCCCTGTACAATAAGTCCATGTGAATATCTGTCTCTGCAAAACAGCAGAACAGAGGCGAGCTGTGTTGTGTAGCGCAGCACTGACAGCCAAGACTAACCGATTTATGATTATCGAATTAAAAGAAAAATGAGTAATTATCACTTTGTTACATTGAGATGGCAAAAAATCAACTATTCGGTTACCAACATTCTTCAAAATATCTTCTTTTGTGTTCAGCAGAAAGAAAGAAACCTATACAGGTTTGGAACAACTTAAGAGTGAGAAAATTATGACAGAATTTTAATTTTGGATGAACCATATCTTTAAGTAGCATGTAGTAAACAACATTAATCTTGAATGTATTTGAAAATGGACTCCTAAAATGGCCTTGTTTTCTTGAAACATCCAAACCTATTGTTTACCGGAAACCAAAATGCAAAAACTAAAAACTAATCTGTGGAAATGGAAAACAAATGTTACTCAAAAGAATGAACATCCACTGTAAATAACATTGTGATTTTATTTTCTCTGTTCAAGTTTTTTGTCTTTACATTTTTATGTCTGACTTTGAACAAAATGATGGTGTTTATCAATTTAAAAACGAAAAAATAAGACAGGTGTGACACATGAAAACATTACCATTGTGTGTTAAACATGCAAAGTACAAAGTCCTTTCTTTTGTAAACTTACTATACACCCTTAAGAATGTTATATGGTGGCATTTTTATATAATAGAATATAATAGGCTTTAAATCAGAATTGTTTATACCTTTTCTGTGGAGAGGAGAGAGTATATTATGTCCAGATGTGAATCAATAACTCTGTGCTGTGTGTTGTTGAACTATTTAAATGTATGTCCTTTTTCCATACATCGGGAAGGTATTTATGCTGCCCTCTGACCTCAGTTTCATTTATGTGGGAGACACAATTTTAATTGACTTTGTTGCATTCACATTTTATGAGGAGTGCTCATTTATGAGCCTTGCTGAAATAAAATACGCATTGTGTTCGGTGTTTCCAGCCACACTTTTAGTTAGTCCTAAAAAGTGGCGTTTAGTTTGACCATATAAACCATGCTTCCTCTTGTTAAATATCTATGCAGAATTGTAAATGAATCTGATTGAGTTAATTCATGCAGAAGACTACCATATTCTTGACTAAGGCATTTCCATCTCTATTTCAGACAATTTAACTAATAAAGCAACTATATTAGGACTCAATCATCCATTTATTTAATTCCAACATTTAGGCAGAGAGAGAAAACACTGCGCTGCACGAAATGACTGCTGAGGAGACGGTTTGCAGTCATTTAAACGAATGTGTGAGCTTGCAGATTGACAAGATGGAAGTCTCCGTCTTGCATGGACGCCGCAGTGGGCCATTAAAAGATTGCCTGTTTAATTAGCTCTGTTAATGCAGTGATTTGTAAGATGGCACCCTGGGCCAGGGGCCAGTCCACAAAGCAGCAGATTTTCATCTCTCTCAATTTGATGGCACAAATGTTAATTTACCAAGAGAGTTGTTTTAGGGTGCAAACAGAATGGAGTATAAGCTAAAAACTATTTTGTATTCAATTTATTTATTTATTTATTGAAACATAGCATACAAGTTAATAATGTAATATAATTGTTTATTTTGCGTTCTTAATGCAGCGGCTTAACTAGCATAGAATTGTGTCAATAATAGACCCAAACTGGGTCACACCGGACAATAGTTCGATTTAATATTTTATCTGCTGTTACCTCATTAACTTTCTGTCATTTAAAATTGTGTCTTTTCCATGTGCTGTTTCATTGTGCAATTTTCTTCTGTCAGGGGATTTTAAAAAAAATATTTGTAAAAAAAAAATGTAAGCAAAAACTGTACTCTTTGTACATAGTACTATATATAAATATATGTGAGCACATATCGCAGTCATCTTTTATATGTATAACCTGTAGTATTAAATGTGTACTTGCTGTGCTTTTCATGTAGGCTTACATTGTGAAATTTTCAGCTTATATGAATTGCCTCATCTGTTAAAATCCAACTGGTACATTTGTTTTTGGACTTCATGATTCAGTAGTTAAAACTACATGCATAAAATACAAACAAGTAATGCTTAGCAATTTTTGTGTCTAAATAAAAGGAAAATTATAACTATATGTCTTTTCTGTTTTGCTAGATTTTTTTTTATTATTTAATTAATTTTTATTAAAGTATAAAAATTAAATTATTTACTTACATTGATATCTGTATTTGATTTTATTGCCTGTAGTAGCTGTCAGTTTTGTGATTTAGTCGATAGCACTTGGATGTTGAAAAGGAGGCTTAGCATGTATCATGTTACAAGCGTGTTTGGCGTCCATCGACATGGCTGCCCACCAACAGTTTTACGTCTCCCTCAGTCGATTTCTGTTCATGTTTGTCAAGCAAAGACTTGAGGAGAGTTCCATGTCTGTTCCAGAGATATTACGCCTCAAGCAGAGAACAGAGGCCCGACATTGGGCATGATCAGTATGCTGGAGCACATCTGTGTGCTCCTCCAGGGATGGGTGAAGAACTACAAAGTCATGTTAAAATTAAAGTCAGCCCATTCCCTCTTCTGAGGCTCATCCACACGGCACCACATCTCCCTGAATTAGAGAGCTTCTGTCAGGATGAGAGCCCCCAGGACACCCGGAATATCCTCCTCCTCCTCCTCTCTCTCTCCACTTTTCTCTTCCTGTCCGGTGGACGTCTTTTCAGCTCGGTGTTGAACATCCTCCTCAGACTACAACGATATCACCGAGCCTCTGATCAATCCGCTCCACTCATAATGCTAAAATTTTTGCAGACGCTCCCCCTGCTGAGCCCTATTTTCACTTCAGTTACTCTAATCCGGGATTTGGTGGATAATTCCGCAATGTGTGTTTAGCGTTACACCCAAGGATTGTTTCTGATATTGAGCCGGTGCATGGAAGATAATGTAATCAGAATATATTTTCCTTCTGCATGCTTTTCAATTTTATTACGTAATTACTTTCTTTTAGATCGTGCGAGTTCAAAAGTCTGAGATCACACTGAAGATCTGGGATTCATAATCTACTTTAAACCTGCAAACTGAGTTTCAGGATTTAGGGAAAAAATTACTTTATGAATAAACATCTATGATTAAATTGTAAATTATCTCAAATCAATAATATTTTCAGATTCTCCGGTATTTATTGTGACGCTGATCACGTGACCTCTGTACATAAATAGGAATTTAGTTTAGATTTTAGCTGAATGTGCTTATAATTTTTAATATAACGTTTTTATGTAAAGGGATAGATAGTAATTTGAAAAAAAAAAATAATCGTATTATTGAATATTACTGTTGTTGTTGTTATTAATAATAATAGTAGCACTGTTTCATATGAATCATTCAGTTGAATTTTTGACATTCTTAAAATATTGAATGGAAATGTATTAAATGATTAAAATGCAAATCAGAAGCATTTTAGCTAATGGCCTCAGACTTTTGAACCCTACTGTATATGTGCATGTTAAAGACATTCTGCACGCACCTCAGCAGCATTAACTCATCTTTTCTCTATTTCTTTTGCATTTCTAGTAAATATAAAGAAAGAAGACAATGGAGAAGAGCATCAGCTACAAGGAACAAAAAGGATAAAGGAAAAAAAAAGTGTCAATGAAAAAAAAAATACAAAAAGAAGTTAAGAGGAAATCCTTACACCGAGGCTGTCAGGAGAAGGCATTATATATCTCTGTGGGGACGTGAGACTGACGCAGCCAAGCTGTGGATAAAAAGAGGGGTTAGCTTTCACCTGGGACAGCCTTTCGGGGTGGAGGAGAAGAGGAGAGGTTGTCATAAAACTTTTTATTTTTCTAAACTTTTTTAAGTTTATGGTTTCAAAAAGATGAAAAAAGATGAGTGTATATATCTATATAGCGATATATATGTATGTATAAATATGTTACAAAAAAAAAAAGAAGCAAAGAAAAAAATGTACAAAACTAGCAACAGAGTGATGAATTAGTGCTGTAGGAGGGGGGATGGGGGGTGTACATGTTGGTCCTTCACACCCCCCACCCCCCTCCCAACACAGACCTTCTTGTCCGGCCTGCATTAGGAGGGTCAAGGAGGCCGGGCAGCGAGGCTGAAGACCCACCAGACACGATTCCATGTGGCCCCTCTTCATCCAAAGCCCTTGAATATATGGCACAGCTGGGTCTTCCATAAGTAGGTTTGAACTACATCGCTTCCTTGGGGGGAAAGGCCTTTAGTCGCGAGCATAGGGAGCTGTTATTCATCCCGTCTAGATGTAGGCAGACAAACTTGCATGGGACTCCACATTTCAGTCTTATAGTACATCAGGTTGCTATTCAGGTGTCGCATGAAACGGGGCGAGAGAAGACAATGTAAATAAACCACCAGAGCCCAGTCGGTCTGAGGTAGGGAACGCGCTGTCATCCCGCTGTTGTTTGTAGCACAATGCGAAACGGCCCGCCGGCAGGTTTTACTGGGATGTGTGTGTGTTGTGTGCGTGCGGTTATGGGCGGAAGGGGGCTTTATAGAGTCGTGTTGGGTCGCGGCGGCCCCGGAGCCCAGGGCTACCAAAAAGCATTTCATTGTAGTGTTGTGGAGGTGGCCGTGCTGTGTAGTAAACACTTTTGTATGTGGTGTCATGAGGCTACAAATTAAGAAAATTGGAGCTGTCTTCTTGGTATTGTCACGGGAGTTTCACTATCCATCTTGAAAATGGGTTCCTGCCCGCTGCGAGGCGGAAAACGACGTGCCAGTTTAGTCATAGGGTTGCGAGCAAAGTTTTATTAAAAATCGATTACCTTTATACTTCTAATGAGCTCCATTTCAGTGACACATCCTTATATATTTAAACGTTGTACTAATTACATGCTGCTCAGCGTGGTCAAACGTCGATTGTAGCCATTTACTAATGTTGTATTATTGTATTACCAGTATGAAAAACATTTATATATGGATATATCTATTTGTGACTTTGCGACCCTTCAAAAAGGATTGTACCTTCTTTGTTTTTTTTTTGTTTTTTTCGATGGTGGTCCAGGTTTATTTTCGGCTGCGATTTATGCAAGTACTGAGAGATTTACACTTGTGTGGCATTGTTTCTGTTCGTCTGTATCTTTGGTTCAGCTATTGAATGTAATTCAACTTTTTATGTACATGTCTTTGTTTTTTAAGCAGTACTTTGTAAATGTGGACACGGTAAACCAAGTCTTTGTTCTGAAGCCGGACCCGACGGAGATATTGTACGGTCCAGCTGACACCTCTCTTTTATAACAGGAGCACTCCAGCTGGCCGACGGACATTATCATGACCCTGCAGGACAATGGCAGAAAAGACATAAAACGATTGGATGAGACAGAGCAGAATTATGCTGTTTGGTTTTTATCGACAACCACTTTCCTTTTTTTTTTATTTTTTTTTTTTTATGCAAACGGTGAACAGTTCACCCACGTTCAAAAGAGGTGTCACTCTATAATCGATGTTGAAAATGGCAGTATGTTATCCTGGGAAAGTAATGCACTGTACAAAAAAAAATACATATATACAAAAGACGTGCTTCTTTTGATAACATCTAAATTTACCGGTTTTATTCAGGTCGGCATTTTCATATTTAACAGGACTGAATCAACCTGACTCTGGTGAAAGCAAGTGGGTCAGATCAGGAAGAAACACGTCTATGAAATAACGACTGCACGATTTTTCCTGCTTTTTACAGTGTGTATTTCGGCTCAGTGAGAAGAAAAGGTACATTTAACAGATAGCCCACCTCAACAGACAGCATTCCCAAGCTTTGCAAAATCATGCGCTTCCTCGGACTCAGGTGTTACATGACAGAACTGATGTGTTCCCTTCCATAGGTAATGATGTTACTCTTCCTTGCTGCATTTTTCCTCTCAGAACAAAACTTTATTTCCTACAAAGCTGGTGACTCTTATCTCAGCAACTGTGCTACTTTGTTACCCGAAGGATCGTGGAAAACAGTTCGCTGGGTCAGATAGCGACGGGAACTTTCGGCGAAGACGTGTTGTTGTTTCAGGGACTCTAAAAAAAAAAGAGTGGTGGATCCTGCTCTGGAAGAGACTGTGACTGAACAACCTAACAAAAAGATGTCAATTCTACAGAGATCCAAGACCTCTGGGTTTATTTCTTTGCTTAAGTCCGTACGAGACATTACTTGTTTACATGCCCTGGTTTTTCCGACCCTGCTGTGAGGTATTTGTCAGCTTTTGCACTGTATTCTTTGGCTTGTTGTCTTCCCTCTTCTCTCTGTTTCAGTCCATTAACCTGAGCACCAAAGTCATTCGCCGTCTTCCTCGACCCAAAGCAGAGAACCAATGCAAACTGTAGTCTGCTTATAGTCTATTGTCAGAACTACGATGAAACTCGAGCGCATGTATCTGCCACTTGTTCCTCCATCCGAAACGTCCTTCAAATCTACACTGGTCGTCTGCTCTAGATAATAGGGCAGGTGGAAGACCAGCTATGCAGCTCACCTGTGTCTGCACAGTTCCCTTGAACTTCATTCAAACACAGTCAAGCCAATGGAAATGACAAACTTATCCTGGCAATTGCTTTTCCCAACACAAAAAAGGAAAAAACGAACTCCTGCCAACATGATTTTCCTCATCGTCATTGCCAGATCCCCGAAGCACAAGAGTTTGAATGGAAGTCAAGTTAGTCGTCTCAGTGATAGTTACTCTCCATGTAGTGTGTATGGTGTGCGTGTGCTTCCAGCCCCTTTCTTTTCTACTGAAAATATACAAAAGCTACTTCCTCTGTCATCTCAATATAAAATGTACTATATTAAAAGTTCTCTTCATGTGCAACACAAGCTCTACGCAGACAACAAATCTATCATTTGGGGTTTTCCTTTGTTTGTTTTCATTTTCTTTCATCCTTTTTCAAATTTTGAAGTTGTTCCAAATACATAAGCGTGAAAAAAAAAAAACTAAAGAAAAAAAAAAAAGAAACCAATATAAAGTATTCTATTTAAAATGAAATGACGAAACTTCTGCTGTCCTGGATCTGTACTCTAAATTTCAGTTTTCTTTCTGTATGCATCCAATGTGCTTCAAACAACCAGTACTGTTTATTAATGAAATCATTATATTATTATGATTATGATTATTACTATCATGATTAATATGGTTATAAATAAATATTTCTTTCTTCAATAACAGAGACTCAAATCTCTGACCTTTGCATATTTATGATGCATTGCCATTATGAGGGTATTGACTCTGCATGTACACAGAACATAATTTATATTATAGTCGAATATACACTGTATGTTTATCACACAGCTCACTGGAATACTCAAATCTGTTTGCTCAGTCATACATTATCTTATTTTATCAGACAGATATAGTAGCATGTTTTTCAAAAGGAGCTAATGTTGTGACAACATCAAACATTCATAAGATATGGAGAGTGTCACACATAAATCCAGATATTTCTCATTGTTTTCACTATTTATTATAGTCAAAGATGCACAGAATGTTTTATAAACATATACTGATTTAAATATAATACATTAAATTTAAATATAATACTCATATAAAGCTGTCTGAATAACTTACTTGATGTGTTCATATTGGGAGACACATTTATGCACTCATTAAATGGCCTTATTTTTATTAATTCTTTTCTGTATTTCAGTGTTGAAAAAAAAAAGCAAGTCAGTGGCTCAATCATTAAGATCCTGAATGGATCAGGGTCAATGAATGTTTTAATGACTCACTCATAAAGATGATAAAATGTTTAGTTCCTGAATGAATCATTGTGATTCAAAGAATCAGATGAGTGTATTATTCAAATGACTCACTCAAAGACGGTCATTTGGCGCCACCTACTGGTGTTATTATGAGAACTGCAGAATGTGTCATTGAAAAATTCACACTACTAATACACACATACTAAATCTGTTTGGAAAACACGAGCTCATGATCAAATTCAAAGACCAGAACAACAGGTATAATGTACAACATAAATTATACACCTTTTGTCCAAATCTCAAGCAAGTATGTCTTTGTTCTATTATGTTCTTTCTCTCCTTTTTCAGACATTTCCTACAAAAAGTGTTGGTACAGCAAATCAAATATTAACAGTGACTGACTGGAAATAAATGCCATTTAAATGTAACCCTTGACCTTCTTCAAGAGCCGCTGGAAAATATTTTACCCGATTTGCCGTTGTGGCTCCTCCATATGTATCACTTCCAGTGTTAAATTGTAGAATTGAGAGTGAAAGGGATGCTGGGAGTTCTAGGCCAATTTGTCTTTTGTTCCCTTAGGGCCACAAGACAAAGTGGTCCTGTCCATCTCCACAATGATCATTTACCTACACAAAGCAAACGCACCATCGATCCCACTCGCACCCTACAAAACAGCACAAAGATGTTCACATACCTACGCTAACGAACAGCTTTCCACCTCCAGCATTGATCCCATGGTTCAGTACTTTGTCATTCCCTCATTACACAGGCTTTGGAAGGTCTCGTCCAATCAAAGAAGACTTGACACCTCATCTGGAGGTCACCAGAGGAACCTCTTGGAAAAGGAAATAAGAAGATTGCTCTGGAAGAACAATAGAAGAGGCACAAAGCTTTATTTTTAATCTCTTTGTCTCTTTCAAGTGCAGTATTTGTATTTGTTTTCAAAGAAATACTTCAAACTTTTAGCTGTTTTGAAATGTAAACCAGCTTTGGCAATAGGTTCATAGAACAGGAAAGAAAGGAAAATGTACCATTAAAAAAGAGCACACACACCTTCACAAATACAAGTTTTAACATGCAAAAATGCTACAAACAAATAGCAGAATAAAGACCAGACGGTCAGTTCAAGCATCTTGACATGGAATTTTTCATCCAATCATCAAAACCCTCTGCCACCATTTACCTATGTAGAAATCATCCATTCATGACCTGGTGGAAGAGTTGGTTCAGTCTGGACTTACATTATGACTGACAGGCTTGACGAGCAAAATTTTAGACACTGCCTTAACCCTGCCAGCGGGAGACAAAAGCTGCCATTCCCAGGATGAAAGCTATTAAGAGTACATGCTAGCTTGCCCCCTGCTCTGCGAGACTTGTGTTAATTACACATGAATATCGCATGTAACAACAGGCTATATCCTTTCATCTGAGCTCGGCGCAACAGAGAGCCAAGCGACGGAAGAGGGAAAAAATGGCAAAGCATTAATACTAATCACTGGTGCGGTAAATTAATTTTGGATTGCTTCTGTGGGTTCATACAAAATTGTTTTGTTGAGGGGAAAAAGGAGATTAAAGCTTTAATTATACTTGGTAATTCATTCCACAAAATAAATATCCCCTTTTTAAAGGGTCTCTTTCGATGCGGTAATGTGGTGTCTGTCACAAGGCAGGGTTATAATGAGACCCAGCAGATGAGGTGTTCACCCATTTCTCTTTTTAAATTGAGTAGTAGTATCTTCCAACACCCCTCCCATCTGACAGACACATCCCCATCCTGACGCCATTGGTAAAGGAACCTCCTGGAAAGCCTTTTGGCCGATCAGGAAAATGAACCACTAACTATTCATATACAGAATTATCTATTTGCTAAATATTAATTTAGAAAATATCAAAGAAATCTAAGTAAAATGGCACCATTATTATGGTATATTAAGGGATCAATTGTGGACACAAAGAACATAGCATTTACAATCAAACTGACAATATTAATAATCAATATCAAAGTGTTACAGTATATGACATTTTGAAATAAACTGAAGCATATTATATTACACCATCAAAGAGTATTAAAAGAAATTGAATTTTTAGACGTCTTCTAAGAATTCAGATAGCTAAATATATTAAAATCCTTTCTTGAAAATAAAAAGTAATTTTCTACTTCATGGAGGTAAGATTTAGCAAGAAATAGTGATCAAAAAAATGTTCGCTTAATAATAAATACATTTTCTGATAGTGAAAAACTGCCCTGCCTCCCATTGAAATCTTGGCGTTGATTGGTGAACACGAGAGCCAATAAGATAAACCTGCAGTTCTACTTTGCCCTTGTCACTTTAGCGCGCTTTACATAATGTGTAAACAAACGCAAGTTCTTACGCACGCGCTATAATTGAATGTGAAAAGCAACACGGGTGAGTAAATGACAGGAAAGATACAGTAGTACATTTTATTCCTGTCATATTTGGTTTGCTTTTGTAACACGGAAAGTGCAGATGACTTAAAACAAAGTAGGCATATTTGTCAAAGTTAATACATTTTAATTACGTCTCATAGTAACTTTTAAAAGGTAATTTAATTTGTAGACTTCAGTTGCTATCTTTTGTAAGTATCAGCTAAGTGAATGAATATAAATGTCCCTCGCTGAAGGGAAAGATAATCTGTGATTAAGGTGTGAATTTTGGTAAATTCATCACAACTTTATATTTCTTCGTTCTTAAAATCAAATCTCTCTGTAGATTTTCCAACACAACAATGATTGTCATACAGGCTTAGAACAATAAGACAGAATTTTCTTTTTTGGATTAAATTAAAACATAAAAAATGCAGAGAACACTTTAATTTGACCAAAAAAAATTCCCATTAAAAACAAAAAGTAGAGTTTTTGTCATCACAGATGAATCTGAGAATTGTCTCATGCGATTTTCATTTCTCACTTTTACCTGGCAATTTTACAAGAACCAAGAAACGGCAGACTTAGCGAGGTGTGGCAAAGCAAAACCACAGAAATAAAGAAATATCAAGGGAGCGTAATAGAGATGTTGCTAGTGTATCAGGAGGATGAGAGCAAGTCGACTCTACTCAGAGACACGGCTGAGATTACAGACTCAAATGAGAGTAAATATTTACTAAGGGCTCGTCTAGAGCAAGAGGGAGCATTCAGTCATCAAACAAACAAGCACAAACACAGATACACACACACACTTTCTGCCCGGTGCTTGCTCCGTTGCTGGAAGATCTCATTAAACGCAGGTCAGCTTTTGTCTGCCCACCTCTGGGCTCAGACTTCACTAATCTGCCATCACAACTGCATTGTCCAGCATTACACACATACACACACAGATTTCCAGACACAAGAGCAAACACACGCTTGCTCCCCGGTGTGTGCTCTGTCTACAGGTCTCCAAATCCCGCCGCAAACAAACCACAGCAACACTGCTGATCTACTGCTAGCTTTCAGTACAGACCAGAAAAAAAGAGAGTGACAGAGGAGTAGTATTGCCTGCTTTCATTTCACTTTAACCCTCATGTGAATTATTCCCTTTATATACATTCAGTCTGCTTAATGAGAAAGGGGTTGAACTGAGCAAAAATGTGTCCTCAGACAGTCCCAGTGTATCTGTGCAAATAGTGTGTATGTAGTATATACAGAAAGTGTACTGTATATGAGCACCATAAATATATCATCACATTTTGCTAACCTTTTTAGACACTCTAAATAAAATATTAATGGAATATATGGAATGTAGCCACTTAATTATTTTATGCTGTTAATCACTCTTTACCACTGGGACTAGATCTTTGATCAGTGAGTTGAACACGAGAAACAAATCAATCCAAATCATTCAGACTGGGTTTGTGAATTAAATCAATTCATTCTATAAAAAAAAAATTAATTACTGGATCAGACATTGCTACTTCAATTTTCTCCCCCCTTATTTTGTTACAAACCTATATGACCTTTTTCAACTCTGTAGGATATTTTGAAAAATGTTGGCAACCATACAGTTTTGGTTCGCATTGACATCCATGATGTGAAGAAAACATACCTTTGACGTAAATGGCAACCAAAATTATGAAAATTTTTAGGTGGACTATCCCTTTAAATTTCAGTCACACCATTCTTCTTTATCATATGACTTCAGAAGACATTTTTTAAATGCTTTAGTCAACGTTGATTGTAATTGTGTGAAAAATGCAAACAACATTATTAATAAATTATCCTTTTGTGTTTTATAGAAGAAAGGAAGTCAAACAGGTTAGGGATGGCATGAAGGTGAGTAAATGATGGCAGACTTTTCATTTTATGGTGAACTATCCCTTGAAGCAGTAAGGATTTGTCTTTTCATTGCCAGGAACTGGAAGTATTAGTTGTGTTTACTCCTGGCTGTGAGGAATAGTCCTGTTTAAGGTAGCTCATCTGTCTGAGTCACACTCAATCTAGCTACAGCTGGCTTACGGCACCGCCTGTTTAAAATGGAAGCCTACAATCATAATAATGCCAGGCTGGGTTTGTTACGTTATTGCTATTCTCTCTGTACTGGCCTCTGCCTCTTTATTCTTTCCTTTTTTCCTCACTCTCTTTTGCTCACCCTCTCAATTCGAGGTTCAGTTGAAGAAAGCTTTGTCGGCAGGACTGTTAGAGTAACATCATTACCCAGGCCATGAAGTACCAGTCATGTTTAACAGAATCTGAACTGAAGACATTAATTGCACAAATTTAGATGTTCGCTGAATAAAATGGATTATAAAAAAGAATGATCTGTAATGGAAAATTATTCCTGCATACTTTCTCTACTCCTTTCATTCTCTCCTTCTTTCTTCCATTCAATTTTTTTTTATTTTTTTTTTAACGCCCGGAGGTCCATGGAGGGTTTTTTCTCTTCCTTACTGCTGTTTAAAGAGATCACATAAAATAGAGGGAGAGACACAGGGGGAGCTGTAATTGTGCTGGAATATTTTAACTGTGGTGACAAGCAGCCCAGTGATACCCTTCCTCTAGCTTTATTATGGGAGTTTATCATGACCGGTGTCAAGTTTATATGTTAAAATCACTCAGGCTCAGGAGCTCATTGCTTCTTCTGCCTTGAGTGGTCTGGAGAGGTGGAGGGCAGCAAAATGACGCTGGTTGGTGGACTTCTGAAATGACGAAGCAAACCCTTTGGGAATTTTGGTCAAATGTAAATTCACAATCCAGTTCCTATTTGATGTTTTTACTGTTTTTGGGTTAGAGACAAAAAAAATTAAGCACCAATAGCATATGCTGGTATGTTTTGAAGCATGACAAATAGTTTGAGCTGGTCCTTAGTTGATCCTTAGCTGGTTGTGCTGGTCCAAAGCAGGCCCTAAGCAAGTAGCTCCTCTCAGGACCAGCTTAAACCAACTAAGGACCAGCTTAAACCAGCTCAAATGAGCTGTCATGCTTCAAAATGTACCTAACCAGCATATGCAGTTTTATTTTTCTACAGGATATTTACCTTATTTGTAATATGCTGAGAATGTTTTAAGGCCATTTAAACATCTTAAACTGTGTTGTTTTATTGGATAAGGGTCATAAATGGTTTAAGCAAAGACCAATTACTGCTTTTATTCAGCAAGGATATATTAAATTGATACTTTTGTCATGTTAAAAGAGGGTATTAGTGTCTTAACTGCATTTTGGCAAAATAAATGTACCTAGATGAGCTTTAAAGACAAAACAATCTTAACAATAGCAAACCTGAACGGTAGTGTAAATATCATATAAATGCGTTTTTTTGTGTGTTAGTCTGGAGACCTACAGTGGTTCTTGAAGTCAGAAAAGTCATAACAGTGTTATATGTGGTATATTTTCACTCCAGAACAATAAGAAATGCCACAAATATAATTGCAAATTTTGAGAAAAGCTGCAGGAAATTTTTGATTGCAAAAAAAGAAAAAAAAGGGACTGCCTAATGTTTGGTAGACCTATATTCTTATTGCTTACATAGTTTTCTGTATTCTAACATTTTCACGCATTTGTGTTCATTTTATTATTTAGTCTACTGTTGATTTTCGGTAATAGTAGCTATAATATTGGAACATTGATTTAATTAAATGGAGGTTGAGGTAGACTAACTTACCTGTTAAATATGTAAATTCAGGATTAATAGCTCCAGTCTAAGCCACAAGCAGGCAGGCCATGTGGTCCTGCTCCCCCTCTAATATTGACTAAATATCTAGGTCAGTGGTTCCTAAACTTTTCACACACTATCCTCTCAGAAAATATTAGGCTTTCCAAGTACCACCATTGTGACTAACATTGACTTGGCTTGTGATGGGCAAGGACTCTGCTGGAATGTTGTCCTGCTCCACTTCACAGATGCTGAGTGGGAGTTTTATAATCACGGATACTTATTTTTGACACTTTATTCACCAGGAAGAAGAGCTCGTTCCACGTATCATACGTCATTACGCTATTTGTACATCACTGCGCATGTGCAGTACTTTCCCGTTCTGGTTTTCAATCCGATCAAGTGTTTACATATTCTCTCACTCAGATTACAGAAAGAATAAAACCACCCCTTACAATCCGATCTAAATTTTAGTTGGATCTGGCCAATTCAATCTGACTGGCATGTTTACATGTGACTTTTTTTATTCTGATTGTGCTTCTAGTCCTATTACGATCAGATTAGTAGGGTACATGTAAACCCGGCTAGTGACGAAGCTCGTTTGTGTTTGCAGTCCATAAACCACAGACGGTTAAGACAGCTGACTCCACTGTGTGACCCTGTCTCTCTCTCACACACACACACACACACACACACACACGCAACGTGCAAAACTCTGCATTGGAACATTCAATAGCAATACTTAAACTAATAACAAAACCTACTTACAGTGGCTGATTCAGAAACACTAGATTGTCGAAGCAAAGTCAGAATTACCTCCTCTCCTAGGTTCACAAAACGGTTGTCCATAAAATGTGTTGCAGTTCTGTTGTAAGTAATCTTAAAGAATCATAAATGCATCTACTTTCAGAAAGCCAAATAAAGTGCTCTTGCTTTCGCCTTGATACACACAACATCTCCCTGACATGCCTGCTACAAAACTAACTGCAGTTACTGAAACCAGGCCTTCTTTTTTTGGATGAACATTTGGGCAGTGTTACGTAAATATTTCCACATAGTGACGTAGACATGTGGGGGTGTGTTTAAATGAGCCATTTTAGGGGGTGTGGCAGAGTCTTAACTTTGATAAAGAATATCTCTTTGGATTTGAGACTTTAGTCTTTGCAACTTTACAGATCTTCTTCATGCACCAAGAGCTTGTAACACTCCAAAGAGAAAGAAAAAATTTAAATTGCATAATATGACCCCTTTAACATACTTTTTCATGCAAAGTTACATTGCTTCACAAATAATAATTCCAAGAATGAAAAGCAAATTTCATTTAATTTTTATATATAACTTCTAACTATTGTTTGACTGTTTGTCATTAAACCTTAATTTAAACTCATAGATCATCATTACAAGTAAGTTAACTTTGATTTGTATGTGACTAAATGTGGTGATGTCTGAGTAGGTGAGTTTCTTTCTAATTATTCCACCAGTTTAACCCATTCAGGCCCATTTTCAGACTGACTTTGGACAGTGCAATAAGCCAGGCATTGTGATGTGATCCTCTCGCCTGTTTTTGCCTCTACCTTTCTCAAATTATTGCCATGTTTTTGAAGCTCTGTGAGAGCGCAATGAGCAGGGGTACTTTTGAAAATTCTAATTTTACACATACAGTTCTCTTGTATTTTTTTAATGTAAATTATATTCATATCTGCATTTTTATAGCTTTTCATCTGCAGTAGACATGGGCACTTCAGATATAATGACTCTAAAGTAAAGACAAGAAACTCATCCTGGTGCCCTTTCCATTGAATGTGTGCATGCAGATGTGATTGTTTTTTCAAGGTCGAGACCATTGACCGAGATTTCTGTCTTTTAAGCACACAGAGAGGCCTGAATCAGCTTTTCCCGGTTGTTTGAAGGGAAATGAGAGTGTGGCTCCATTAATTAGCTGGGCATAAGCGGGACTATTGAGAGAGGAGGAGGACGTGTCCATCCCAGCAGAACAGAGCAGCCACACGTCTCGGGCCACATCGGTGTGTTTTGATAACAGACTCGGAATTAGGCTGGCTCCTGGTGGACCGCATTCTCCATGCCGTCACAGCCAGCCTTGCTTATCATTCATCCTGCTGGAAAGAAGAAAAAAACAAAAGCACAGGGATGAGGAACATTAGCACATAATCACCCGTGTGTCTGCACCAGACATATGAAAGCAGCTCATCTTTACTTTTTTTACATGAACGCATGAGGGGTGGAAGGGGGCAGTGATGAAGTGTTTGTCAGAGTGTTTTGCGGGCCCACACAACAAGGCATCAGGGAGAGATGGTGAAGAAGACACACTGGTAGACCCCCACCCCTCCTCCGTCTTTGTCGTTTAACACCCCCTTTTCTCAAACCCTTGTTCCCGTGCTCGGCTTGCAGCACAGAGTCATTTATACATGAGTGATTAGAGGCCTCAGAACCAGAGGATATATTCATTTCCTCTAAATGAGCTTTTATTGTCTGGCATTTTTTGCATAGAGGTTTAATACGGCAGCGGTGGGGGTGCATTAGATCACATATGTGGATGAATTACATGGGTGAAAAACATGTCCAGGTCATATTTGACTCCAAAATTAAGAGAAAATAAATAAATATTGGCAGATTATCTAAGGATTTAAAATATTTCGTACATTCCTGATAATTTAGGATAAAAATGGATTTGTTTGTTTGTTTATTTCCCATTATTCTCAATGGTGTTTCTTATTACTATAATACACTTTATTTAAATTAGCATAAATTAAAAGGGAGCACAACAAAGCATTGTGTTTAAACACTTTATGGTTCTAAATAATATGATTTTTTTTAATTAGTCTTAGTATTAGTATTTTTTGGGTGTGCTTTTTTGTTTACTTGTTTGATTTCTTTTAATACTATATTTGAAATGTGACCCATGGAATTCACCCATATGCAGTTGTACACACACAACTCCTGAGCGGTTATATTGTGAGCTAGACTGAATGCAAAACTAATATTCATCAAGCATTTTCTCACGCCACACAAACAGCCGATATCAATATCACACATTGGCCAGAACTTTCAAAATCCAGCTGTCGTATGGTCTGAAAGAGCGGGGGCTTGAGTAATCCACTCAGCACGCTGACTCAGTCGCTCTCCTGTTAATTAATGAAATTGCTTGAACAGTTTCAGGTTGGTGACTCATTGGACTGGTACAGTCATTGATATCTTCCTGTAGAGCGTGGGCGTCAGGCAATGTGCCGAGCCAACGCACAGGATTGAGTGCTGAGCGCATGTGCTCGCATGGCGTGTTTATCCACTTCATTATTTAGTGTTAATTAAGTTGGAAGCCTTCACCAGTAAGGCAGAACAGTAGCATCTGCTGCGGGACAGAGAAAAAGAGGGGCGGACGAGCCTCTGAATCTGAGACGAGGGGGCCACTTTTCACAACTGAGAGGAACGGAAACGAGCGCCAACGTGATAAGTCTTTAGTGGACCAATTAATGAAGTATGTAAGGTGGGGAGGGGCCGATGGGACAGGACAAAGTGCTGGCATCTGGGTGGGAAGCACATTACAAGAGCCTTTTCTGCTTTTTGAACACCCATAAAAGGTGCATTAAAAAAAAGGGAGGCCCCCTTTAACACTTCCCTGTTGTGTACTAGCCATCCCTCCACACATGGGTATGACCATAGAGCAAAAGCGTCCAATAAAGGTTTAATGGTCCTGCAGTCACAGGACAGTCGCCCCGTGCTCCCCAAAGTCCCCGGACTCTAATTGTCCACAATTAAAAGGGAATCATGCGGGTAGAAAAACTGGCCAAATGCACCTCCGAGAGATCTTGTCAAGCGACAGAGGGGACCTCTAATGGGTTTTTAATGTAAATATTTGTTGACTTCAGCAACAGGGCTGTGGAATGTTAAAATCTGATTGAGGGAACCGGAGGAGCTCTTTCCTTCCCCAAATGTGATTATTTCCAGTGCCAAAAAACTTCTCTCTCTGTAGAAGTGCACTCCGAGGAGCTGCTGTTAATGTTTATTTGCGCTAGCGCATCTCTGCATTTGGTTTACAGAGTCAGTATCCGGCTGCAACCATAAGAGAGGTCAAAGGTCACTTCGGTCCACAATCACTCCTTATTTACTCTGTCTTTCTCGCCTGCTTCTACCCTCCCAGTCCCAAGAAGCGCCACACTGCTGTGCATGAAGGTTCATCTGACAACATCTGCACCATGAGCAGCAACAAAGCCGTCAGGTCCCTCTCAACAAACAAATTAGCATTACAAATAGACCTGATTAACTGAAATGAAAAACCAGTGGGTAGGGTAAATAAATAGATCATCCCATCCTGTCCACCTACATGCCATGTAAAAGATTTCTGCACTTAACAAACAAACAAATGGCACAGCCCTCGGAAGGAAAGCATTTAAACTGCAGCTTTGATCGTTTCATATGCTAACAGCAGAGATGTCGAATAACTTTCATTAGGTGTCCTTATGTAGTGTGAAAAAGAGATTTTTCTCATCCCATCCTGGGAAAAAGGAGTGCAGGGGTTCAGCCTTTAATGTCTAACAACCCAATATAAAAATTAATCGCATAAGAATTTGTTTTCAAATGCAAGCAGCACATTTAGGAACATTCTCAATTAAAAAATAATGTTATCAGCAGGCTTCAGAGGTGGATTATTTATTATATATTGGCATATG
This sequence comes from Carassius gibelio, assembly GCF_023724105.1. NCBI lineage: Eukaryota > Metazoa > Chordata > Actinopteri > Cypriniformes > Cyprinidae > Carassius > Carassius gibelio. The sequence goes on from NC_068407.1 coordinate 6,063,628, forward strand.
CTAATAAATATGCCTCAACATATTCAAAGTGTGCTTCAGATTAAAATTGATATTGCTTGTGGCCCTCAGACACAGAATATGCTACTAATAGCATGGCCGTTTTTATAGGCGCTCTTTCCCGAGGGGTTTCAGCCAAACCTGAAGACATACAGAGGGGAATTTGACCTGATTGAACCTGTCACTTAACGTATATAGATTCACTAAACACATATATTATGTATCGACTGTGTTTGAAATTGCATGCATTTTTCGTATTACAGGAATTTTGAGATAATTGTGTGACATGCAAGAAGAGCTTCCACATTTGTCAACTGCAATTAATCCCACTCAAATCAACATGATATACCTTCACTGGAAGCTCATGTTTATTGGATCTCCTGAGATTGGCAGAGTATGTGCGTGTCTGAACCACATACGGTCTAGGATCAAATACCATCTCATCTATCTTCATGAGGGTTTGATTCTAACTGGGTTTGACAGCACTGAGACTTCACTGTTTTTGATAATGAGCTGAGAATAAACTGAGAACAAAGGTATAGTGTGCTGCATATGTTCACGTACATGGAGAATCTTCAGTGTATTTCACCGCATGACCATGTACTGATATGGACTGTTTCAGAGGTTCTGGAAGGCTCAGGAGACAAAAGTGCACATGAGGTTTCTGAGATTAAAAATATTAAGCAGACATTTGAAAACATGACTCTAAGCAGTTTGAAAGTGAAGCGCAAGAGGTTGCAAAGACTTGCGCAGACAAGACTGCCATCTTCTGGCTTTACAGTGGCAACACAGTCTTTCACAAATAGGCTTATGAGAAGGTACCAGAAATGTGAGGATAGTGTGTTTTGAAAACTGCTTATGAAGACATATCATGCTGCTCTGTTTTCAATGCTTTACAACTTCATTTATGTCTCTTATTTTCTTCTATAACCATCCAGACACGAAATTGTATTACTCACCGGAGATGGTATCAGATTTGTGATGCAATTCACTACAGACTCATTACCGTCAGTACACTGGTTTCAATTAATGCATGAGATAAGTTTAATCACTCCCTAAAGACAGACTTTACATAACAAGCAAGCTGGTTGTATTTGAGCCTTTCCCCATAATTGTTCACTTCATTAAAACTTTCTCAGGACAGTGAATCGGAGCACACCACAACGAGACGACAGACCTTCTTACGGCAGCTCAAGTCCTCTCAGTTGCATTTTTTCTCAGTGCAAATTGGGAATTGACGGCGCTCACCAGCCTCTGAAAACAGATGGTAGCATACCAGTGAAGGACTTCAAGGACTAGCTGTGACAGGTGAGCCACTACAGCGAACACAAATTGTCCTCTCTCTTCTGAAAAGTGCTTAGCTTGTCTCCAAGAGAGGCTTGGGAAGGGTAATGACTGTTATATAGCTGGAGAGTGATGGAAAAAGGGTTCAGCCGGACCATTTTGTTACCATTCGCACTGAGCTTTTAGTTCTCTCTCCTCCTGTTATTTTCTTACGCTCTTCCCCCCACTTTTCATGGCAGCGGTAAAGCCTGAGAGAGATGGAGAGTTTCATAGAACAAGTTTGGCAATGAAGTGCAGAAGCAAAAGAGGTCAGTTACAGACAACACGGCCTGTCAAACAGAGCACAAAGAGGATATGGGACTAAAGGAAAAGCAGACCCCTGTGTCAGAGAAAGAACTAGCCAGAGACAAGATGAGGAGTTGGGTGTTCTCAGATGAATGCAGGTAAATCAGCAAAAACAACAACCCATACAAAAAAAAAAAAAAAAACTAATACATAGAATAGAGAGAGAAAAAAAAAAGAGTTCTGAGTGAGCAAACACTGCATCAGAGTGGACCCTATAGGTATTGACTCAGAAAGTTTGAAACAAATGCATTTAAGCTTTCCAGAAGTTTTAGTTTATGTGTCTTTGGAATTGAAAAGAGAAGAACTTTAGGATTTATGGACGTGTTTTAGCTTTAGATACATATTTTTCATCAATAATTGAAAATTAAGTGTGTCTGGAGAGCTACCAGTGCTTGAGCTAGATCACTCACTCACACAGTTGTCTTGTGTAGCCAGAATTTTGACTTGTATTTGACTTTCACTGCAGCAGGAACCTATTATTTAACAGATCATAAAATAATAATAAAACAAGCAGAATAAACTTTTGCTCTAAAGTAAATATGATACTTCACCCAATTACAGTTGCAACTGAACCTGTTTTCACCATGTATTTTGGTAATTAGCATTATACACACTATTGTTCAAAGAAATAAATATTTTTATTCAGAAAGGACACGTTAAATTGATCCAAAGTGATAGTAAAGACATATTTAATGTTACAAAAGATTCTATTCAGATATCCTTTGCTATTATATAGAATGTTCTATTCATCAAAGTATCATGGTTTCCACAAAGACAATATTTCTTGAGCACCAAATCAGAATATTATATATGCTTTATGAAGTGAATGTTTTTGCCATATGATATGGTTATGTGAATAAAGTCATTCACACAGCCACATATTCATAACCAGTTGCTCTAGTGTGCTTGAATATGAATGAAATTTAGAGAATATCAATTTTAATGTTGGTCTCTTGCTCACAAACAGCTATCATTTGACTTCAGTATACTGTGAATATAGTGCATGAGCCATATGGTTTATTAAGCTTTTATGGTGATTTCGGTTCTTTTTTGAGCTTGACAACACATCCTCTTCCATTTTAATGGAAAAGCGCAGCATGAATATGAATCTTTTGTGTTCCACAGAATAAAGGAGGTCATAAAGAATTTGAATGACATGTGGGTGTGTAAATGATGACTTAAAGTTGTAATTTTAAGGGGAATTATCATTTCAACCACAGGTTGTGCATTCTGATTCTCCCTGGGATGTGTACTGTAAGTTGTTTTGGTTAAAAGCATCTGCTAAATGTCAGAATCAGTGGACACTACATCTGCCTTTCAGTTTATCTATAGTATTTAACCTCCATTCCAACCGCCTAATTAATTAGGAACCAACTCTTATTTACAATGATGACCTGGCAAGGCACAGAGATAAGGAGCCACATGGCCACAAATGCACAGTGGATTTAGAATCTCGGTCCGAGCCAGTGATATCTGGCTGCTGAATCTCATTCTCACTCCAGCCAAACCACGCGTCTTTTCCTGGGCATTTCTCTCTGATTTTGGATTTTGCTTGGCTCAGAGCTGTCCTCGTAGCCTGTGTTAATTACTTGGAGCTTCGTAATCCTTTTTTATGGCTTATTTATCCTTCTGTGGTCTTGGCTTGCTGATAAAAGCTTTATAAATCAGTGTGCATATCTTCATCAAAGCGGCAAAAGGCAGAATTAGAAAAGTAGACAAAAATCTTGTCATTTTTTTTTCTTTCTTCCTTATGTAATATTTGCTCCTCGTTCCTGCTAGTGGTTCAGTGGCAGAGCTCCAGGACTTACGCTGAAAATCTAATTTGAGAGGCTAGTACAGAGCCAAGTCCAGGAGCCAAACATAAATCTTTTGGAGCATAGTGCTGGATGAGCATGAGCTCTCCACTATCACTGCTCCACATCTCATGACCAATCTCTCTACACCTCCAGCTCTTCTCTCTTCTGTCTGTCTCTTTCCTCTGATACTCTGCCTTGTTCTGTTTCTCTTTCTCTCCTTCTTTCCCCTCTCCGTCATTCCTCTTTTTTTCAATTATCTATTTATCTGTTCTCTTTATTCTCTTAGTCTCTATCTCTCTCAGTTTTTTTTTTTTTTTTTTACATTTTAGTGATTTATATTTCTGTTCGGGCATGATGTCAATTTTTGGTCAACTTGGAAAGACTAATTCACCAAGGGTTCCTTTGGGAATTTCGAATGGGTTTTTAGAGTAGTGGTTTTCGATTTATGAATCAAATAACGTCTGTGGTTTACATTACTTGAGAAGACTTTAAATACTTTGTTGTACAACATAAAGTGCACACAAACTTGAATTTGTACCATAAGTTGCTAAGAAGTTGAACAACATCTTGAATTAGTAGAGTACTGTACTTTAAGCAATTTTTGTAAAAGTCTTTAAATAAATTTGAACACAGACCTTATTGTTTACATGTATTTGTACATATTTATAAATATATTAAAACATGCTATAAAACAAATATAGCAAAATAGCACAATTAGAGTAACCTAATAGTATAACAAATAAAGAAATCATTTTGTAAAATAAAATAAAATTACACAATAAAATCTCAAATTAGCAATCAGCAAAAAAATCAGTTGCTGGTCCCCACTGACTTCTATAGTATGGCGAAGAAAATAAAAACTACTATGCAAGTTAAAGTGGACCAACAAGGCTTTACAAAGGATAAGTATGAAAAATGACACACGATGTGTCAATAGTAGTAATAATTGCCATAGTAAAAAAAGTTGTGTATTTAAAATACATTTATTTCAAACTTAGTATTGTTCAAATCTATAACTTAATGACATATCACTCAAGTCTTACTGATTAAAATTTTGGAGTACTACTTGTGCACAATGCACATTTCTTAATATTAAGCCTAAAATGTGTTTTAATATCTCTATTGGTGAGGACTGAATGATATCAGTCTTTCAAGATATTTAAAGTGTACCTCTAGCACAATCCAAAATACTTTAGTATATCTTTAGTTGTATTTCAGCACTAATTCTTAACCATTAAAGTGCACTAAGTGCAAAGTTAGTTGTTCCAATTTAGCAGTATATTAAAAGTACAATTGCAGGGTATTTTTGTTAAGTGCATAAATATGCAAATGTATTTATACTTTTATAAATTATTTCAAATACATTTTAGTATACTTATTTTTTAGAAGGGGGGTGTAAATCTATCATCAGAACACATACTCTCCTATACGGTTGCGGTTTCTCTTACACATTGTCACAGTGACACACTGAGTTAGTGTAAGCTTAACTGGCTCAAAAGAAAAGCACTCTCGGATGACACCTTAAAAGCACTTTAAAAGCCAAAGAAAGTGGGTTGTTCAGTTGAGTGCACAGAAAAAGCGTGGGACTGCTGAGTAAACACCCCCTCCTCCCCAGCAGCATCTGATGGCCCATCCAAATAAAGAGCCATCACAAGAGCAGCACACATCATCAGCATTTTACCCCAGTGCTCTTTAATGGGCAGAACAAACTCTGAATCCATTGCTTGTCCATGCATTTTATAGCTGCAATCAGACTAGGATCTGATGACTGTAGTTTTTGTAGACAAAGTAGCCCTGTTATTGGCTAGATTGGAAATTGAATTTCAAATGATCTCCAGTGAGCCTTTCTTGGTTGACTGCTGACTCTTGATACAGTCATTTTTCTGTACCGTATTCAGATCATTATCTCAAATTAATTCTATTCATTTTGAATGACCACATAAATTCCCATACGGATTGAAAATATCCTGGAAACGTGTTTACTCAAAAAGTTGTATCAGAGAAAGAATCAAACTGTTGTATATACTATAAACTGTAATTAATTACGTGAAGTGCCTCACCATCAGCAAGTTAGACAGTAAAAAAAGGTTTCCAGGGGAGTGAGAGCTAGAGATTTGGTGACTCTCTCATTTATACTGAGAACATGATTTAATCTAGCGAGGGAGATAAATCTGTGGAAAACGGTGAACACTGATCAAGTTTAATCACAAGATGGAGACAAAATTGCAAAACTGTTTCTGCAGACAGGCTAGCAGTTGCTGTTGCTGAATGTTTAGCAATATACAGCCAAAAAATGAACATTTTTTCATCGTTTACTCATGCCCAGTGTCATTCCAACCCCCATATTTTCTGTCTTCTACTTTTTAGTAGGATTTGATTTAAGTGGATTGTGAATAATGCTGACAATTCCAAAAAGGCCAGGAAAGTAGCATAAAAAAAATAGTATCATATGTCATTGTGTCATATTCTCTATTCTTCCAATCAGTCAATTTAAGTATTCATTTTGAATGCAAGTAAAGTATTAAAGGTCAACACAATTGGTTATCCGAATTAAATATATTTTATTTTATATTTTGGTCATTGTATGGTAAGCAGGCCTATTACGATCCACATACCGAGAAATACATTTTTACATTTCTTGTAGGACTATTCAAAATGAAAGGGATATGAAAAGGGAGATGAAAACTGTCATATTTTTTGAGTCCAAACCTTTTTCTATGAAAAAACAGAAGATGATATTTTAAAGAATGTTGGTAACTAAACAGCTAACAGTCTACACTGTCAGTTAACACTGACCACTGAAAAAAAAAAAACCTGGAACAACATGAGAGTGAGTAAATGATGACATCATTGTCAGTTTTGGGTGAACTATCCCTTGAAGACCTTTTTAACTACACCACTAGATGGCAACAATGGAGAGAACCGAGTAATAGAAGAGACATGAATGTGCATTTACAGAGATGCAGTGTTACCCAAAAATGTTTGAATGGCTTTAATTTTAAACAATTGCAGATTTACAGAAGGGTCACTGGATCTGTCAATGCAGAATCACAAGTTATCAATATATCAATATCCACCCTGTATTTCACACAGAATATATTTATGTTACTCATTGTACTCTGGTGATGTCTAAGCTCCTCTGTGTTGTCCCTTAGGAAGCATTTGTTCTGATGTGAACAGCTGCAGAGATAAAGCAGGGTCACCAAATTTGACAGGGCAGCATAACAGGTTACTAAAATCTGTTCCCTCTGTCTATTTCACACAAAGTGGCTTTAAAATGTTACCTGAATTCATTCTGATGATGTCTTACCTCCTAATCTCCTATGTTTTATATAAAACATTTCTTTAATGTGAACAGCTGCAGAGATAGAGAAGGGTAAATAAATGAACCAAATCTGACAAAGTAGCATAATAGGTTACCGAACTCAGTTACCCATTTCTGTACATCACACAGAATGGCTTTAATGTTACCAGATTCACTCTGGTTATGTCTAATCTCCCCTTTTTTCTTGAATGCATTTTGCATTGTTGTGAACCGCTTAAGGGTCACTGAATTCAACACTACAGCAACAGTTTACAGAAATCTGATCACAGAATGAGAATATATCACAGAATATGTCACACAGAACAGCTTAAATGTTACTCAAATTCACTATTGGTCTAATCTTCTGTTTAATATTCTTAAAAGCATTAGGCTCTGATTTGTACAGCTGCTGAAATACAGCAGGGTCAACTAAATCCATAAATGTAGCATAACAGGTTGTTACCCCTCTCTTTATCACACAGGATCGCTTCAGTGTTAAACTGGTCATGCCTGCACTTCTGTCCTCTGTATTTTAGACGGATCACACACACACACACACACACACACACAGCATGGTCATGAAAAGTTAATTGAAAGTTACCAAAATCTGTTACTGCTCTTTATTCTTAAATATGTCTATTGTTCACCAAATTAATTTAATCTTTAATACTCCCATTCGGACATTTGGATGGACTGATTGCTTTTTTAAAATGAATGTATTTCATGCATAAATAACAATCAGATCAAAATACAAAAATTATGATATAGCAAGCAATGGCACTCAGACATCAAGTCTAAAAAGATTGTTTATTGAAATAAATGAACCTGTTTTACAGCACCACTCATTTATTGCAGATTTTTTACATTTAATGAACAGTGACCTCTAGGTTGACAAGGACAAAATCAACTATGAACACATTTACAAATTAACGATAATAATAAATGTGCTTCCTGCTGAAGCCCCTGTTAGTCTTTTAATAGAAACTTGCTGTTGACCACAGTAACCTGGTTCTTTCAAAAACTTTCCAAATAATGAGCTTTGGTTAAGTGCTAATAGTCCAGTATTATGTTTTATTTTATAGAGACCTTGTGCAAAACAAGAACAGATTTTCAAAGCATTGGCTGTTTTAAAGCATATTTTGTTATACTGTTATTAATTTCACAACGTAGTTGTTTATATACAGATATGACCATGAAGTCTTACCGGTGCATCCATTTATACAAATGTAACATTTATAAAACAGTACATTCCGAGATCATTATTAATCATAGTTACTCTAGTTGTCTGTAGCATGGACTGTGTCCAAGTAGCCCATTTTCTCATTCTACAATACTGTAAATGATACAAATTTTGATTTAATAAAATATTTGACAGATCACCGTTTTAGTGTAGTTTGTTGGCATTATTTAAACTTTTCTGAAATTATGGTAATTCGGCATCTTTTCTGATTTAATGATTTGAACGTTGATCTGAAATTGCATTTTTTTTTTTTATTAATCCTAAATTATAATTGTAGCACCATTTTCTACAACCAATTTAATACTGATTTATAGCTGGATATATTATAATAGATATAATACAATAATTTCAAGTAATTTGTTAAATGATTAGTGATATAGCTACACATGAAAAAGGCACCCGTAGATGTTGTGCAATAACTCTACCGTTGTCTTTATATGTATTTATACTTTTTTTTATTTTGATTGTAGATATAGATTTGTATTTCTTTAATATTACTAGCGCAATAACATTTACCATGTTTGTCAAATAGCACCAGCCTCTGTAACAATGTTAAAGATGGTCAGACACACAGGACACTCCAGTACTGGATCATAAAGATAAACTAAGGTTCCTCCTGAAGTACCATGTAAAACTGTTAAAAAAAATATTACAAAAAAAGAATAATACACCTCATTTAATAGACACTGTTTCATAAATCCCTGCTGTCCGTGGATTGTCTCTGCTTAACCCTCTGACTTTGCCTTAATAAGGTAACCACTAAATGTGATGTAGGTGTCAAAGTCATCACTGAACACAGCGTTCTCTCTCTCGCCCTTATAAAGCCGAATCCAGACCTGATCGTCCCTCTCCAGCTCCAGCATGAGGCTCTGGCTCTGCATGATGGAGCGGTCACTGGGCTGAGCGTACAAGATGGCCATCTCTTGCTCATTCTTCATCAGATGCAGGTATGTTTCCTTTTGGTTCCAAGTGTGCGCATTCAGGCTGAAGAAATAGATGCCGGGGACATAGCAAAAGAACTTGCCAGTGAACATGTTGAAATGGCCGTACAAGTTGACATATTCTGTGTCAAAGATCATGGTTTGGTAGTAATCGTTACTGTGCAGTGCCTTCTTGCGGCCCACGGAGAAGGCAGCGTAGTAGGACTTGCAGGGTTCTCCAGGAGAACCAATGCTGCCTTTGTTTCCCTTCATGCCATGGGGACCTCGGGCTCCACTTTGCCCAGACTTGCCCATTTTCCCATAAGGTCCTCGGACGCCAGTGTCTCCCTTCTCCCCTGTAAGGGAAGGAATGTAGTAGCAAATTAAAAAGGCCTTTACATTCTTAATCTCTAATTTATCATGCCTTGCTTCCTGAAACTGCATGTTCTGGTCAAGCTTTGGAGGGTTTTTTTTATTAAACATCTATTAATTAAAAATAACATCTCTCGGATGGTCTTGTTTGTGTGGAGTGTTGTTTAGACAAAGGCGCCAATCTCACAGCCATTACTCTTCTGTTGTTTGTGACAATTTGGCCCATAAAGTCACTTTCTGCAGAGGTTTGTCCTTTTTGGTGCATGTTTTCCTGCCCACAGAAGCAGCCTGTGATTAACCGGGCCTGACCTATATCATTCACAGTCAGTGAGATATTCTGCTAAGACTAACGTTGACCCAAACAACTGTATACAGTCGAAGTGAGTCAACAGATTATGTAAGTCGTTCTGTAAATGTAAGCTGTTGTACCACGATTATCCCCTTAAAATGGGAGAAGTTTACCTCATGAGTTCAAAGGCAGAAAACATTTTGAAGTAGATTTTGACATATTTTTGTACCTTTTAGGATGGTGATGTTTATCTGTGGCACAATATTGTACTGTGGGTATGGACTGGCATACTGTGGGGCCTCCTCTGCAGGGTCACAGCATCGCCTGCACTCGGTTCCACTAGATTCACAAAGGGATAGATAGATAGATAGATAGATAGATAGATAGATAGATAGATAGATAGATAGATAGATAGATAGATAGATAGATAGATAGATAGATAGATAGATAGATAGATAGATCGATCGATCATGGAACATACCTGCCATCTCTGTAGTATTCTGGGGATCTCTGGTGTTCTCTGGGCTCATATGTGTCTTGGTCCACATCCCGGTAATGTGCAATATACGGCTCAACCCATTTGGCAAACACCACCATCAGTAGTACCAGGCTCGAAATCAGCATCTGAGACGAAAATAACCTCATTATTTGGATAGATGTTAGGAAAGAAGAATTATTTGGATGGAATAATATACCAAAAAAATTACAAAAACACTTTTATTCAGCAAAGAATTATTCATTTAATTAATTTCCAACTTGATTAATTTCCGACTTGAGTAATGGTTGCTGAAAACGTTTTTTTTTTTTTTTTTTTTGCCATCACATGAATAAATTATATTTTAAAATATATTTAAATAGAAAACAGTTCATTTTAAATTGTAAAAATATTATAACATTATTATTTACATTATAATGTAAAATGTAACTGTATTTTTGATCAAATAAATGCAGCCTTGGTTAGCATATAAGAGACTTCAAAAGAATCTTAATGACCCTAAACTTTTGAACTGTAGTGCATATCTAAATTTCAATAACAGTACAATCAGATTAAGAAAATATGCTAACTGAACAAATATTATACACTTTAACATCAAGAGAGCTATAAAAAAAATGACTTGTGTATTACAGAAATAGTATGCAAGGACTTGATTTTTAATTTCTCTGAGCACAATCATTAATTATCATAAGTCACATAAATAGACTTATGAACACAGTATAGCACATGGCCTTGTGCTGTTGGATGGCCGGGGACCTGATGGGAGCACTGTGTTATAACATGACATTATCATTCTTGATTCAGCAAATGAGCAGCTTTGGTTTTGAGCTGGTTGCATTTGACTGATAGCAACAACAAAATTGTTTCAGATCAAACCTATGAAGAAATCCAACCATCATCGTGGAATTTCATTAACAACAATCAAGTGACGAAAGCTAATGAAGGGCTCCCACAACATTTTTTGTGATAAGAAATTCTCTGTGTTATGAAATCATGCAAATGTGGCCTGAAATATTATGAAACCAATGACAAAGACATCTTGGAATTTATTGTCCTATTTTAAACTGGCAATCACGCTAAACCACTATTTCATCTTTTTTCCCTTCTCACGACACCACAGCTCAACCCCTTTTGAAACAGTGTTTCCAATCCACTTAAAGCAGTATAGACTAAATGCTTAAAGTTTTTCCGCACATACAAATCTTTCTCGTCTGTTCTGTAGCACTGGTAAGTGATTTAAATTCAGTTTCAAGTTCATTTGAGTCTTTGCAGGGGCATTTATGTTTTTATTAACATATTGAAATATTTACTTAAATGCTGCTGTTCATAATATGTTTTAGATTCTGTTAAATACTGTAGGGTTTTTGCTGATTTAATTACATTTGATGTATCTGTTCAAGTTTAAGGCTGTCACTGTGATAGTTTAATTCTGCACTAATATCAAGTAGAACTACTTATTTTTTACTGGTTAGCTAAAGCACTGTATATGCATAGAAAATCAAATGTAATCCACTGCTTCAACAATTACATTATCACCGGTCTTTATACACATGTGCTTTAAACCTAACTGTGTTTCCCTTCATTCCTAGCTGTCTTACAAGAAAACTTTTTTGTGCTTGGGAACATACTGAAAAAAATTGAATCCCACAAAGTTAAAAAAAAAAAGAGCCTATATATTTTGTGAGGTGGCTGCAGCTAAATTATCAACTATTCAAAATACTTAACAAGCCAGTCAAGGCCAGCGGGAATTCCAAAAGATAAACGTGGTGAGAGTCAAAACACATCTACTTAAAGATTACAAATACTGTGACCATCAACCTTTTTCTATGAAAACAGTTCGTCCATAAGGAATGTAATTAATTTGATCGTAAAAATCCCCAAACCATGCCTAAGTAGTTGTCTTTTTTGCACAATCAAGATGTGCAAGGTGTTTGTATACTATACATACGTACACACTCATATACCATTTCTGGTAACACTATAGAATAAGGTTCCATTAGTTAATGTTAGTTAATGTATTACAAACAATGAATAATACATTTATTACTGTATTTATTCATCTTTGTTAATGTTAGTTAATGAAAATACAGTTATTCATTGTTAGTTCATGGTAATTCACAGTGCATTAACTAATGTTAACAAGCACAACTTTTGATTTAAATAATGCATTAGTAAATGTTGAAATTAACATGAACTAAGACTTATAAATGCTGTAGAAGGATTGTTCTTGCTTAGTTCATGTTAACGAAAGTAGTTAGCTAACATTAACTAATGGAACCTTATTCTAAAGTGTTACCCAATTTCTCATTGTGGAACAATTATGGTGAGATCAAAAATAAACAAAAAATTAATAATGGTAGGGTTATTTTATACACAATAGATACATGTAGCTTAATAAGTGCACTAAATATACACTATAACAGTTAGATTACAGGCTGTCATATTATTTTTTTAGTCTTCAGTGGTGCAGTGTTGCAGCACTACAGGAAATGACACGCACTAAATAATTGCACAGTAGTTCACATAGTAGCATGTAAACATGCCTTAGGTTTCATGGTCTGTGATCATTGATATTATTAAATAATCTTTTGCAGAGAGTGTTTGGTCTAGGTTGATAGCATGGGTAATCTAGTTTTTATCTGTTTAAACATGTTTCATTCTTTATTTTTTAGTGTTTTTGAGCCGAGTATTACATATTTTGATATGGTCACTCACATGATCACCCAGCCCTTGAGCCATGCAGCATTGTTGAGTGTGCACAATCCAAACATGCCCTAAAGTGAGTGTATAAAACTATAGACTGCACATAATACTGATATGAATCTGATTTTCTCAGATGAAGCCTGTGTTCTGAGTGTATCGGTGCGTTTTAGATGGAAGTTTAATGCAAGAAGGGGTCAGATCACTCAGTCTGAAGTTCAAAGCCGTTTTAGGGTAAGGCAGTGAGGTTGTGCACTTCTAATCCTCCATAAGCTTATGATGTGCTCACCGTCTGCACTGCACATATATGTATAGGAGTGTGGTGTTTCAAAGTCAGATGTTATTTGATGCTGTTAAATGCATATATGATCATATATATTTATTAATTGTATTAATTTTTTATTTTAGTTATATACATATCTTTATATCTCACATTTTGTCCATATACTTTTCTTGTTTTATTTGACATTCAGTCTGTCCAGAAGTCCTGTTTTATATTATTTCCCTTTCGCTTCTGTTTCTTTGATTATCCTGGTTTTCATGCTCAGCCTTGTTTACAGTCCCACATCTGATATCCTGGCTTTAGAATCCCTCTCCTTCCTGCGGATGTTGGGGTCTTGAGGTCATGTTTACATGTCAGCACATGTCCTACTTTAGCTCAGGCCCAGTCTTTTTGGCTAAATCAACATCTACCCTGACCTTTATAAATGCATTGCATAAGCAGAGAGTGTTTTTTTCTTTCTTTTCGTCTCCAGGGAACACCACACTCCAAATCATAATCATCCAACCTCTATTTTTCAGAACATCTAAAAGTCCCTGAACCCTCTGTAGGTTTGTAACCCTGAACTCCGAGTCAAGTAAAATGCATAAACATTTACCATATGCCATAACTGGATTTGGCCATTGAAGACTTGTACCAAAAATAACAGTTGACCCTTTTTACTTTATAAACGCACATTGCTGGTTGTATTTTGAACAATTAATTTAAGCATTTTACTTAACTCCTCAAACTTTAATCAAAATGGAGTAACTTGCATTTTATTGTTTGAAAAAACTGGGGGTTTCGATCAAAAAGATTCCATTTTGATGTGGAAATTACACACTTCACCTTTTTGAAATAATCTTGATGTTAATATACTTGTTAAACATCATAAAAGGAAATTATGTTGGTATTCTTTCATATTCCTAAACTGCAAACAGCCAGTGAATGTGTCATAATAAATAGCTGTTAATTTATCACAACAGATCATAATAACTATTTACTAATCTGCATTGTGCTTTTTGTCATCCCTACACATTTCCACAGGCATGCAGTGGCGTGTCTGATCTACGAGGTGTGGTTTTGGTGGATTTTCTCATTGGAAAACAAGTGTGTGGTCTCCGGTCAGTGATCCTGTTAAATTCCAACATCAATAAATGTCGACCAATTCTTTGTCTTTCTGCTTTGGTGTTTGGTTCTGGATCATATTGAAGGTGAGGCCCACCAGGTGCACTGTAACGCTTTTCTAAACTCTCCAGTCTGAGGTCAGGAGCTGAAGATAAACACTGGGGTAAAGAAGGACACTTTGGCTATAGAAATGAGGGACTGTCTCCGTTCTTGGGTTTGGATGTGTGACCATATGCACCCCAGTGACCTACTTTCAACCACACACTGAATACTCTGTGCTTCTGTCACTAGTCATGCACAGCTGAAGCCCCCATATGCCAGGTTCAATCTGCCATGTACCCTTTCCTACTGTACATGCTGTTTTTCCTCACATTCGTAATCTTTAAAATTCTTTGCAGCTGTTTTGTGATATAAATTCTTTAGAGGAAGTTGAACGAACCTCCGGGAATGAAAGTGGGAGTAAGTAAACTTTTATCTTATTAATTACAATTAGTTCATCGGATGCTAGTGTTAACAGAAAGAACAAGCACTTGAAACACAGCTGGTCACAAGTCATTTGAGTGTAAATGAGTAAACTTTTCCAGTTGTTTTTTAAAAGAATAACAAGCTCATATCAACATAGTGGAATGACACCAGCGGCCTCCACAGTCCCCGGTGGCCATTTAGGTGAAGGATAGTTCAAGAATTAAAGTGACAAATTATGGATTCAGTGTATTATTGACTTGCCATTATAAGCACAATTATGGGCTGCAATCAAACACAATAAAAATATATCAATTATTGGTAATTAATAGGCCAAGTTGCATGTAATTGTGAAACTGTGTTTGAAATGGAATACTAACTTGCCACTTAATTAGTGGCATTATACTTATTGTATAATGCATACTATTTTACTAAAATAATATTTGAAACAATATGCATTATGCGAGAACAAAACTCCTAAACAGCAGAATGCTACATTATCACATGAATTCATACTATACATAATGTATCCTGCTGAAATGGTGACAGTATAATGTTAGTATGCTTTCCGAACACAAGCATGGGAGTTACTCATGTGACTGCAAGGAAGAGCTTCCTCGAACTATTCATGCACATCCTACATTACATAGTAATTTCTCAAGGGTTTAACATTGTTTAGAACTGCCATTCATTTTACTTTAAACTAGCAATAGGTCATTTGGTGTTGACATCAAAGCTCAAACATTATGTGTGGTTCCTTTGAAGTCTGTTTGGCATAACACTGAGGCCAGATTCACCCCTGACCTATAAAAGCCACTTTGTCTGAACTTAAACATTCTCCATGGTTCAAAGAACCAGGCAAAAACTTTCATCTTCTACTTATCTTTTGCAACCCATTTTACTTCCACATTGTGACATTTGAAAGTGGGAGAGAAAAAAAACGATATTGTTGGACTTTTTATCTACTGGTAACTGACTGGAGGAACATGGTGAACCATTCCCTGATAAACCACTGCTCACTGCCAGTAGTATTTTAGGAGGGGCCATATACGTAAAATTATGCAAGAAAAGTCTGTTACACAACATTAGTTATGCAGTTTTTAGAACTTGGCTTTGTGATGGCATGTCTCAAGAATTCTTGTCCTAGATTTGGTTCCTGTAAGATGTGGCAGTGCTAACCTTTCCATATAATAATAATAATAATAATAATAACAGATTTCTTTTTGTCTTCATGAAATTTACCATGATCCTACATTGCCTATGATTTAATAGTAATCCTTAGGGGCAGGGTGGGATGCATCACTAGCAGAATGAATTACTTTGTAATATTAAAACCATATGAAACCCAGGGTGTTGTTACATTTAACCCAACTGCGTCGTTTTGCTTTGCACCTGCTTTTAAAATTGATATGTACATTTCTAAGATAGTTTGACTTAACAATAATCTCGGCATTGCTGCTATCTCTCAAAATAAAGCACCTACATTCCTAAACATTTATGTGAATGAGCAACCAACAACAGATAAAGTTAAATAATTTAACAAGTCAAACAAAAAACAAATAAATCGGTTATTGTACAAGCATGTTGTTATGCACAAGGATTCAGCTTCATTGGCATCTGCAAATGTTTTCACATAATTGCACTTCCCATTATGTGTAACAATGTAATTTGTTTGAACAGTTTACATTTACAAAAGTTAAATGGCATGCAGTACTAGTGTAATTTTCTATCCTAATGTGTCCCCTACCTTCATTTTGGCAGGTCCAAACATGAGGGTCCACAGAAGCTCTGCTGGGCTGCACTGAGGATGCTTGCGTTGACTGGGCCGCACTGCTATGTGTCTCTGAGAGTGTTATAGCCTGTCAGCGTTTCTAAGGCATCTCCCTCCTGCACTCCCAAACTCAGCATGCCGTTAGGAGCCAGGGAAAAAATGCAGGAAAGGAGGAGAACGGAGGGAGGAGCATGGAGGCATCCAAGAGGGTGGGGTGAAATGAAAACAACAAAAAGGACAAAGTGAAAAGAAAAGAAACCTTCCAAAAAAAGGGGGGGGGGGCAGAGTGGACCAACTGGATAGAAGGAAATGTGCAAGGCTGTGGAGAGAGAGAGAGAGAGAGAGAGAGAGAGAGAGAGAGAGAGAAGAGCAGCCACATCCTTGTTCCCAGACTTTTCAGACAAATGTTTAGTTGCTGACAGTTCCAGAGAACCTTTTAAAGAACAAGATTAGCATTTTAATGACCCAAACATTTCAAATAATATTTCAGGACTGGAAAAAAATATTATTGTAGGCCTAATATATTGGCATCAAACTAAAATACTCTGAAGATTATATGTAATATAATTTTGATTTGTTGAGAGTTTGCTCTTTTTAACTTGGTCTAGAATGCCTGTATCATCAGTTAAAGCTGAACTTTAAGACATTATATTTGATAGGTCAGTATATACTACCTACTGTACGAATAATTTAAAATGGTTAAATGTAGAGGATAATTTGGCTAATATTGGCATTTTTGTGGCTCAAGAGAGCCATTAGCTTAACCACATGAAAAAGAACATTGTTCCAAGGCATTCAGTCGAAATCACAAAATAATCTGTCCATCTCTGTAAATTAGCCAGATTGGCTGTTGTGCAACTGTGCCGTGAAGGGAAAACTTTGAAAACTTTTTATTTTTTACTTATCCAATGTTAATTTTATTCCTTTAATATTTATTTAAGGCTCAACCTTCTGACCTTTAAAACAGTTTTTCAACATTGAGGTACACATCTGTCAGCATTAGTATTTATGTCTAACTTTTAGATGATTTTGTACCATTTTAATGCTGATTTTAAAAAGCTGATGTTAATGTTATTTATTAACTACCTTTATACTGATTGACTTTCAGTAGAAAAGGGAAAAAGGGATACTGTTCAAACATTGTTTGTAATCAGATCCAGGCTCTCTGTGCTACGCATGTTTATAATCTTTGCAAAGTGCTTTTCATCCCAATCACCTGATTCATCAAGACATGTGGTTACTGTTACTGAGAAAAGACCAGTGGTGTCAAAAGTACTTGCATTCATTACTCAAGTAGAAGTATAGATACTAGGGTTTAAAAAGACTTTTGTAGAAGTTGAAGTATCAACTCAAGCTTTTTACTCAAGTAAAAGTGTAAAAGTACTGGTTTAAAAAACTACTTAAAGTATCAAAGTAAAAGTAATGTAAGGGGGAAAAAAATGCCATTAAGAACAAAAGCTTAGGCCGCACCACAGGGGCCTATTGTACACTACCCCACCTCCTCAAAAAACATTTTTCTAAAGGCCATAGGCCATAATGACTATAATGTTGTATTAAAATGTTCATGTTGAAAAATTTGGGATGCACTAGGCTTCCTGTTTCAGCCGCATATATGAAAATACAAAAATGGTGTGCACATCCCAAACATCCAATTAGGACACAGGTGCAAGACAACTAAATGATATAGACAAATAAAGAAGTGAAGTCTGAACACTGAAAACTACTGCTCCAGAGGAATTTAATCAAGCAACGTTTCGACCTTCAGGTCTTCATCAGCTGCATATATGCCCATTTAAAATGAACGCACTTTAGTACAATGCAAATACATTAAAGGACTAGAGATATGATGACTAGTTGCCAATAAGTATTGTTATGGTGCAAAAAGTCAAACTTCAGAGGCTTGTCATCAATAACTTGTGATTAATCAAAAACTAAAACTGAAAAAGAAATCATAATCCTGATACTTTCTTGATTGATAGCTTCTTGTATTTGGTACATACGGCTGCTATGTCCAGTGTTCGGGGGGGAACGAGTTACAAAGTTGGTATAGCCTACTTATCACAACATTGTCAATCACATCGTCAATCGAAAACGCTAATTTATTAAAACGTCTCGCTACCGAACTACCTACAGTAGCTTAAATTTGTGGAGGACGAAGAAAAAGCACTCATTTGGTAAATGAGCCAGTGAGAAATAATAAGTTTTAAGTAGGGTCCAGTGCCTTTTCAATACTTTAAAAACGGTACCGGCTCCTAAACGGTGCCTGAACCGATACTTAAAAAAAAAGAACCAAAAAAAACTATGGATAACTTTAAAGAACATTACAAATATTTAAAATAAATCCATAGCTTGTTGTGCAAGTTGTGCTTCCCTTAATCTAAGGCTAATAACTGTATTTCACAATCTGGGTCATTATTTAATACAAAACCACACATAATGTTTCTACTGTATCTCTGTCACTCACTCTGATATTTAGTTAAGATGAGTGCTGTCTGTCACTGTCTTAAATCAGTTCTGTGAATTACTGTATGGTCATCCTTTATAAAGTAACTACAATGTCGTTTTTAAAATACAGTACTGTGCAAAAGTCTTATGGAAAAATTTGTATTTTCTCCCCAAAAAGGGTTTTAAGCCAGTTATTTATATCTTTTGCTGTAGTGTGTCAGTAGGAAATATCAGTTTGCCATTAATTTTAATAATAATCTAGTGCGATTTTGAATGCACAAGCAGTTTGACAACGGCAAAATGAATGTTTGGAAATGTAAACTGATATTTTATACTGACACACTACAGCAAAATATATAAATAACTGTCCGAACACCATTCTTTTAAGTGAAAATACTAACGTGTCTAAGACTTTTGCACAGTAGTGTATGTATAAAGTACGTATGATTAAATTAAGTATATTTAAATAAGTGTAATTAAAGTATGTGTTCGTTCATATGTGTTATGGGCTAGATTTTCGCTGGAGGAAACGGCTGTGGTGTGATGAGCGAAAACTTTACAGATGAGAAACCGACTGCTACCTCGTGACCTTTTGTAAACTGTATTTATGACAACGAACTGCACATATATGGATATTCTAACAATCTACCAATAAACACATACCTTGTGTCCTCTGTTTGTTTAAGTGCGCATGCGCTGCTCCGTTCGCGGTCTGCGCTTCTGCGGATTGAAGAGCGCGCTGAAAGACGGGAGGAGACCGGTCTGACGCTGGTTTCATGTGAAATTTAAGCGGACTGACTCTGAGGCGATCGGATACCGGTTCCATACCCAACCCTACTTTTAAGAAATATATTTTTTGACAAACGAACCCAAAACTGTCTATGTCCTGGCTGGACTGTGATGTGATTTGTGTCACGTGCAGGTGCGATGGATCGCGTACAGACCAATAGGGTGTCGGGATGGTATCTGTTTATACTTCTCATCCAACCACAATCAAATTCACTCCATCCGGATGGCGCGATTTATCTGGATAGGTTTTTTTTTTTTTTGAATGATGACAAGCCGGAATGAAAACAAGCCGAAATGAAATAGCAGTAACGAAGCTATTTTTAAAATGTAAGGAGTAGAAAGTACAGATACTTGCCTGAAAATGTAAGGAGTAGAAGTAAAAAGTCGGCTGAAAAATAATCACTCAAGTAAAGTATAGATACCCCAAATTTTTACTTAAGTACAGTAACGAAGTATTTGTACTTCGTTACTTGACACCTCTGGAAAAGACAATATGTTTAGGTTTATTTGCATGCTAAATGGTTCAGTGGTAAACATGATGGAGGAAATTGCTGTCTTCTAAATTGTATATAAAGCAGTCTGAGCTTAAATGAAGGTCTTTAAGTATAAGAGCACATAAGGTTATGGTCATCATTTAAAAAAAATTCTTATTGACTGTGGATCTTGATATTGTCCCACATTTATTTTCATATTAAGACTAGGGCTGGTATACGATTAATATCTTTTAAATAATATTATAGATAAATATTTTTAAAGCGTGAAACAGACATTGTAAAATAGCTTCGGCAATAAATATTTCGTGTGATTCCACATCTAATGTATTACATATGCTTTTTTTGACCATGAGGGTGGGTAAATTATGACAAAATTTTAATTTTTGGGTGGGTGAACTTTACTTTCAAAAATAACATCATGCAGAGAAATATTAAGCTTGCAAAATATGCTTTTAAAATATTCAGTTTGTTTCTGCTGTTCATATCAATGAACACTAGATGTCCTCATTAGCAAATCTTGCTACATACAAAAACACTTCTATTCACGATTATTAAATAAGGATCTCCAGAGTTGCTTCTCTAAACAAGGCAAATTATTTTGACTTGTTTATTATTTTTGGGTTTAATACTGTATTACTGTGGTTCCTAATTATATCATAGGCTTATCATTATTGCTGATGAGTGTTGTTGTGCTATGTTATTGTAATATTTACCATTATATAATTAGAGGGGTATGTAAAAGTTTATGAATGTTTTACTCCATAATACAATAGCAACATATATAAATATGTATAGTATTTTTATGTTACACTAATCAGTATTTAGCACACCTTCCTAAGGAAAGGATCAGAAGATATGGCAATTAGTAAATTATATTTAGACAGACTTATTGACGTTCCAGATCTATACTTGTGCTCTTATTATTTTAGTTATTTTGCCTTTAATGTACATAAACGTGCAAACAATATAATTGCGCTTGTGAATTTATTTTGATGTTATTTACAGAGTGCGAGCTGTCTCTTTAATACCGCGTGGTTTAACTGTGTTAACATGTTGCTGCTGATTGGGCTGACATGTTTTAGTACACACTCATCAAACAAGAGAAAACGCATCTCAAACCCCGTTTCCAGAGAACATGTTGTTCAAACTGTAAACCGTAGCACAAATGATGGACAGTTGCACACCGGTTTGAGCTTGAACTTGCCCCAGTTGTTGTGTTTTTTTTTTTTTTAGTTACTCCGAGATGCGCATTGACGAACACGTGCAAGTCACTTACGCAATCTGCTGGAAAGCGTTACAGCAACGTGACCGTGTCCTGATTGGATCGTGTGTGACCAATCTAAAGAGATCCGCCAATCAGCGAGCGTGGGGCGTGGCCAGTACCCTGCAAACACTTGAGGGGTACAAGATGTTACTGTTCCACTGCTCTCCCAGACTCCCACTGCCTTGATTATTAGGAAGCGTTTGTCTCACTGTGTTTTAGGGGCCAGGTCAAACAAAAGACCAAAATAGATGGAACACGAATTACAGAGATGACGCGTTGTCTTAAGATTTTAAATCTAGTTTTTTTTCCAAAGTGTTGTTGGACCGTATACGAAGCCACATATCAGTTTTCTATTTTTATATTATATTTCTAATTATTTTACTATTATTTTGTTTTATTATCCTTTTAAAACCAATAGTAAGCAATCTAATATTTATTTTTATTTATAGTATCTATAACTTTAGTAACATTAAAAATGGACGTTGAACAATTGGACTATTGTCTATCCAATGTAAATGTGACAAAATAGATACTGTTAGTGTAACTTTAAGGAATTAATGTTTAAACTGCTCGCTAATGCATATCACTGAATAAAATCTATCTGGGACGAACGTGTGTCCAATATATAATAAAATAACTGTTGTTCTATCTAAGCAGTTAGTGAGATTGAAGAACTAACGAAACTCATCCAGCGTTTCTCCCACGTGACCGTGGCGAGCGAGGCGTTGCCAACGGGGAAGTGACGTCACGGCGCTACGTTCGTGTTCTCAATGTCCACAGGAGATACGAGGCCTGTGACAAGCTTCTGCGCTGGGGGTCCGCTGTTAAAATCCAGCTCCATCTTCTTTATCCTTGGGGATAACGATGACCAAACCGACAAGAGCATAATCTACACACTCTAAGCTTTCTCCTGATCACAATATTGTGATATTTCGGATTTAAATATATTAGAAAAGGAATGGTGAAAAGTGAACTCCGTCGGAAGAATCCGAATTCTCTTCAGGGACTCGGGGGGGTTGGGGTCGCATAAAGATAAATAGGATCGCAACAGTTAAACGACGCGTAAAAATATTAAGGTAAACGTGAATTTAAAGGCCAACGGTATCTGGTTTTATAGAAATTAGCTGAAATACAATCAAGGGACTCGTCCGAGAGACACCAATACACAGCGATGGAGCTACGAGTTGGAAACAGATACAGACTTGGTAGAAAAATTGGAAGTGGCTCATTTGGAGACATTTATCTGGGTAAGTATAAACTGAAACACACGTAGACACTCTTGCTATAAAGCTGTCAATAATATAAAACGCTTAACAAGCTCTATTGTTTCATATATCTGTCAGCTGTAACTGTCAATGGCGTTTTTCCAAAGATTAACTCGTTATAGTATTTTTATGAGGTCCGTTTCTCAGTTCTTCGGGCATTTATATGAAAAAACGTATTTTCTAACCGTGACAAGAACGTATTTCAGACCACAAGTGGTTTGTTGAACTTACAGAGTATATAAACTTTACGTCCCGTTTGGAACAACACTCCAGGAGATCATACGTGACCATAAAATATGTGCTTTTGACATTAGACTCAGATGTCAGTTGTATAAGATGGAATACAACACTTGAAATAAACTGATTTGTGATTTCCCTGAACCTGTCAATAGGAGTTTCTAAACAGGTCCTCTCTTGTGTGTAACTCTGAATGAATCTTACCTGTCCATGCAGGTTTCACTGAAAGCGTGAACCACCCAAAAGGCCAAGCCTGACATGTTGAATCACCCTATGATGGACATTCAGCCAAACCTGGCTGATGCTTTTGCAGTCTATTAAAAATCAGATCATACTTTCAGGGTTCATGATTCATGCGATCTCGTTTTTCTGATCACAAGATCATGGTGCCTTTTGGGGAAACAATTTTGATTTAAGTTGTTGTGAAGCAACAGTGAGGAACCAGAAGAACTCTTTATTTATATACTAAATGGCCTTCATGGTTGATACCATCAGTATCACACCAGGAAGTCGTCGGTCATTTGAATATCTATGGTTGACATTTAGAGATTGTATTGATGGCTGTAGAGAGCCATTGTTTTGTATTGCAATACATTGCACCAAAGTAGGTCATTGTTTTTTTTGTTAATACACTTAACTTTTAGTAGTACTCTAAACCACTTTAGCATTTCATTTTCGATTCAAGACTGTGATTAAATGTACTTGTGTAGAGCAAGATGTGAAGATCATCTTTTATTCAGAAGGCATTAAAGGAAGTTTTGCAGCTGTTGGCCTTAATTCTTCTCGCTGTGGTCTCCTCATTAACACGGTTTCTCTCGCATGGTTTGAAACCCGTGGACAGAATGTTGAATTCAATCAAAGCTCTTACAAACATCAGGTTCAAATGCAATCAGCTTCCTTTTATTTTGACAGAGAAGCACTGTTGGCAAGGGGACTTTGATCATCATAGTGTTGAAGTGTGGTGGGGAGACCTTTATCCCGAAGCCTTTTAGCTGAGATGGGATAGTTTCAGTCTGTCTGTGTGTGAGAACAGGGCTTGGTGGGTGTGGTGAGATTGTAAACTCCATCTGCGCAGTTGTTTCATAACTGCACCCACCTCTTTGGTACGTTAACTTAATTAAATGCTTTTTTTTTAATTGAATGCCTAAAGTGTGTCTCAGGTGTGTTTCTCAGGCAGTGCTATAGGAAGATCTTCAGTAAATGACTGTGTGTGAAATACACTGAAATCATCTGCCATATCGTTAGCATTAGAGGCTGAAAAGATCAACCCCAACCAGATTAGACTCATTGCATCATGTTACACCGCATAGTGCCCTTACAAATCATCAGAGAGTCAGCGTAAATGCAACACCTCTCCGCTTTTCTTAGGATTCCGTTATATTTGCGTCATGGCAGGCCTCAGGTGTGTGAATCACCCAGGAATGTCCCACTCCTCTACAATCCGGTTTCCTTTCCATCCGCTTTTATGTAACTTCAGAGGGTTTGGTCTGGATAAATTATGTGGTGATGTTTGTAGGTTTGGACAGGATGCCACTTTTGTAACTTCCTCTTCATCTTTCGATGCCAAAAATGGAGATCTCATTTAGCTACATTATCAGATGTTTGACATCTATTTTTCGTGTGCGTTTCGAGCACATGTGAGTCTTATGTCCATACCCAATATTGTCCCATTGAGAGTCAGCTGTTGGATGGGCACTGGTTTTTCTTTTTTCGGAGGGAGCTCTTGCATAACGCTGTCGTAGTAGTATTGGTTTTCTTTATCATTGCAGTAGAGGTGATCTGTAACCAATGCAGAACCATTGTTGTTTACTTTGTAAATGGCAGATATAGGCTTGGACCTGCTCCCCATTTGACTGTTTTTCTTGTTTGATCTAAATGTAGTCACGGGGTACTGACTGTTTGTGTTCCTAGACTAAATGTGTCTAATTTGTTGATAAAGTTCTGCGTAGACCTGACTTGCATGACGTGCGTTTCTTTGCTATCAGCTGAGATGAGCATTATCCTATGCTTGTTTGTTTTTTAAATATCTCAGAAACCAGCTAAACAAGTCCTTGAGTTTCTGTTCAGACAAGAGTGGTAGCAGTTTCAGTTTCAAAACTGATTTTGGTTTGCTAAGTGGACACATTAAGATTTTGCAGAATGTCCAAGAGTACATATTCATATCATATTACCAAATCTAAAACAATTATTTGCCCAATATATTATTACCTTAGAATCTCCATTACATTTCTCAAATCTTGTTCACCTTTAAAATGTGATCAAATGGCAAACAAAGTTTTTCACGACAGGTTTACTGAATAAAATAAAGCTTGGGGGGGGAAGCAACAACAGACACCTAAAACACCATTATATGTAGTGAACAAAACTGTACCGCTCATTTACACAAAGATACAGAGAACAAGCATACTTCATATTTTAATAGGATTATTCTTGCAGTTTAATATTTACATTTTGATATTGCATTTTAATTAATTGTACTGGCCTATTCTTGATTTTATTCATTGAAATTTTGTAGTGCAATCACAAATTATACAGGTCAATTAATTATGATCTAGAGTCGTGTCAGTTTGTTGGACATTCCGGCTGTGTTCTGACCTCATTCACTGTTTTAATGGCTCTGTTTCTCATTCTGCTCTAGGCACAGACATTTCAGTTGGAGAAGAAGTGGCCATCAAACTGGAATGTGTGAAGACGAAGCACCCACAGCTCCACATTGAGAGCAAGATTTACAAGATGATGCAGGGTGGAGGTAATGAGAAAAGGGTTTGGATTAATCAGTAAATAAGGGTTTTGAGGGGCTCAGTAAATCGATGTAATCAATGAAGTGATTCATATTTGCCAACTATCATCTGTTGGGTTTCCAGGCTGTATTTAAGTGTTCTGTGTGCTCCCTTTGCAGTTGGCATTCCTACTATAAAGTGGTGTGGTGCAGAAGGAGATTATAACGTGATGGTGATGGAGTTGCTCGGCCCCAGTCTGGAGGATCTCTTCAATTTCTGCTCCAGGAAGTTCAGCCTGAAGACTGTCCTGCTGTTGGCTGATCAGATGGTATGATACAAAGTCACGTCGACAAGTAAAAAATAGTTTGCTGCAGAAGTACAACTTCTTTTTAATGTGTTTTTTGTAAACCTTGCATACCTCAGATTAGCCGCATTGAGTACATCCACTCCAAGAACTTCATTCACAGAGATGTAAAGCCGGATAACTTTCTGATGGGCTTGGGAAAGAAAGGAAACCTGGTCTACATCATTGACTTTGGTCTGGCCAAGAAATACCGTGACGCACGAACACACCAGCACATTCCCTATCGAGAGAACAAGAACCTGACGGGCACTGCACGTTACGCATCCATCAACACACATCTTGGCATTGGTAAAAACACATTCTTTTCAGTCAGTTTGTAGATTTGACTGTGTGTGTGTGTGTGATCCAAATGAACAAACTTTCTCTGCATAGCAAATAGCATAAATGGCCATGTGAAGGAACAACGAATTGTTTTACGCTTTCATTTGAGCAGAATATCTTAGTGGAGATCTCTAAACTCATACATGTTTACTGGTGTTTTCAGATTGCCAGTGTTTTTGTTCCTCAAAGAGAGTTCATGCATGTATTACACAAACAGAAAATTTATTAATTTAAACAAAAACTTTGATATTTGGAAACCCCAAGTATGAAAGCAAGTGGAAAGCTTGTTACAAATGTAAGATAATGCAAATGCCTAGTGACAAAAAATACTTTTAGGATAAATAACAAGTGGCCAAATATCACAGGTGGATTACCGTATATAATTCGCACCTAAGTATAAGTCGCATCAGTCCAAAAATATGTCATGATGAGGAAAAAAACGTATATAAGTTGCACTGGACTATAAGTCGCATTATTTAGAACCAAGAGAAAACATTACCGTCTACAGCCACGAGAGGGCGCTCTATTCTGCTCAGTGTAGACTACCAGCCAAACTATGAAAAGTGGGTTGTGTTGGTGCAGTGGATAAGACACATTCCTTTGGTGTGAGGACCCGGGTTCGAATCCACTGTGAGACACCAATGAGTCCCTGAGCAAGACACTTAACTCCTAGTTGCTCCAGAGGCGTGCGACCTCTGACATATATAGCAATTGTAAGTCGCTTTTGATAAAAGTGTCAGCTAAATGAATAAATGTAAATGAAAGTGCGACTTATAGTCCGGAAAAAACGGTATGCTTGATTAATAAAGAGAAGTAGTAATCACAATTAAAATTCAATTTAACGTCCAGTCTTAGCGACGGCTGTAGTTACTGATCCTTTGAAAAGCTTTCTCGCTTTATTTTTCTTTCCCATTTCTCTACTGGTTCTGTATGACATCAGTGTGTGCTCTTGCTCAAGTGGATGCATGTATATTTTTAGCGTTTCCCAGAAGAGGTTGGTTTGTGGACGTGTGTTTGCAGCAGTATAAATTCTTATTCATTTATCATACAGTAGCATTCATCCTTTCATGCTCCATGCAAGCATCTATAATTCAATTCGCGTGTCTCTACAGAGCAGTCTCGGCGGGATGACCTGGAGTCTCTCGGTTACGTGCTGATGTACTTCAACTTGGGCTCGCTGCCTTGGCAGGGACTGAAAGCCGCCACCAAGAGACAGAAGTATGAGCGTATCAGTGAAAAGAAGATGTCCACCCCCATTGAAGTTCTCTGCAAGGGCTACCCATGTATGTTCAGAGCCCTTGTGTCATTTCGAACATTTTGTGAATGTTAATCAGACTTAGTCTTTGAAACGATGCTTATAATCCGGTATTGTAATATGCCTGTTTGTTTTCTGTCCCACAGCTGAATTTGCTACGTACCTCAACTTTTGCCGATCACTGCGATTTGATGACAAGCCAGACTATTCGTATTTGAGGCAACTCTTCAGGAATCTGTTCCACAGACAGGGCTTTTCCTATGACTATGTGTTTGACTGGAACATGCTTAAATTTGTAAGTACATGTCTGGATGGTCTTCGTTCTTTAGAGTGTGATAAATGAAACTTGTGTTGCTTGTTGTAGTTTGTTCATTAGTGATATATGAGACTTAAACTGTTATTGATTGGGTATGGGTGTTGTTGTGCAGAGGTGCGACATTTTGTGTGTAGACGGTGGTTGCGTTTCTAAGTTTTTAAATATTACACCACATAAATCCACTTTTAGAAATCCACTACATTGTTGCGTTTCCCCTTTTCTCAGGGCGCCAACCGTACAGCAGAGGAGGCAGAACGTGAGAGGAGAGAGCGAGACGAGCGGATGAGGCACAGCAGGAATCCTGCAGCTCGAGGGATCCCAACAGCTTCAGGCAGACCCCGCCCCACACAGGACGGAGCTCCGCCCACACCCCTCACCCCCACCTCTCACACAGGTGAACAGTCTGTCACTTACCTCTCAGGTACATGAAAGACTACAAGGAGGTATCTCATACTTCTCACTATCTCACAGCAAACACATCCTCACCGAGACCGGTCACTGGCATGGAGCGCGAACGGAAGGTCAGCATGCGGCTTCATCGTGGCGCCCCAGTGAACGTGTCGTCCTCAGACCTGACGGGGCGACAAGACACCTCCCGCATGTCCACATCACAGGTATATTGCAGACCCTGCTCATTCAATCAATAAGCAGAGCAATAATAAACCGCATGACAAAAGTAGCCAGTCAGTATGAGTATCTGAATGAGGTGTTTTTATATTTTCTTACCGATAAAAGAGATTTTACTCTGGCTGAACAAATAGTTTAGTGCATCGGGCTTTGAATGGTTATACTAGGAATTCTTACTACTTCACACAAATAAATACCTAATGAAATATTAGTACATCTTTTATTGCTTACAGTAATTGAAGTTTTGATTCTCATGATCTCTTGGAGTTTCTGACTGGTGAAATTTAACTTAAAATTTTATCTGTTTATTAGATTTTCTAGGAACCTGTTGACCTAACGTTTGTGTTTCTGGGAAAAGTCATTTCAGCAGCATTTTTTTTCCCAATATGATAGACAGTAGGCATTGCATGATTATGAGTTGGTGTGAGCTGTGTGTCAGTGTACATGTGATTGTGTTGTGGGGGTGGAAGGCTGTAATGTTCTCTCTCTTCACCCCAGAATAGCATTCCCTTCGATCACCACGGCAAGTAGTTGATCATCACATCCTTGTGCACCAGGTCAGTTTGATAAGCTTGTGTTGACTGCACATTGCCTTGATTTCTACCAACTGGGTGAATATCATTTGAACTGTCATATATTTAAAAAATAATAATAATAAAGGATCTAAATGGTGTTTTTGCATCTCTGAATAATATATATATATATATATATATATATATATATATATATATATATATATATATATATATATACACACACACACACAAACGCATGCATGCATACATAAACATACACTAGCGGTGAAAAGTTTTGGATCAGTAAGACTTGTGATGTTTTTTGTTTTTTTTTAAAGAAGTCTCTTATGTTCATCAAGGCTGCATTTATTGATCTAAAAAAATACAGAAAAAAATGTTATAACATTAGAAAATAATGGTTTCTATTTTAATATCCTTTAAAATGTCATTTATTTCTGTGATTCAAAGCTACCATCGGCCACTACTCCGGTATAAAGTGTCACATGATCCTTAAGAAATCATTCTAATATGCTGATTTAATTATAAGAATTATCAATGCTGGCAACAGTTGTGCTGCCAAATATTTTTTTGGAAACCGCAATACTTATTTCAGGATTCTTTAAATAAAAAGTTAAAACGAAAAGCATTTATTCAAAATAAATCTTTTTGAACAATATAAATCTTAGTAATTTAACACATCCTTGAATTAAAGTTTTAATTTTAAACCGTTTTTACCACTGATAATAAATCAGCGTATTAGAATGATTTTTGAAGGATCATGTGACAGTTAAGATTATATATATATATATTTTTTATTTTACGTCTTCCTAATGTTTCACAATATTAAAGTATTTTTTCCTGTTTTTTATCAAATAAATTTAGCCTTGATGAGCATAGGTAACTCCTTTTAAAAAAAAAAACTTTTAAAAAAACTTTAAAAAAAAAAAATTGTTCTGATCCCAAACTTGCCTTAGTGTGTGTGTGTATATATATAGCAAGACTGTTTATTTGATCAGAAATACATTTTATATTGTGAAATATTACATTTTTAATAGCCATATATTGTGTATACAATTTTTGATGGCTAAATGTTAAATCTGTGGAAACTGTTTTTTCACACACATTTGATCACTGATATTACAACTAATATTAGCTTATTTATATCTTAATTTTGGCTTAAAACAAGACCCAGACCGTTTTGTGAGATTCTTAATCATTCTTAAAGTCTTTTTTGAAAGACCATTTTGTTCAGTGGCAGTTGTCATTTATTGGGCGTCTCTTTCTCTTGTTGCTGTTTACAGATTGTTTCCATGTCCCAGAAGCCTCCACTTTGCAATATGGAGCACGATGGGCAACCTAACTACACACGGCTGATTGACAGCTCTCCACCATCAGCTAATAGATAGGGCGTCAGTCTCTTTCTTCTATTGACCAAACCAAAATGGTGTAGAACCAACCTGACCTCTTTGCTTCGGGCTCTCTCTCCTCTTCTTCTTATCTCATTTTCTCAGATTTTTTTTAAATGTTTTCGTGGAAATGAGAGCTACAGCCTGTTGGGTTGACCAATCAGAGACTGGATCAGCCAGCCACACCATTGTCATCTCCTGCTTCCTTCCTTCACAGTTCCTCTCTTACACATTCAGTGCTGCACAACTTTCTCTGGTTCAGGCTCCTCGCGATTGAGGCTAATGTATCGTCTGTGTGGTTTAAATGTTTCTTTGTATTCTGAATTTGCTTTCGTTTTTTAACCTTGGTTAAACAGACGAGTCCGGGTTCACTTTTAAATTTTTTTTTTTTTTACTCTATTTATTTTTTAATATACATTTTAATAACCCTGTGTATCTGGTGAGGTTCCTTTCCCACGGTGAAGCTGGTGGTATAGAGTGGACTGCCCACAAAGGCTCCAAAATCTCAGCATACATGGCTGATAGCAAACGGACTCCACAGCCTGGTTTTCACTCGTGAACGTCCTCCCAGAGAGACCCTGTGAACCTCAACTGTTTGTCTGCTATATTGATCTCTTTAACTGTACAAAACTGCCTCCCCCATTATTGTGTCTTCTGTTTCTAAGCTGTGATATAACTGTAAAATAATCATGTAAATGTTTCCATGCAACTCTTTAGAAAGACTATGAAATGACCGCAGATGGTTTGAGTCTGAAAGTTATCGACAGTTATTATTACCCACGTTTTCACAAAGCCACAACAATGAAGTGCCAGACTTTGGGGGTTTTCTGCATTCTGAACTTGATCTTTGACTCTTGAGGGTGATGTTTTGAATCATGGAGATCTTCTAAAAAGGTTGGTTATGTTTTGCTGCAAGTTTGTGTTCTGATGGTTCAGATGGTGTTTTGGAAGTGAAAAATCATTGGAGATATCGAATGTCTTTGCAAAGGTTGAAAGAATGAAAACAAATCAAAGTCTTGCTCTGATGTTTAGTGATTTTTTGTTTTTTTTTCTTCTTTCTTTACAAAATATTCCAGCACTGATGTGGCTTTTCTAATGCACATTGAAAGCTGGTCTGGTCATCTTTTTCACCTGTTAACTTCCTGGATAATATTTTTCATCTGATTCTCCCCCATTTTGAAGCCCATGGCTGCTTTGAGCTCCACATACTTTTGTGGAAGTCATGCCAATTTGTCAGTCCTGTAAGAATTTGTATTACCGCCGTATTTGTGTATTTTAAACCATGTAAATAAATGAATTACTTGTACTTGGGGTTGCATTTATTTATTTTTAATTCTGTGCATAGGATATAGGCAATTAAATAGTTGGTTTTGCTTATCCATCATTAAGGTTTTATTACTTTTGAAAACATGTCCTATTTTCTAGAAATAACTGGGCCATGTAGTTCATTCCAGTATCCCAGTTACTGCCATTGACACCTCAGGCAGTATAATAACCCACTATTCATGTGTCACTGTGAATTTCTCATGATGCGTTCTCCAGTAGGCTTGGCGCTTCATCTTTCTTTCCTCTAAACTAAATCCATGATCCTACTGCCATTTTTTATTTCTAGCTACAATTTATTTTTTCATGCTCTTCTCTTCACATGCATCTGTAATCTATTTTTGCAATCTCTTCTATGCATCTAAAACCATAGTTGAACTGAAACATCCAAAATCGCTTTAAGTGTCACCATAATACTATGTGTTAGACTATGTCTCGTTGCTCTGCTTAGGTTTGAAAAAAATCCAGTACTTCAGAAACTCTACGTTAACGGTTTATAAGCAGGATTTATCACCTTGCTAGTTAACCTCACGGTTTCAGATGAGCCACTGCTTAAGGTGCATTTACAGAAGGACACCAGCTGGACTGAACTGAAAATACTGCACAAATCCGGTGCTAATAGGATCTGGATTGTGTCTTATTGTAGGAGTAGGGAGTAAACAATGTGGTCAATTACAGTTTTCACTAACCTTTTACTGACAACTATCACTTCAGGGCAAATCAGTTCACTAATTTGATGCAATTTTAATTGAATATCAATAAAGTGGCATATGTAATCATGTCAGCAAGTTAACAAAAAAACAACATGAGTCAAGGTACAGTGGAGCGGGAAGGATATTTATTTCTAAAACAATTTACAGATTCTTTACGGCTACAAGACTTAAGGCACAACCAAAAACAGCTTGTGTCTTTAGAACGTAGTAAAAGAGGGTTCCTACTCACACAGTGCTGGTGAAAAACCCAAAGTTTAGAAGGGTTTTACCCATACCATTTAAAAAAAAAAAAAAAAGACATTTGAGTCTTAAGTGAAGTGAAAATAAATGTTACATAGGCAACATATTGCAGGTAACAGCTGTGGTCCTCTCCTGATTGATGCAGTTGATCTGGAAACACTGACATTTAGGTGAATAAATTACGAATAAATATAAAGTGGAGCTGCCAACTGACATCAACACTTTAATATAAATACTGAATCAATAAAAGAAAGTTAAAATTAACCAAATAGCAAAAACCCAAACACACTATAAAAAAAAATACATGTAACAGAGCTCTGTCCTCCAAAAATATGTACTTTGAAACATTTCACAAAAATAAAAGCATGTCTGAACTCTGTAAATTCCTCTAATTTAAAAAGACTAACTAGGATCCTCATTTGCATGTCATACATTTCTGACTTGAAATACAATCCTGTGCTCTCTCAGGACCATTTTAAAATGTTACAGTAGATGTATATAGATACTAACAATCCACATTAGCAAACACAGAATGCCAAAGCAACAAGCTGGTAATATTCAGTATAATCCTGGTGACCTGCTCAGTGATGTGGAGTGCTTACTGGCCAAAAATATGGTGCCACAGTATAAATTGATTCTATTTTTGTAACAAGAACCTTTTGAGAACAAACCTGACATCTGCTAACATAGAAGGCAGTGGTTGGCCTAAAAATGGCTGAATCGGAACTGCAGAGCAGGTCTAAAAGCGGTCCTCCGCAACCACACTTGAAGCATGATACAAAAAGCATACACTACAACAAACACACATCCATGATTCCTACAAGGGAAGCTTTGTCATACCTATTGTTCTAGTATCTTCACAGAGAGGATTCAGGTTCTACAACCACACCATTTGGTTCAGTCACCTTTTTGGAAGCGTTCTCCACCTCTATGCTTTCAGGCTCTTCAACCTTTCTATCATCAGATTTTGCCATTGCTTCATGTTCGATGGCTTGCTTCTTTCCATTGTCGCCCTCTCCGTTGCCTTGGTTGTCCTTTGGTGCTTTGTTGAGCTCCTCCATCTCGGTCTCGTTAATGGCCATCTCCATCTTTGCTGGAGGGTCAGGCTGTTGGGGCTTCCTTTTGATGAAGAGCATGTTACAAATGGCGAGCACAAGAGCCGAGAGGATCACCTCACACCCAGCCAGCAGAAAGACGAACATGTAATTCTTTGTGGCATCCAGAAGACGACCTGTGAAATGAAACAAGAGAAGCATGATAAACCTACCCACGTGGATTGGCCAATTGTGGCGGCGACCCTGACTGGTCACACGTCAATGACCCATGAGCGGAAGCAGTCATTGTTGGTACAACTATAACATCCATTTGTTGTGTTTGGAGGTCTAAACAATCCAAAACATATGGTATTGTACAAATATTAGGCCCTTCCAACACTAAACAAAGGGTTCTTATAAGGTACATAAAGGGCCACCTGCATTTTTGACCATTTGCAAAGAGAATGTGGTTTTCTTTGGTAGGTAGTCTAAAAGACTAGAGGAGATACTTTGGTCATGTAAATGTATGTTTCAGTTGATTCGTTGCTTATCTTATGACTTTTCTTTAATAGCACAGACACTACAGGACATAAATGACTCTGACCTGCTCCAGGTGGTCCCACCAACACAGCAATGGCTTCAACCAATAGCACCAAGCCAATGGCACTGGAGAACTTCTCAGTCCCCACAATGGCCATCAACACTTCAAACTGCAAGGCTCCAACCATGCCATAGGAGATACCGAAGAAGATGCAGAACACCACGAGAGATGGATAGTCTTTGGCCATGGAGCCGAGGAGATCAGTGGTGCCATTGAAGAGCATAGCGAAACTGAAGAGGTAAACGCATCGTGGTCGAACCCACTTGAGCCCAGCAATGATACCACATGTTGGCCTAGCGAAGATGTCGATAAACCCTAGTATGGTGAGCAGCAAAGCAGATTTGGTGTCCTCATTGCCCAGTTCCTTGGCATAGCTTACCACAAACACAGGAGGCACAAAAAGACCCAACACCATAATGGCTGCAGCCACCGTGTAAATCAAAAAGCCACGATCTTTAAAGACAGTGAAGTCAAGAAGTTTGGGCTTTGGTTTGGATTCCTTCTCCTTTTCGTCCACCTCGCTTGTTTTTTGGGGTGCTTTCAAGGGCCTCATGAGGGCTCCACATGCACAGCAATTGAGTAGAATCCCTCCAAGGATTAGGAAGCCTCCACGCCAACCATAGTTATATTGAAGGACCTGACCAAGAGGAGACAAACAGCACAGAGCCACGGGACTTCCAGCTGCAGCCAACCCATTGGCCAAGGGCCTTTTCTCACTGAAATATCTGTTCAGCATGATGAGGGATGGCTGAAAGTTCAAAGCAAGACCCAAACCTGGAGAACATAGTTTGAGGGTGTTAATGCGTTGAAAATAAGTACACCAGAATTTCATACGTATACACAAAACAGTACTCACCGGTTATGACTCCTGTGCTGAGATAGATGTGGATGATACTGGTTGAAAAGGATGCCATAATCATACCAAGTGAGGCAAAAAGGCCCCCGACCATCATCACAGGGCGACACCCGAAACGGTTCACTAAGATGCTGCATATAGGGCCTGCAACAGGCAAACTACTGTTACCATGCAGAATCATGATTTCCATTAAAAAAAAAAAGAATTGCATGATAATACGGTCCTCTCAAAATAGATCCTTCATGTGGACCTGTAATTTGAAAACCCACTTAGCCACACAATATTTTCATGTCTCCCTGCTGTCAGTGGACATCTGTACCTGAGCCATAAAGCATTGCAAGAAGTATAGAGGAGATCCAAGCCGTGTCACTGTAGCCCACTCCAAACTCCCGGATAAGCTCTTTGAAGAAGACGCTGACTGCTTTGGGAAAGGCGTAGGAGAAACCTGTAATGACGAAGCAGCCGAAGAGGACAGCCCAACCCCATCCTCCATCAGGTGCCTTGACCCCACTGTTACCAGTGTCTACAACCGCTCCACCCATGATGCTTTGTACTGGTCAGGTCTCAACTGCAACAAACAGCATCACAAAACCAGTGTCACTGATGGTGCTTAATTCAACAGGAAAGTTAGTGTACTTGACCTGATTCGTCAACATGACTTTAAATATATTAATTGACAAAAGCTTATGGATAAATAATGCTGAACAGCCAAATTCGTGCTTGTTTACTGAATATCCCTCTACAGCAAGATCTGTAAGGTTTGCCAGGCACGCTTGATTCACACCCTTCCTCATTCAGGTTCCTGCCAAAAGCTGTTCTCGTAATTCTAGGTACAACATGTTAAATGTAATACTCCCTACAGAGTATCAAAACAAATTACAACTTTTAAAAAACCCAGCATCACAAGCGTTTTTTTTTAGATCACAGAGTTAATTAGGTGGCTTCTAACCCAGAGTTTCCCATTCCTGATCCTGCAACTCTGCCAGCACTGTACTTTTTTTGAGTCCCTTACTGACGCACCGCATTCAGTTCATGAGCATTCAACTAATGACCTGATGAGAATCATGGGTGTTAAATGCTGAAGGAATCTGAAACATGTCATGTGGGAGGTGCTCCAGGACCAGGATTAGCAAACACTTCTGTAACCTACTATGCAATGCTTGAACTGTTGTGCCCTTTCAAAGGTCTCTCAACAGGAGGAGCTGTCAGACAGCTGTTGATGGCAACCAACTTCCTGAAAACATTGATCATCTTACTTGTGATATCTTTTGCATCATTTCTAACCAAAAATAAATAAATACCACACACACACACCACAACATGACCTTAACATTATGTGCCACATTATCTTCACATTCTGCTATACAAACTACTACAAAATGGCTAGCCTTCTTATACTGACCTTGTAAAAGGGCATGACTACCATGACTCATTAAACTAGAGAGACTACCATGACTCATTAAACTAAAGAAACTGATTAATGAATACTCATACATACTCTTTTAAAACAAAAAGCTAATAGACACCTGGTCCTTTGTAAATCAATGTGAACTCTGAAATTATTTATCTGGATACCAAGACGGATACCAGCTGTGGTATGTTGTACTATACATGTACAATAAATAAAATAAGTTACACTTAAGTATCACTGTTACTTAACTTACTAATGGAGACATGCATGCAAACAAAAAATAGTTTGCTCTATTTTTTTTTACATATATGTGGAAATTAGTAGATCAAGAACTATGATGTAGAGGAGCTGCACTAGGTTAGCATGCAACCAATGTATGTATGACCTACCTTACTAAAGGTCCCTGAAAACTGAACCTCCCTCGTATCTACATCATTTAGGGGCAAGAGGGGGATGGGGGCTGTGGGGCACGCCTCTGTACACTACAAACCTAAATTAAGACTCTGACAATTCCCCATGTGGTACTGATTGCAACAACCAGAATCACCTCCCATGAGGTTAAGACTAGCTTGTCTTGTGTGTACCCTCATCTTATGTAGATTTGTATTTAAACAAATTTGGTTGGGATTTAATTTATGTTTGCTTAAGGAGGAATTATGTAGGGTTAGAATTTATTTTAGAAAGGCCATTGAATTGTTTCTCAGAAACAGGTCACAGCTGGCACTGACTCTTTGTTAATTATGGATGCTTCTTGTCAAGTCCATACTAATTAGCAAAATGGCTGATTCTAATCTGTCAGTTGCAATGCAGCGACAAGATTAATGATTGTATTCTTTTCAGTGATTTTCAAATATCTAATCAATCCTTTATATAGGTCTGTGTGTGACACCAGTCCTAATTTTATTGTATTTTTTTATGATAATAGTTGATAAAGGTATTAGATGTAGTGACAAGGATAAGTCTGAAAAGGGAATTAAGGCCAATTAACATTATACATTACAGCCTTCACTGGCCTTCCTCCTCCTACAATACTCCATGCTGAACGTGATTTCACCAAGTGCAACATGTTCCAGGAACAACATTCCAATCAACCAATCAGATTTGAGGGATAAGTTTACAGCCTTACAACCACAGTTGATGCTTCTACACCCTTGTTTTTAATTTCCCTCTGATTTTAGGGTTAATTTATGGGTAGGGGCAGATCTATATTTTTGGACAATAATTTTTATCCATGAACCATGTCTTACTTTGCAAAACCATGGGTCACTGTGATTTTGGCAAGTAAGACATGTTCCTGGATCAACATCTTTTGTTGATCCTGGATCGACATGACTGTCCAAAAATATAGACCTAACCCAGTCCCTACCCTTAAACCCTACCCATAATTTATTCCTAAAGTCAGTGGGAAATGATAAGTGAATAACAAAGGTGTAGAAGCATCCAACCTTGAAAACTTATCCCTTGATTCTGATTGGTTGATTGGAACAAGGATGTTGATCCAGGAACATGTTGTACTTGGTGATATCACATTCACCAAAATCACCCGACCCTATGCTATATGGCTCAAATTTAGGGGGGATGGTATGAAATAAAAACCTTTTTTAAAAGTAACACAAATTTTGTAATCATTATGATTATGTCAAATTAGCTACAGGAACAAAAGTAGCTGCAGGAACAAAAGTAGCTACAGGAATGTACCTGTAAGTCCCCAGTAACTCATCTGTAAACCAATTTAACATTTCTAAACGTCATAATTACATGAATGTATATGTCATTCTGTCTTTAAATATTTGCACGAAGGGCATCTGATGCAACGATGCTCTCTGGTCTACGTGCTAAACGTGACATTTATACTCTCTCTCCTCCACCTATAAGCGCTGCACTACCACATGAGTATAAATCCACATATCTACCATCCTCAAGTATCAATTTTCTCACTTATACAATTGTAGCATTATTGTACCAACAGCTACTCAACAATTATATTACATGCTGTGAAAATATCAGACTAATATATAATTGTATCGGTATGTGGATAATTCACGATATACAGTTATCAAAAATATTTGTCTTTATAACACGGTTTATATTTTTTAAATAGACAAAATAAAAGTATTTCTGTTCCTGAACCGAGACCTGTTAGCTACTTTTCATAAGTCAGTCTCCATAGCAGCCCATCGGCATCAGCATCCCGCATCCAATCACCCAATCATCTTCTCTGAACACATGTTGACATATTTAAAGGAATCAATCCTCATATACATACCTTAACGATGCTCTTCGATTAAGGTATTTCACTGATGATGCCCTCCTGGGACCAGGACCATCACGTTCGCACGGCACTCATCTTTGAAGAGGCTTTGAGTGGGATCCGCTTCTCTCTGACTGTGTTCTGCCACCAGTGAATCACTCGAGTCATACTGACGTGCAGCCAATGAGCGCGAGCGAGGGCACTAACGTTACGTGCGCTTCCCCACCACTCTGTCCCTCTCTCTCTCATCCCTATTCAATCTATGTGCTCATGGGATTTAAAGGGGATTTACGGACCTTCAATCCATATATGAAGCATCAGCTTGTTTCTCGTTAGGTGCTGAACAGAAATATTATTTCGCATTTCCCCCCACATGTTGTGGCACACAACAGGTTAAATTGAAGAGTTGCAAAACAGGCGGATGCCACTTCCTCGGCTAATTGGTCAACAACTCGGAACGTTTCTTTAGATATAGTGTTTGTTGTTAAATTATGTATAGACAGCTCTTGGTTTTGTAGAGAGTTCTGAGTAGTGAACGAGTGTAAAACATACCGGTAGATATTACACAAATTGAAAAGAAGAACATTTTTGTTTCCTCGGGAAGTTGCCGAATCCATCTCAATAAGACATGTATAATTTATACACTAAGTAGGCTACAGATACAATTGAGAACGTGACAGCAGGCAGGTAGAAACCACGTGAATCAGGTGTCTTCTTTCCCTTCGCGTCACTTTAGTTTTGTGTGCCGCAGGAGAAGTTGTGTCACAGGTTTGGAAAAATACTAACTGTCTGAACTTGTCTTTTGGGAGGGAGGTACACAATGTACATGACATACAAAAAAACGTACTCTGTGAGAAATGTATATTTTAGTATAGGTAACTTAACCAAATATGAAATAAAATACAAAATAGCAAATACTTTTCTATTACTTATTTATGACTCCTTATTTTCTTTTCAAACAAAAGTCTCGGAAACGTTTTATAACTTTACGATAAGCGTGATGCTTTTATAGCGGGAAATTATAGTCCTGCCAGAAATAGAGCTTCGTCAGAAAATGAACGCATAATTTCCTGCTTTCAAAGTAAGGAAATGACGCTCAGTTGTAAAAAAAAAAAAAAAAAAAAAAAGATTCTAGAACTAGATTCATCCGGCAGAGTCGAAGCGGAAGTTACTGCAGACGTGTTTGGTTTCCATGGCAGCACTGATAGCTGCGGTGGTGGCGCTGAGCCGAGCTTAAGCTATGCTTTTTAGCTAGTTAGCTTAGCTGACTTAAACGTTCATTTTAAACTATTTTAGACATATTCAACAACTTCTTTCTGGAGTAGTTGCTGTGTAGTTTTACGTTTACACAGTTTCGGACATCTGTACTTATGACAATAACATACAATTGAACAATAATTGCCTCATCGTTAATGTTTGGGCTGATATAACGTTACACATAAAGGTAAATAAAGTTTTTATTGAATTAAATAATTATGTCGAAATCGTTTAAAGTAGGGTTTCATTTTAACGTTTGCTTATAAACTTGTTCTGATAAACATTTTATAATCGCTTCTTGTGTCTACAGATTTGCTCAACAGGATGTCAAGTTTTCCAGTGCCCTGTTTTTCAGCATCTGCGTCGTAACCATGCAGGGAGCTGTGGACCTGGAGGCCCAGCTGGCTTGTAAAGAGAGAGAATGGAAAGAGCTTCAGGCTTTGCGGATTCAACAACTGGAGACTGCTTTAAATGAAGCCACATCAGAGCTGTCCACCCAGAGAGATCGTTTCCTCCGCTTGCGGGAGGACTTCAAGTATAATCTACGTGTCTTGGAGGAGAGGGACAAAGAGCTGGAGCGCTATGATGCCTTGGCAGCCCACGCTCAGACGGAAGAGGGTGCCAGGCGGGAAGAGGTCAGTGAGCTGAGGATTGAGATAGCAAAACTTCAAGATGAACTGGAGGAGCAGAGGAGGGCGAAGGAGGACATTGAAGTGCAATATCAGAAGAGGGGAGTCGAACATAGAGTCAAACTGGAAAAAGTTCAGAAGTATGACTTCGTTTTTCAGGCTCATCTATATTTGGTCATTCACACTGATTTCTAAATAAGGTTTCTGTGGAATTTTTGATGGCATTTGTTCTGTCTTTTTAGCATGATGGAAAGTGAGATTCAAAAACTCAGGGAGGAAAATGAAACACTTAGACGGGATCTCCAGCGGCGAATAAGAGAATCTGATGGTGAGCTGGCGCTTCAAAAACAGGTATGGTGCAAACTGCAAGATTTATAGTTCACATGTCATGCCAATAGCCTTGTGGGCATCACGTCGACATATAGTTCTGTTGCGCTTCAGACGTCCCAAATTCTCTCCCACTTCATTACATACGAACCTATCCTAATAAAAGCAACAACAACAACAAAAAAAAAGATTTATAGGAAAAATTTTTGTGTTCAAAAACACAGGGGTCATATGTTTTAAAAAGCTGGACTGTATTTAACTAGACATGGCACAGTTCTCATGGCAGAAGATGCTAAAAACAACACTGCAAGATGC
This sequence comes from Carassius gibelio, assembly GCF_023724105.1. NCBI lineage: Eukaryota > Metazoa > Chordata > Actinopteri > Cypriniformes > Cyprinidae > Carassius > Carassius gibelio. The sequence goes on from NC_068407.1 coordinate 6,104,966, forward strand.
AATGCAATGGCCAAAAACATCTGTCTGCACACGGGTGTCAGCAACACACTAATAACACGTCCACAGAATTAAAAAATACATTGATTTCATTAATTGACTAAACATCTATTGTGTCCAAACCTGTAAATTGAAGTCTCTTTAAATCTTATTTGTATTGGGTATTTACAGTTATTATGCTGTTTCAGGTCTAAAAAATTAATCCACAAAGTGGATGTCCTGGGATTAGTGCCAGGACATTGCATGTTATTTAAAGTAAACCTACTGACCTATAAGGGTTCCAGCTGGCAGGAGTTCTTAGTTGTTGAGCTATGTCAACTAACCGCTAAAGCAATCTTCACCTCACTCGGTAAAGTAAAATGATAAGGCCGTGAAGGATCACAGATAATGTCAGTGAATCAAAAGCTATTTATGCTGTAGGTCAGTTTGAAAATAGATTATTGTTGTTCAGTGTTGTTGTCGCTTGACTTTTGGCATTTAAATGTTGTTTAAGCATAGGCATATAAGGGTGTGGTAAATCTTTTTTCCTGCATTATTAGGTTAAACAGTATCACTTACAGTGAATCTTGTAAATTGCAATCCACAACAGGAAATGATGGCAGATTTTGACAGTGAGATGAGGAAGCGGGAGCATGAGTTCCATCTGAAGATGGATGAAATGAACAGTGTGGTCCTCTCACATGAGCTCAAAGTAAGAACCATACCACATCAAACCTATTATAATCTTTATGTTAGACGTCAGGGCCGTTTAGACCAGTGGTTGTCAACCTTGAATCAAATTTGTATTTTTATTTATATTTTGGTTGAGAACCACTGCTTTGACACTACATGACCTAAAGTACTGTATGTTGATGAACTGAAACCCACATGAATGATGGATTGGAATACTGACCGTGAGCTAGCTAGGCCCCATTATCTAAATGCCAGTGCCTGAACTCATACTTGTTTCTGAATGGGGCCACATTCCCACAGTCAGGTTCCAGCTTAATTTGGAAAGCCTTCCCAGATGAGTAGAAGCTGGTAGGAAGCACATAGGTGTTCACATACTCTATTGCCATAGTATGAATGATCATCTGCATTTAAAATTTTAGCTTATTATTAATCTTTATTGTTCAGGAAAAGCTATTGAGCAAAGAGCTGGACGTCCATGCCAAAGCTCACAGTCAGGCCACCGAGGCCCTGCAGACCTCTGAAGAACTTCACCAGCAGGCTCAAAAAGAGATCCGGCGTAGAGACTGGGAAATAAAGAACACCACTGCAATGAAAGACTCTAGGTCAGCTGCTATGTGTGTGTTAACTAAAAAGCTGTTGTTTTTTCATTTTAAAGATCATGAAGATCATTATTACTTTTTTACAGGATAAAAGAGCTTGAAGACAAACTAAAACAAATGGAGAGCATTAACAAAAAAGAGCAAGAAGCCTACAACAGGAAGTAAGTGGAGGTCATTGAGGTCATGAACCTTTCTGTGCTCAGATTACTCTGGGTAGGTCAGCATGTCTTTCTGTGATGTTTTGAAATTTGATGTATTCAGACACACAGAACTGGAACGAAGGTCTCGGGAGAAAGAGGATGCGTTGGGTCTCATGAGAGAGGCTCATGCCAGGGAGCTCCACGAGGAGAGGGGGAAAATCTCAGAAATGCAGGCTCAACTGGACAGGATGATCCTGGAGCAGGAGAGGAGACAAAAGAGCCATACGGATGACCTTCATCACAGAGAACAGCAGATACATGAGTACGCAAAATTGCTATCCGCAGAAATGTTCTCTGGTTTATTTATACTTAGCCAAAAAATACTCAAGCTTTATTGCATAAAGATGTACATTTTCATGAAATGTTAAATGATCCGTTTGTGTAAATGGATGGGAGATGCATTATGCAGCTCCTGCTGATGACTAAATAAGTGTAAATACATTGAGAGGAAATGTGTGGGTGTCCCTGCGAATGGCTTTCTGAGCACTAGGATTATATAACATGTTTAAGATTCAAGACCTCAAGGTAACAAGTGCTCCTAATTTTTCTGTGCTCATAATGTAACATTCATAAACTATACATTTCATATGCACAGATTAAGACCGACAACATGGTAAGACTACCATAAGACTTATCTACTCGATCGAGAGCCTTAACTTGTGTTTGGTACCACAGCTGTAACCAGATCCCCATTAAATTTGAACCCCTTATATTTGATACCGAAGGCTCCGAACGCAGCTGGAAACAACCCGATCTGGCTGGGATACTTACATCACACAGGTCTCCAAAGAAAATGTTGCCAAGGATACAGAGCTGCTTTCTGTAGGGGAAAGAGAAGCCAAGGTGAGAGCAGAGCTGGAAAGGTGTAAAGAGGATATAGAAAGGTAAGAGGTCACAAGAGAATAATAATTGCATACCTTTAACACAACATTTAAACTGATTAGCTGTGTTGTACTGTGAGAAATAAAAGTAAGAGCAGGGATGCACCAATATATTAATTATTAAAAATACTGAAAAAATTACAAATAAAATACAATTGTATTGCATTTTATTTATAATGTAGACTATAAAATTCATATAAATGTAAGCTTACATTTAACAGTGTTAAGTTATTAGTGTTTGTTTTTTAAATATTAACTCTATGTAAGGTTTTGATGATGCAAAAGTCAATGTAAATGTAAATGTAAATGTAGTTTAAATGAGCATGCACAATTAAATATCCAATATAAGCTGATACCAGTAAATAAATAAAACATATTTTTATTTAAAAAGGTACATTCAAGTACATTCATGAAAAGCCTGTATTAAATGCGCAGGGAAGTCAGAATTATAACATTTAAATGTGTTCAAGTCATTTCAGTGGAGCAAGATGGTAATGCACAAAAAAAAAAAAAGAAATCAGGAAGATTTTTAAACATCCATTGAACATCCTGCATTCCATTGCATCCAACATGTTTACTCACTGACATGCCCCAACTGGGAAATTCTGGTCTAAGAAACTCTGAACATTCAGTGTTCTTTATGCAATGCCTTTTGTGTGCATTCATCTCCTAAATATGATCTTTCCAACATAATTTGACCACAACATAATATTGCCCAGTAACTAATTTATTGCGCATCCCTAAGTATGTGAATTTGCCAGTTTAGGTTGAGCTATAGCCACATTTGCTTTACATTTACTTTTTTTTTTTAAAAAGCAGTCCTTCAGATGCATTGTATATCTGTCAGGTATAAGCAGCAGGTGTCTAGTGGTCTGCAGAGAGAGCAGGCACTGGAGCAGAAGAGAGTTCAGCTGGAGTTGGACTGGGAGAGGCGTTGTGAGGAGGTGCGTTCTGAGCACTACCTGAGAAGTGAGGAGCTCATCCAAAGCCTTACACAGGCCAGAGACCAGGTGAGCTGATGCACAGTCAGACACATAAAATACAATAGTATTCAGAATAAATATTCAAATTAAATAATTTCAAGAAGAAAGACAATTTTAACATATTCTGAAGTTTGTTCAGATATATTCTATGTCCTATATTTGTGACCTATATTTTGTAAACAGGTAGTGTTTCTGGACCTGATTCTGTTCATAAGGCTGGTCTCTGTAAGGAAGTTATGTTTTACATTTTGGTATCTGCTCTAAGATAACTGCTGAGCTGAGAGAGAAGGAAAGAGAATTACAGGAGACGGTGACACTGCTGAAAAGTGTCACTGTAGAGCGAGATCAGGCGCTACGTGGAACCAAACCAGCACTAACTGGAATTCAGGTTAGACCACACACAGCTTTCTCTGTTACACCATTCAGACTGATATATAATACTGTGAAGGAACCATTACCATTTGGATAGTACTTGGATAATTTAAAAAAACACACATGTGGTGTGATGACAGCTAAAAATCTGGTGGGTGTCTCATCCAGCAGTTCTCTGGGTTTAATGCCAAAGTGTCTGAAGAGTAGAAGTCACACAGCATATGAAGAAAATCATCTGACTCTAACTCGCCTCTGGAGGATTGTCTGTGTAGTTGCTTAGAAAATGTAGCTTAAATTACTATTTATATAAAACAGCAGCCCGTGTCAACATCCACAGCATTTATTTCATCTAAGGTCTGCTCATCTATTCATTAAACAGAACTATAGATCGTATCCACTAGGTGCAATCCTATTACAGCTATTCTGAAGTTATATGTCACATTTAGCTGTACGTATCTGCCCTGTCAGCCATTTGGTAGGTAATTTAAGAGACTTTAAATAGTATATTGACCGAAGATGCTTGGCCACTCACAGAATGTTACTGTGAAAGTTCACTATATCCCTGGACATTATGTGCAAGGAAAGGTTATAACCCATAACACCACGTATCCATACATTCAGCTTCGTATGTATTGTCTTATGTATCAGCACTTTAAATTGCCAGCTGGCATTTTTTCTGGCGACCAGAGTCTGACCGTAAAGTAAAACATGTCTTTTTAGTGCACGCATTATTATGTTTGTGGTGTGTGTTCAGTCCTGTAATAGCTTGTTGACTGATTGAAAATTCTGATTTTTAAAAGTGTGTCGCAATGCCACAATCTCCCACCTCCACCTAGTGGTTGCTAATTGGCTTATACCAACATTTTATTGTTTCATTAACATCTTACATAACATAAAACAATGTGAACTGCATCTTCAGGCATCTGCGGTAGACAGCGGCAGTTTCCCATCAGAAGAAATCAGGAGACTCCAGCAGCAGAACAGCACTCTCAGAGCAGTGGTGGCTGAAATGAGGAAAGATATGGAGAACCTGATCCAGCAGATGCCTATAGCTCAGAGTCAGACCACAAATCCAGAACCCAGCACTGCAGGTAATAGGGGTCTCCAGACCAATAAGGAAACAATTCGATTTGAAGTTTGAAGTGAACCACTTTCAGAAATGTCTAAATTTATTCCCCTACTTGTTGGGCAATATTCATAAGAATTAGGAATTTAAAATAATATTTTTGTTTAAATACAACAGAATATTTAGGTCTGTCTTCTTGTTCACTTCTTAATCACAGTACTGTAATGCACTTACAAAGTAGTATCCTGTGAAGGATACTGTAAGTAGTGCATGAAGTATATCACTTGCATTTGTGTCAGAACATTTAATCTCCACCCAGTTGTATGACAGTAATTTGTCTATTTCAGGGACTACAGACTACAGTCAGGCTCTGGAGAAAGAGATCCAGGAGCTAAAGGCCAAATGTCGTGATCTGGAGGAGCGGTTAGAGGAGTCTTCCAAGATTGTCAATACTGCCAGCATTCCTGCCCTTGCATTCCCTGTTTCCCCTGACAATGCTTACCTTCAAAACCACATTAGATCACTTAATGAGACCATAGGTAATTAAAAAATATCAGCACAAACTTTTTGTGTATATTGTGGATTGGTTAAAAACTTGTTTTCTGTGCATCACTGGAGAAGAGATGAAGTGAGATTTTGTTAAGAGCGCAGTGTTCTAAAGGAGAGTGTTTGCAGGTGGGCTGAGAGTGGAGAAAGTAGCCAATGCCGCTGCTCTAAAGAGACAGGAAGTGAGGCTGGCTCATTTGGAGTCTGCTGTGGAACAGCTTACCCAGCAGGTAATGATTTCAGTCCATTGCCCAGGCATCTTATAATTAGAAGGCCATAATATGATGCAATTTTTGTTTAGATGGGATACATTTAACACACATATACCAGTTATCACAGAGACAGTATACATGGTGTTCCTCCCCTAGTTGCTTTTTTTCTTAAAAGTTTGTTTTTTGACGTTTCATGATTCGTTACAGAGAAAGTTGGCTATATTGAATATATACTGTATATATGATTATATTTCTCCAGTGTCACTCAAAACACATGGAGAATGAGAGCTTGCGTCTGGAGCTGGCCAATCACAAGAGGGCAGCAGCAGCCGAAGAAGCGAGACTTAAGCAAAGAGTGGCAGCTACTGAGCTGGAGTTAAATGAAGTGAGACGGGAGGCAGAAGAGTACCAAAAAGGCAGTTTGCTCCACAACCTAGAGACTGTTGCACTTGGCAACCAGGCAAGTTTTAAGTATATAGAATTTAACTTTAAATAATTATTTTTAATTAGTACAAAAAAGACGTGATCTTTCTGTCTTTTTTCTGAATTAAATTTATCTTTATTAAACTGCTATGTATTTGTGGTCAGGTGTCAGCACTAAAGGTTGACCTTGCAAGCAGGAGAGAGCCCATTGTCCTTAACCAGGTACAGCACTACATGTAATATAATGTAATATAATGCACACCATAAAAATATTTTGTAGTACAGTTAATAAGAATCATTATTAATTTTACCCACTTGTAGAAATGTCTAAATTCATCCCCAACTGTTTGAGAGCTAATAGAATTTTGTTTTTTGTGGTGCAAAGTCATGGCAGAATAATGAACAAATTTAAGCAGAAGCTGTATCAGCAGTTAGGACTGCTGGCCAAACAGTATATCTCCTAAATTATGTTTATGAGCAAAGTTGATAATGTGTATTATGTGTCATTCTTGTGGTTATATGATGTATTACTGACAAGAATTGTCTTATATCAGAAGTATGTTTTATGGTTGCCTAAACAAGAATGTATGTCTGGTATTCAAGAGTGAGATGGTAAAGCAGCTTCAGGAGGAGAACTTGTCCATGAGACAGCAACTGCTGCTGCTGCAGAGTTCAGCCAGAGGGGGCGCCGTGGGTGATGCTCCTACTCTTCAGTCAAAGCTCAAACAGGCTGCACGCTTGATCTCCAGCCTCAGTCAGGACAAACGGCAACTCATTGAAATGGGCAACAGGCTCCGGGCGCAGCTGATAGAAGCAGGACTGGAGGGTTGGTGTCGCTTTTGAAGCGTAATCATTGGTTTCAGAAGTATATTCATCTAGATTTCCAAATGTTTTGAATTATATAAGGAATTATCTCTGGCTCAAGAGGGATCTAAAGAACTCTCTTCTGTTATTTTGTGAGTGGGCACATGGGGATAACAAGCATAATGCACCACACATTGTTATGCTGATGCCCATCACAATGGACAGATCCATGTTTTTACTAAGGGATTAAAGAAACCTTAGTTTGATTCTCAATAGAGATTTTAATGCTTATTTGTCCCGGAAATTCTCCATTCTTTGTGTTTCTGTCTTGATTCGTATCAGTTATACTACTCATTGAGAAGTCATTCTCTGGCAAATCATTGCTGAATATCAGCGCATCAAAGTAGTTTTACTTGTTAAATCCCCAGTTTGATATTTCCTGGGCATTTACAGACAAAATTGAGATTTAAGTTATTAGGAATTGTCTAAAATGGACATCAGGAATGCAAACAATCACATTTATGTTGAATTGCCCTCTAAAGCTACATTGTAAATAAAACTAAATTATTCAAGCATGTTTTACAAGAAAATACTATTTCAGTTTTCCTGCTTAATGTATAATTCAATGTGTTTCTTGTTGTTTCTTGGTAATAAGTAGTGAAATATGCTAGAAATTTCTGATTATTTTTCTTTTCTTAGTTCCACGGCACTCAAAGATCACACTCAAACCAAATGATCCAGAGCAATGTCTGGTGGAAAAAGAACCCTCTCCGTCCGAGCATGGGGTGCAGCCAAAGAGCCGCTTATCTACCCTGGAACAGTTACAGTACCAGCTAACCACTCAGGTGACTCCTACATGAGAGAGACATTGTTCAATCAAAGCGTGCTCTCGGTATTGATCCAGAGAATACATTTCATCATATTAATCAGTTTGGCCTCTGTATATGTACTGATGTGAAAATTTAGACCGCTTTTATGCAATGTTATTCTTTCTCAAGGTCAGTGGAGTGTGGCAAAAGTCAGCGATCACTCCTTTGTCAGATGTATGAAAATACATGGTTGATAATAATCACACAAGCATGAAATTTAAATACATTAGTTTTTATTCTCATTCTAGGAGCTACAATATGCACAAAGAGATCAGAATAAGAAAATGTCAATTATAGTCCGTCCCCAATTCTCAGAGAGCGAGAGTTCAGACAAACGCAGACCCGCCAACCCATGGGAGCCTCCAATCAGAGTCCAGGTACTATGACATCTTCACCTGCCCATTGATATATTTTATATATTATAACATGTTTTACACATACACTTCTGTTATACCGTATTTTTCGGACTATAAGTCGCACCTGAGTATAAGTCGCATCAGTCCAAAAATACGTCATGATGAGGAAAAAAACATATAGTCGCACTGGACTATTAAGTCGCATTTATTTAGAACCAAGAGCCAAGAGAAAACATTACCGTCTACAGCCGCGAGAGGGCGCTCTATGCTGCTCAGTGCTCCAGTAGTCTACACTGAGCAGCATAGATCGCCCTCTTGTGGCTGTAGACGGTAATGTTTTCTCTTGGTTCATGTCAAATTAATTTTGATAAATAAGTTGCACCTGACTATTAAGTCGCAGGACCAGCCAAACTATGAAAAAAAGTGTGACTTATAGTCCGGAAAATATGGTACTTTTATTTGACAAGGATGTGTTAATTTGGCAAAAGCGAGATTTATAATGTTACATAAATATCTGTTTCAAAGTTTCCACCAAAATATTAAACAGCACAACTGTTTTCAACATTGATAATAATAAGTAAGGCTTTTTGAGCTTCAAATCAGCATTTAAATGATTTCCGGAGAATCATGACACTGAAGGCTGCAGTAATGGCTGCTGAAAATTTAATTAATAATATTTCACAATATTACATTTTCCACTGTACGTATTTTTGTGTAATATATGTGGCCTTGGTGAGCATAATCTAGCTGGCCCCAAATTTTTGAAGAGTTGTCTATGTAATTTTATTGGTTGTAAACAGTGTGAGTCTGTTGTAGTTGTTTCAGTGTTTGAGTTCCTTTTCTCTGTTCCTTCCTCAAGTCTGTGGGCAGTAAAGAAAACACTCCTCCGCAGAACCAATCTGAAGCTCCGGTAAGACTGCCCGGGTCATCACACTTCCTGTTGTCATCCATAACCACTGATGATTCCCTACAGAATGTGTGGAAGATGTTGGATCAAGGTTTGAGTTCCTCTGTGTTTTCTACAAGTGACAGTGAGGACAAAGGTGAGCAGAAAAATCATAAATGAGCCACTTCAATCTTCAGACCATTTATATTTAAACAGAAGTGTTGTATCGGGCCTGCTATGTTCCCATAATGAGACATTTGACTGCAATAAAAAATACAAGTTAGTAAGATAAAAACATGAAGGAGCAACTTCTGCTGTAGTCGTCCTCTCATTACTAAACTGAATATAATTTAGTGACTGTTTAGTCATGCTGAATGAGTAGTGTACACGTTCTTCTGCATGTGTAATTGTCAAGGGATCAGATTAGATCAGAGTAGCTTTGAGAACTGAGGGACTCACGACAGAGCAGCATGATGGTACTTAATGCCAAATTAAAGTTGCCCAATCTATGGTCATAATGCTGATTAGAAAATAAAGCCATTTGATTTTTGTAACCAGTCAGACTTTGTCTTATACTGGCATAGATCCATCCTGATAGGCTGATTTTGAATGAGAATGGTCTATTCAGGGATAATAGGCTCTATTGTGGTTTTTATCAGCAGTCACTACATGGTGGTACATCAGTTTTATCAGACAACTGATGAAGCCATTTAGAGGGGTGGCAAATTTCATCAATAAATCGAAAACAAAGTCCAGTTGACTAAAAATATACCATGATTTTCACTTCTCTGTAACCTGGACAGACATTTGCATCATATGAAAACCTTGGCACTGAAATAGGTACTTGCAGTGGCAACTCTGTGATCTTGCAACCGAAGGTTCAGTGTCAGCGTTGCTTCATAGTACATCATTTCGTCCAAATATCAAATTATATTTACTTAGAGAACATTTCAGCAACAGTCAAATGCAGAAGTAAAGAGTTTTGATTTTTGAACCACTGTCAGAAAGATTTAAGATGCTAATATCTGATATCACAAGTGTTGTTGACCTCTATTTGGGTCAATGGCAAATAAGGATATCTGAGAGGATTAGAAAGAGAAGCCTTTAAAAAAATGAATTTAAATTTGAAACACACATGTGAAACACAGGTTCATAAAAATGTAATCTTGTATTCGACTTGTTCTTGAAAAAAGGTATTTACTATTTTCTACTATAACAATCTTGATAGTTTAATCAAGTGGTTTAATCATTAAATGTATTAATGTTTTTTTTTTTTTTTCAAGCAATAATTTTCTTAAAAAGGTCTAAATAATCGTAGTGTTTTTTTTTTTTTTTTTTTTTTTTTTTTTTTTTTTTTTACTTTAAGCACTACCAATCAGTGCAAAAGTATCAAAAAGGTTCATTGACTTTAGGCATTACCAAAAATATCAAAAAGACATTTAGGAAATCTTAAGTTTCTGAATTAAGGCATTGTTTATTATATAAAAAATATGTTTATCTAGTCATTTTATTTTCTAATAATTTAATATCTAAATAGATCTGTACAAAGTCATGTAATTTTCCCATTTACATACTGTCTTTTTACTGAAACACTCTTCTTTCGAGTGCTTTTCTCAAGATTGAAGTAATGACTGGCTTCATGGATCAAACCAGCTCATTTTTACAGTTGTAAAATTAAAGATTTAACCCCTTATCATACTGTGCTCTCAGGTAGAATGGCTAAAGCAAACGGAGGACTCCCAGATATGAATCAGCCTCCTGCTGCTCCGGTCAGTGTCGGGGGCACAAAAGCATCACTCCAGGAAAAGAAGAAACAAAATCCGACAACATTTGCATCTGCTAAACAGACACGTCCTGCTGGAAATAAGAGCAAGATTCGGAATTACAACATCAAAGACTGAAAAAAAAAATCATTTTGGGTCACTCCATTTAAAGAACCGTCTCATTTAAGTGCCGCATTATTATTTGTTCATTTTTGCATCATGCCTTTTTTTTATATTTGTACCTTTGTAAATGTTTTAATAAATGATTGCATAATATGACCAATAGGCATGTGAGTCTTTTAATAAAAAGAAGAAGCACCTAATGATGATAAGAAAAAACAATCCAGATCCAGCAATATGTGATCTTGTGTACAGATAATGTAGTTTCAATTTATTAATGAATTCCAGTTATGATTAACATCAGGATTCCACTCCTCCCACTGCATTGTCATGACATCACCCTATCTCCTAGCAACAGCCTTGCATTAATTCTGACTGAATGGTTCTACACACCTCCGCTCACTGATTGGTGAGGCTTTTTTTTCCCCTGTTAACCGTCAAAATGTAATGTGCTGTCTCTCACGTGTCTCCGGAGCTCCACAGCGCCGCCAACAGACACCCGGTAAAACACAATCTGTGTGCTGCCACTTCTGCATCTAACCAGCAGTTAGACGAACAGCAATATAAAGAATGGAAACTCAGTATTTTTCACACCAAATTTACAGTGTGCATAATGGACATAATAAAGCCAAATTGTGCATTAATGTGACTCTTCTGTGTTATGCAACAAAAACCACATTGGTTATCTCAGGTTATTCAAAATTCTATTAAAATGCTATTTATATGTAAAATCACTTGAATACCTTTCTACAATGCACATGTATAGGGAAATATGTTTAAACGTTGTAAAATGGTTGAAATTCTTAAAATAAATAAAAATGTTGGTATAATGCTTAAAGAAATCAAATTAAATAAAAAACTGTGAAGCAATTTTGTTGAAAATATTTTGAAAAGTTTTGTCCTGCAAATAATTGTCAGCGTAGTGTTACCAACATGCAAGAAACTATATGGAGTGACTTTAAAACAAAATAACTAAATAATAAAACACAGAAACATTAAGAAATCTATTTCATTAAGGATTCTTTAGGAAACCCTAGATTTTATGAAATTCACTGAAAATATTTGAAATCCATTTACAGGAAATTGTATAATTAAAAGGCAATAATCTATATAAGCAATAACTATATCCAGTAATTATTCAAAGTAATTATGACAGATTAAATATCGATGCTGTGTTTCAATATCAATCCAGTGTTGAATTATACATTTTCCCAATCTCGGATTGTTTGCAAACCGCAGACACGCGACCCTGGTGTCGCCTTGAACTTGAACCTGCTGCTCAGACCCGTAAAATCAGACATTAGTGCTGCTGTGCATGTGATCACGCTGGAATGAACTCTATTAACCCAGTCTTTTTAGAAGCATTTTTTTCTCTGCGCGGTAGAAAATCAGCCCATCACTGGCTGCGTCTACAGCCCAGTCTCTTCTCTCATTGGACTGCTCCTCAGAGCCAAACTGTCAGCCCATGTGGCGTGGCCACCGAGGATATCACACATTTAAATGAAACAGAGACAGGGACTCGGAAGGGCGAGAGAGTAATTTCTAGGGCTTGGCCAAAGGGGGGGATCACGAAACTCTCCATTCTGTACCGGGAGCCGACAAAGGTTAAGAGGAATATAGAAGTCGACTCTATCCAAAAGGATCACGGCGTTAAACTGTACCCACATCCGGGTAAGAGAGCATATATTATTAATCGTGTCAGTTCTGGACCTGTAGTTTAGCATGCCACATCGAGACAGTTTTCTATAACACGCAGGGAAAAAATAATATTACTAACGAAAAGAATCGTTATTGTGAGTTGGGTCTTTTCAGTGAATCAGCTAACTTACAGCTGACTCTTTGAACCGAGAGTCAAAAGCATTACGTGAATCGAGGATTTTACTGATGAGGCAAAATATATATTTGAATAGCCGGGCAGCAGAAAATATATACATTTTATTCAAAAAAAGAAAAACGTTTAACGTTTAACCCAAGATATGTAAATCAATTTAGTTTGTAATATTAGTGCATGGGATAAAAGATGTTAGGACCGCGTGATGACGCAATTGCGTCATGACGTAAAAGAATCACAGAATCGCTGTTTTGGACCTGTTCGAAAGAATCAATGCGCGTAAACGAGTCGAACTTCCCATCACTAATTTCAGCCGAAGGACTACACACTTGTGGGTGAACGTAACCAGCACACTCTCCACCAAATGTGAGTAAACGTTTAGCTGGTAGCTGCAAATTCATCACAGGATGACAGAATCTCGCGCTATTTCTGTGTAAGTTTCGTCAGAGAAATAGCATCATACCTTGAATATTTATTCCCATAAACATAAAAAAATAGAATAGATATAAACCTAACAAGAATGGAATCTGTTGAGACGTGGAAAAGTAACAGGGAGAATTGAGTCAATAGAGTCAATGCGGAATCTGTCACTCTGTGAAACCTTGAGATTTGGCATGTACGTTAACTATATCACTGAGAGCAGTCAAAAGATGATTAAAGGGCTGTTTTTATCAGGCTATTCATAGTCTAGTTTCTATAACAGGACTCTGTTTACATCAACCTTGGCTTGTCAGGATTAAACATGCAGCCTAATCATCTATTTTTCTCCTACCTTTTTAATGAACCCTTAGGTTCAGTTGACTGTTCATATATATGGTGTCAGGTTACTTGTTACTCTTTATACTTGTCTTTCTTATCAAACCCAACAGGCATACATGATCTTCATCTGTCTATCAAAGAATTTGTGCGAATTCATTGTATTTATTTTTGGTCTAAGGCAAGAGTGTGGCTCTTGTTTTAAAGACTTTACGAGTGTAATACCGTCATCAGCTAATGATAATGACAGCACTGCATCATGGGAGTTTGTCGCGAGGCGAGCGGTCAGCGACATCCTTGCTTCGGATCAGGGTCAGGTAGATTACAGTCGATTCGGAAATCCGTTTATTTTCTCAGTCTGCTTCTGCAAACCATAATGTTGTTGTATTTGTGGTTAAATGTTAAGCAGTCAGAATAGTAATTTACTCATAGTACTACTGTAATCCTAATCAGGATAGTGTAGCCTGGTTTACACTAACATCTGACATGTATAACATTGCTGTTTCGTGGTGCTAGTAGTTCTGTCTACTCTATGTGTTCAGTTCATTGCATTTAATAGTACTTTACTTCTAGATGATTCACCCGCATGCATGTTCACACACAATGTGGTGCATATGAGGACTTGTCCGTCCACTTTTGCTAATACTGTTTATGCAATTGAAAAGTATTATTTTTCTCTAATTATAACTAAATATAATACAATTTATTTACATATAAGTTTCATATTGAATCTACTCTCATTGGCTAGTCACCCTGTCAGGTTATTTTAAAGAGCTTTGACATCACTTCACTACTGTTTAATCATAAAATATTTAAATCTATAGTGGACCTTACAACATACATGAATACATACATTTATGTGATATATCTGTGTGCAAAATGGGGTGAAATTAATGTTCTCTGAAAATCCTGCTCTTTGCACATTAAGACATAAGGTTTGTGAGTGAATCATATATTCTCCCTTATAAAACAAAAATCAGAAATTCTTTACAATTTCTCCAATGTTGAAACAAATGCTAAAAAGATGTAAAGTGTTAGTAAAGGCTTCTCCTCTGATTTTCTTTTAGTTGGACAGTTGTAATTAAGTGAATTGATTTATGATGCATAATTTCTGCAAAATTATCTGCCCTACTTTTATAGCTACTGGGCACAAATATCATTTACAGCTCAGTTATGCTGTGAAAGGTTGTTATGACCAGCTGAATAGCTGTTAGGTATTTCATATTCATTGTTTTTACATGCTTCTCGCTGTCAGATTTTTCACATATTTACAAAAAAATACATTGCGACCGCTGAACTGAATATCTGCATAAGAATATTTTCAAAAAGTTATTCTATACAAATTAATTTGTAATTCTAAAAGTTATTTTTGTGCTGACTTGTTGAGGTTCATTTCTGTTTTTTGTGCATTCTTTGTAAAGATGGTAAAATATAACCGATGGCATTTCTACATTACATGCTGTACAGACAGATAAGTACATTTCTCTGGCATATTTAATGATGTTTCTGTGGTCCGCCGAATTAAAAGGAACCCTCCTTTGTGTTTTGAGGAAAGTGGAACAGAGGGACACTTTGTACTTGTCTCCGCTTCTTCATTGCATTGAATGAACAGGAATCCCATCCATGCCGTCGCTTTGAGTGCTCTGACCCTGAAACAGGGAACAAAAGTGTCCAGCTTTCCAGGCCATGCCCCCAGAGCACACTCTCCCACCTATCCCCAGTTTTGTACCAACTCTGTGACCCCCAACTCAAAGACTGCTGATTTAAAATGAATGACACGCTCGCATTCACACAGTTCTTGATAATGCTAAAGTAGATCAAGCTGACAGAATCCCTCCATTTTTACAAGATTTTCTGTTCACCGACTGACCGTTTCTTTCTTTTATCTTTTCCCCTTAGAATCAAAGAAAATCTAACCAGACATGGAGGATATTGTTATAGCTGGAATTTCAGGTCGCCTTCCTGAGTCTAACAATTTGGAAGAATTTTGGCAGAACCTTTTTAATGGAGTGGATATGGTCACAGAAGATGACAGGCGGTGGAAACCAGGTATGCTAATATTTGAATGTCTTTATCATTTAAAATAACATTTAGACTTAATGAACATGATTTTTTTTTATCATGATGCACTTCTTAAGACCACCTTGGGGTTTGTAGTGTCTCCTTGCCTACCTGACTGCTGTTCTGTGCTTTTCCTTGTCTGTCTGGCTTTGGGTCTTATGAAGGGCCGGTCTCTCTTCTCTCTGTTGGCACCAAGCTAATACTCTCATTCATGTGCTAAAACACAAGCAGGCTTAGGGCGATGAGAAGAGAATGCTTTTGATTCCTTTTCCTTCCTTTTTTTAAAATTCTAGGTCTGTATGGCCTTCCCCGGAGAAATGGAAAACTAAAAGAAATCGACAGATTTGATGCAGCCTTCTTTGGTGTGCATCCCAAACAGGCCCACACCATGGACCCACAGCTGAGGCTTATGCTAGAGATATCGTACGAGGCCATCGTCGATGGAGGTTAGTATTAGCTGCCCTCTTATAATATTTGAATATAAGGTGTTTTGTGGTAGCTAATGCCCTTGAAAAATGTATAGCCTGAATGCAATAGATGTCACTTTGGATAAAAGCATCTGCCAAATGAACATATGCAAATTTTATTTTCTGGCGTGAGCTGCTATATGGGTATATGAAATATGGTTGATGACCTGTGACATTACATGCCAGACTTTATTTAATTTAATTTAATATATTTATATATTAATTTTCTATTTTTGGGGTGATTTTATTTTATTTTTTTATTGTTTTTATTATTATTACTTTTATTCAGTAAGGATGCATTGTGATGACAATAAATACATTTCTAATGTTACAAAATATTTATATCATGGTGTACTTTTAAACTTTTGCTCTTCAAAGAATCCTGAATATTGTGGCAAAGTTTCCATAAAAATCATTAAGCAGCACAACTGTTTTCAACTGTTAAACATTGATAATAAAAAGATTTTTTCTTGAGGAAAAAATTAGCATGAGCATATTATAGACTGTTTTCGGAAGGATCATGTGAAAAAAAAAAACTGGATTAATGGCTGCTGAAAATTAGAAATGAGGAAGTTATTTTAAATTGTAAGTATTTCACAAGTCTGTGTTTTTGATCAATAAATGCAGCCTTGGTGATCATAAAAAAAAAAAAAGATTATTAGTATATATGGTGCATATAAGTATTTAAATTATTTATATAAACATCTCCAAGTGGCCAAAGTGATGGCAAATCTCTATGTAGAGCAATTATAGTAAATTTTTTAACCCAGTTGTAATGTATTGTATGTGTAATTTTGTGTATATAAAACATGTTGATTTTTCCTGTTAGGCATTAACCCAGTGTCCATGCGTGGCAGCAAAACTGGCGTCTACATTGGAGTAAGTGGCTCAGAGGCGGGAGAGGCCTTTAGTAAAGACCCAGAGGAGCTGCTGGGATACAGCATGACAGGATGCCAGCGGGCCATGTTTGCCAACCGCTTGTCTTACTTCTTTGATTTCAATGGTATGCAAGCATTACTAGTTTGATTACCGACAGAATTGAGCTGTCAGAACCTTTGCTTTGAAAGACTGTTTCCTCATTCTTTCTGTATGGTGTGATGTGTCGTCTGATGTGATTTGAATAACCAGTTGAGATGGATTACTTCAAATTACTTTATGCAAGAATTCTTAATGTGATCAGCCATTAACTGTGGTGTTTTTTGTACAACGAACATTCAGGTCCCAGTACAGCCATAGACACCGCGTGCTCCTCTAGTCTGCTGGCTCTGGAGAATGCCTTCAATGCTATTCGCCACGGCCAATGTGATGCAGCACTTGTGGGCGGAGTCAACCTGCTGCTCAAGCCCAACACCTCAGTGCAGTTCATGAAACTGGGCATGCTCAGTCCTGAAGGAACATGCAAGTCATTTGATGCCTCAGGTGAGAACACGTATGTCACTGTAACGTCTAAAGCTTTCTCAGGAATCTGGTTCTATAAGCATCAGTCTTTGAATAACAATTATAAGAATATAGTCTTCTAAGTGAATAGTGCATGACAAAAAATAGTATTTGAAGTATCATGCAAATGTTTTCAGCAGAAGTCTGCTAGTCGCTGTCCACTTATGATATTAGAGATAAAACGGTTAGCGTGTTTTTTAATCCAGTTTAGTTTAAATATGTCTCTACTTTTGTAGTCCAACAAAATACTGAATCTGGAAAGAGATGTTAAAAATGGCAATTTTTCTGTTAAATTGCTCAGAATAGATATCAATAGTCAAGTTGAGTCAAGGTTATTTTAGTATTATTGCCTTACTATAATGAGACTAATATTTTGATTTAGTTTAATTTTTCTATTTTAGTTTTATTGATTTTGTTTTTTGTCATTTGTAGTATACTTTTAATTTTAGTTTAGTTTGAATAATCTTAGTACTTCAGGTTAAACTGAATTAAATTAATTAATGTACCTGAACTAAAAAAAAATATATATATATATATATATATATATATATATATATATATTAGGGATGTCAAATTTCGATTATTTCCATGATCGATCGTCGTTTAAATTAACGATCAATTAATCGATTAATCGTTAACCATAATAGCCTACTGCAAAATGCGTCTATTGCAGGCACGCAGTCAGCGGTATGACAGGATGTGCAAAAGCCACACACACACACACACACACACACACACACAAAACGCTTTCTCACTTGAATTAAAGAGGTTTTAGTCTGAGTAAAATGCTAGTAGCAGGATTATAAAATGAATAGATGCGATTATGATCATTTGATAAAATGAAGAGAGCGCGCCATACTTTTGAGGTCATTTTACTTTTGACAGTTTCCAATCCTGCACGGAGAACGCTGAACGCGCCTCTTTAAATGGTTTTGTGGTGCTCGCTGTTGTATTTTAAAGCACAATTGCAATGTTTTCAACTGACATTATTGTATTTAAAATAAAATTATCCGAAATGTGGAGCGCGTGTGACTGCGCTGCACATTAAGTGAACTACATCGGCGCTGCTGCACCAAAACACACTGTTGCTCACATTAATTTGATCCTGCTGGATTCTGTCCTAGAAAATGCAGATTTTTAAAAATCCAGCATACAGCGCATTAGATCGTGACAGTGCATGCGTGCAGACGAGGATGAGCGAGCGCGGCTTTGGCTAGATTTATTTGGAGGTTATTGCTCATGTCTCATTCGGCACAAATCGAAATGTTTCCATATTCGCAATGTATTTGAATGTTAAACTATTATTTATAATGTAAACTAGGCTTGTACTTAACACGCATTCGCATATAGACGGAAAAGATGATCCTCTTCATATGAGCAAAAACGTCCTTGGCATAACAGCAGAGTGGACCGGTATACTACGGTCTATTTAAACTGACCAGTGTAACCTTTTAATGTTTAGTTGACATTTTATTTTGATAATGAACAGACTGCGATGTAAGTTTGAATCGCTAGAATATACGTGTGCAGCAGGCTCCGGCGCGATCGAAACAGCTGAGACATTAAAAAAATATATATTTTCCGCAAAAGTGTTTACTTTCATTTGTGCACACTCATAATAAAAACAGAAGATTTGTGCTCTAAATAAAGCAAACAAACAGAATGCGTTGTCATCCTTTTTTTTTTTTTGTGAATTTATGGAGCGCCCACACTTCTGTTTTAAATCCGTTAATCTTAATTATTTAAGTCGGATATATTTCGCATAGCCTATTTAAAAAAAAAAAAAAAAAAAAAAAAAAAAAAAAAACATGAAAACAAATTGTTATTTTTATGTTGGGCCTATTACTTAGTAGGCATTTTCCTTAAAGCATCCCATTTTGTCCCAGGGCTTAGAACCTGTGCCCTAGTCAGGTCCATGCAGAAACTTGTGAACGATGCTCGGCGTCACCGTTTAGTGACAGCAGTGAATGCTCCAGGAATGTGTCGGTCACAGTGCCTATTAATCGCTGTTTTGAATCCAGCAATTATTTATTTAGAAATTATAAGATCTGATTATGACAAGTGTGGTATAAAAGCTTTGTTTATTAGAGGAATAATAGGTTAACTGGAAAATGTTAGATCGCGACCATGCTTTTGGACCCCATAGTCTTCATTTACGCGGCTTTGTTCTGGTTTGCCGGTTGGTCACGAATTTCCACAAATTCAGTATATTTAGGCATTGTTTCTTTTCCTAAATCTTCATAGTCTAACCCTCTAATTTCCCAGGTTTATTTTATTATCTTTCGCTTTTAATAACTGTTTTCGCATCTCTTACTGTGGTAAACATGGGAAGGGAAATTAAAGATTTCATGAATTAAGAATTCGTTCGATTTATTAATTTGTTCCCTTATTTCACTTAAATCATGGGTTATTTAGGGAACAAAATTAATGAAACATGGACAATTGCCACATTAATAATTCGTAGGAATGAATTAACAAGTTGTAGGAATGAATAGACTACCTGTCCTGTCACTGTGTCCCGCAGCCCTGCAAAGCGCACGATATAAAACAGTTATCTGATGAAATGATTAGTAACTACATTTCTATTGCATTTAATGTTGAAGAACTTTTATGTTGTTTCTATTTTAATGTACTTTAAAGTTTAAATCACATTAAAAGCTTAATTTGTACATTGTGAATGAATGATGATGCTTTTATATATCGTCACCGTCACTCACAGCCGCTCGCACGTGTTGAGTGCGCATGAGCCGCACGCAGCCCAACATTGAATCGGTTAACCGACCATCGATAGCCTTAATCGATTGCATCTCTTATCGACAATTAATCGATCATCGATTAATCGTTGACATCCCTAATATATATATATATTGGGAGAAAAATATATATACTGTATAAAATTCAAAAAATATATATTATAAAAAAAATTAGGGCTGTCAAATGATTAAAATTTTTAATCAAATTAATCAGAATTTTCAGTGGATTAATCAGGATTAATCACTATTTGCAATTACTATTTGCATACCAAAAGATAAATAACAGGACACAGACACATAATTTTAATGTATTGATTCATCAATATGTGGTTCTTTTTTTCTGAATTTCAAAAGTTTAACATTTACTTAGATCAAATTTACCTGAGCATTATATCAAACCATGCCATTTAACTACAGATAGTGTAAGAGTTTTAGGTGAACCAGTGGTGTAATATAGCCACATATCTATGAAATTATGCATAGAGAAACTCGAAAGAATGAACTCAGAAACACAAACATGCACCACCATCACATAAGCAGCAGTCTGGGCACTTTTTTTGGGAGGTGTTCATTTGCTCTGCCACAATACTTTAGGATCGATATTTTCACGTTCTGAAGGCTTCAAGTGCCAGTAAAACCAAGTAAAAATGCAAATGCTTTTCCAAACAGCTGTAATTTTCGCTGCATTGCATGTAGGCGTTCTGCGCATGCGCAGTGTGAAACACAGGACGCTATAACAGGAAGAAGCTCCAGTGTATCAAATACCAAAGTCGTCTCTGTTTATCGAGCTTGGCATGAATGTATTTGAGAGTAACTGGGGTAAAACCTTAAGCTTCTTCTGTGTTTTCGTCGCGGCGCTCGCCGCTGTTTTTTACTATCTTGAGAATTCAGAGATCGACAAGACTTTCCTGAATAGTTTGTCACACTGCGCATGCGTGAAATGCGTTAAAAATTGACATAATTAACAACAAACAACTAATTAACGTCATTAACGTGCTATTTTTGACAGCCCTAAAAAAATACATATATATATATATATTTTTTTTTTTAAATATGTATTACACTCATTAAGGCTATGTTTATTATATAGAATTTTTTATCAAATACATTATAAATAGCAAAATTATTATTGTATTTATATTTTTTTCAAATATTATAACATATAAAATAACTGTTCTATTTGAATGTACTTTAACATTTAATTTAGTCCTATGATGGCAAAGTTGATTTTTTATTTATTTATTTATTTTTTGTGTCCTGCCCATAGTAAACAAAGAATTGTGAGTATATTTTTAAATACGTTTTATTTTTTATTTATTGACTAATTAATTTTTTAACAACCCTCTAGGAAATGGCTATTGTCGCTCAGAGGCTGCTGTTGCAGTACTCCTGACAAAGAAGTCAATGGCCAAGAGAATCTACTGCACAGTTCTCAATGCTGGCAATAACACAGACGGCTACAAAGAGCAAGGTAAACTCATCCTTCCTTCCCACACATGTCAAATCTGCCTCAAATCCTCCAGTATGAGTGAAATCAGCTCAGTTAATACCTTCTTACTTGCTCTGGAAGCCTGGTATTACTATAAAAGCTGGCACTACATGTGTCATAGATGTCTGAGCCTTTCCCCCAGTGCCTCCTGCCACACTTTACTAGCCAGTGTTTTCAAACATGACACTTGGCTGAGTGTGAGGGCTCAGGGTATTTGAAATCTCTGTAATATGTCTGTCATCAGACCCCTCTAGTTCCTGTTGTGCATCATGTGCTGCTACATTGAGGACAGTAGAAACCATGCTGTAGCTCAAGTGTGTATTCCAGAAAAGCATGTCATAGCTGCTACGTGCAGATCTGCTCATTTTTGGAATGTTGCATGTCTCCTCTTTCCACAGGGGTGACATTCCCATCAGGTGAGATGCAGCAGCGTCTGGTCCGTTCCCTTTACCAGGATGCCAACATATCACCTGAGCAGGTGGAGTACATCGAGGCCCACGGAACTGGTACTAAGGTCAGTAACTGTGAAATTACACGCATGCATAACTTAAGATCTAAGAGATTTGCTTTGAAAATAAGAATGGGAACAGTTCGATATATGCCTGATTCACACTGGCCATGTTTACATGCACACCATTTTCCAAGTAAGGAATAAATAAATAAGCAATTAAATAGATAAAAATATCAACTAATTATAAAAATAAAACTCAAAAAAAAAAAAAAAAATTAAAATCATCTGTTGTTAAATACTATTAATCCTGAAAAAATAAAATAAAAATAAAAATAAAAAATATAGCAGGAAATGGTGGTAAAAAAGTACATATAATTTCATGTTTAAGTTAATATGAAAAATTAAAGATAACTTTATACATAATATCCTTGTGTAAGTAAATACAGTTTAAGCAATAGATATTTTAGCTTGTGGTTATGTGTATATTGAAAATAACTCTGCTTTTACAGGTTGGGGATCCTCAGGAAGTGAATGGCATTGTGAGTGTATTCTGTCAGTCACAGAGGGATCCTCTTCTGATTGGCTCAACCAAATCTAACATGGGACACCCAGAGCCTGCATCTGGTTTGGCGGCTCTTGCCAAGGTATGTAAACTCTTTTTGAACAGGTCTTCCTGCTTTAATTAGGTTTAGCTTATTTAGCGGCTTCTTCAAAAATCTGTTAGCGGAATCCCTCAGCTTGAAATGTGAAGTAAATCAAGTAACTCGTGTTGCATGCGATCAGGTGGTTTTGTCTCTGGAACATGGCGTCTGGGCTCCCAACATCCATTTCCATGATCCAAACCCTGACATTCCTGCCCTGACGGACGGCCGGGTGCAAGTGGTGTCAGAGCCCATACCTGTCCGCGGTGGCATTGTTGGCATCAACTCATTTGGCTTCGGAGGCTCAAATGTCCATGTTATCCTGCGTCCACATGGTTCAAAATCACTGGCTCAGGCTGCACAACTTTCAGTCCCCAGACTTCTGCAGGCCTCCGGTCGCACCGAGGAGGCGGTCACATCCCTTCTCAACAATGCCCAGCAGCATAAAGATAACCCAAGCTACCTGTCTCTTCTGAATGATGTGTCTGGAGTTCCAACGGCAAGCATGCCGTACAGGGGCTATACACTGATTGGATCACAGGGAGAGCTTACAGAAGTTCAACAAGCCCAGCCCACACCCAGACCCCTCTGGTACATTTGCTCAGGTGAGGGGACATTTAGATTTAAAATCAAGTAACTTTTAAATAGTTATTTCCTTTAACATTTTATATTAAAGGAGCTTGCTGTACTACAGAGTACATACTGTAGATAACTTATAGAAACTTCCTGTCCCATCCAAAAAGAGCTTTTGTTCGAACCTTCTGATGTTGTCATGGTGAGATAAAAACAAGAAAGCTGATACAATTAGATACCATAAATTCAAAAAATGTCTATATTTCTGCATAAATATGATCTGATCATCCTCAGAAGTCTTAAAAGTAAACAGAACCCAATCAAACAAATGAGACAAGAATGTTTTATTTGTCATTAATTGAGGAAAAATATCTAGCGCTACATACTATAATATCCTGATCATCAAGGCTGTAATATAATATTGTGAAATATTATAATTTACAGTAGCCAGTTTGTCTCTCTACACATGATCACATTGTCTGGATTTTTTGTTTGTCTCTGTCTCCTGGCAGGTATGGGCACACAGTGGGCTGGAATGGGCCGTAGCCTGATGCAGCTGCCTGAGTTCCGGGAGTCGATCCAGCGTTCGGACGTGGCTCTGAAGGACATTGGGTTGTGTGTGTCTCGCTTGCTCATGGATGCTGATGAGAGCACTTTTGAAGACACTGTCCATGCATTTGTTGGTCTTGCAGCCATCCAGGTCAGTCTCCCCCAGCCCTAGAGAGACCAAGTACAGTGCCTGTGTGACTGGAACAGGATTGACATCAGCAGAATTTCTCAATGAAAAAATGACCCCTGACAACTTTGTAACTGACGTAGGCCTGCCAAATGTTGCAACACAGTGGCACAATCAGTCATGATTTCAATAGTTGCTCCGTCTGCAAGACTGTCTCATAAAGAGATCCAAAAATGAAAATTCCGTCATTATTTACGCAACCCGCATTTTCAAACCTGTTGGCTTTCATTCTGCACAAACACACTGCTCTTTCCTGTGGAACTGGCACACTTGCATATTCAAACTTGTCACGTCACAATCAGTTATGAGACAAAATAACTGATAATTTTTTGAAATAATTTGTGTCAAACCTAGTACTAGTAGACCTGCTAGTTGTAGTCTCACAATTTTCAGCAGTGACTTTCTTTCACCTACCTGAATGCATTCCTGTTAAATTTCCAGGTCGCCCAGATCGACATGTTTCAGAAGATGGGTCTTCAGCCTGATGGGATCGTGGGCCACTCTGTAGGAGAGCTAGCGTGTGGTTACGCCGATGGCTCCTTGAGCCACAGCGAGGCCATTCTGGCCGCTTACTGGAGAGGACGCTGTATTAAAGAGGCCAACCTGCCGCCGGGGGGCATGGCTGCAGTGGGTTAGTGTGGCTGCAGATGCCTTCACGGGCTTTGCTTCATTAATTGGATCCTAAGTTCAAAGCGTCCTTCCATGGGGGCTTTGCCTAGTCTTTTGTTCAGCAATGTATGCTGTAATTTTTTTTAGCAAGCTTACCAATGGTTCTTTTTACCAACCATCATCTCCCCCCTCAGGTCTAACGTGGGAAGAATGCAAAGCTCAGTGTCCACAGGGTGTCGTTCCTGCTTGTCACAATGCTGAGGATACAGTGACCATCTCAGGGCCTCAGGTATATACCCTCTTCGAAATAAAATCACCCTAATTTCAGGGGGTGGGGGAGATATATATAAAATGTAAAAAATATGATGTTTTATAAAATACATTATAAATGGCAAAATTATTATTTTATTTATATCTTTCAAATATTATAACATGTAAAATAACTGTTCTATTTTAATGTATTTTAAAATTTAATTTAGTCCTATGATGGCAAAGTCGATTTTTCAGTAGCCTTTACTCCAGTCCAGTCTATACAGCCTTATTTTAAATATATAATTTTTTGTTTTGTTTTTAAAGGGGGGTGAAATGCTCGTTTTCACTCAATATACTGTTATTCTTGAGTACCTATGGAGTAGTACTGCATCCTTCATAACTCCAAAAAGTCTTTAGTTTAATTATATCCATAAGAGAAAGATAGTCTGTACCGATTTTTCCCGGAAAAACACGAGCGCCTGGAGGCGTGACGTGTGGGCGGAGCTAAAGAATCACGAGCGCAAGTAAGCTTTTGCGTTGAGAGCGTCTGTGACATTACCGTGAGGAAAAAAACACCCAAAACAAACCATGGCTAACAGTCAGATTCAGCCGTTTATTAATGATCCAGAATCGGATCCAGAGGCTGAAATTTAACAAGAGCAGCATCAGCAACGACGTCTCTATGTGGTATGTACTGAAACGGTATATATTTGCTTAGCGGTTTTGGAAAATGACTAAGTTCCACTTTATGTCTTCTTTTTTTTTTTTTTTTTTCTTAAGCTGTATATGTGGAAAGTGCAGTTTGATGCCAACATCGCATGTTGTTTACTTGATGTGCTTACGCGCCTATAGCTAAGTTAACAACACAGAGATATTTGAAGCAGTTTTACTCACCGCATGTGGTTCCAACACACGATCGTGACCCTTTTTCGTCGGGACTGCATTATCCTTAAGAAATAAACGATCTGCAAATCCGGCGTCAAACTGGGCCTTGTTTGTAAAACAAGCATCTTCGAAATGCAGGGATCAAACACAAACACTTGCACAACTCCGTCGATGCTCTGTAAAAATAAACTCCATCCACTTGTCCCTTAATGCTGTTTTTTTTGGTAATCTGTGCAGGGTTGTCTTGCCCTGGCAACCAAAAACACACTTCTTTTGTGACTTTTCGCGACGCTCTGGCTCTGATCAATGATTGTCTGTGCTCAACCTCGCTATACGGGAGCGTGCGCTCTTCCGGCAGAAGTGCCTTAGGACCCATATAAGGAAATTCCGCTCCATCTAACGTCACACAGAGCCATACTCGAAAAAAACTTTCCGAAACTTGTGACAAACCGGAAGGAGTATTTTTGGAACAAAAATACTCCTTCAAACGTACAACTTAATTTTTTTAACTTTGTCGATGTTTAGCATGGGAATCCAACTCTTTAACAGTGTAAAAAACTCAGTATGCATGAAATAGCATTTCACATCACCCTTTAAATACCAAACTAACTTTAATTATATACATGTATAAAATATTCTTAAGATTTTTTAAGGTTTTCAGAAATTACTGAAATTAAATATATAGAATGTATGTATACTAGTACCTAACAGCAAGTGTTTGGTTATGCAGGACTCTGTCAGCAAGTTTGTTGCCCAGCTGAAAGAGAGTGGTGTGTTTGCCAAAGAAGTGCGCAGTGCCGGTGTGGCTTTCCACTCCTATTATATGGCCTCTATTGCTCCAGCCCTTCTGTCTGCACTGCAGAATGTGAGTTGGTGAGGCATTGCAGTGTCACAGTGCCCTCTGCTGGACATTAGCATCTCAAAACCTCAGCACAGATAGACACTGACTTCCTGTGTGTGCTCTTCTAGGTAATAAAAAGCCCAAGGCCTCGTTCAGCACGCTGGATCAGCACGTCCATCCCACAGACAGACTGGGAGAGCCCACTGGCTGTCTATTCATCTGCAGAGTACCACGTCAATAACTTGGTCAGCCCTGTGCTCTTTCAGGAGGGACTGAGCTTTGTGCCAGATAATGCTGTGGTAGTAGAAATTGCCCCACATGCTTTGTTGCAGGTAACAGGGAATTAACCTTAATACATATGTCTTGAAGATTCAAATGTAGATCCGTTTTTATTATTAATGTACTCTTGAAAAATCTTCAGGCCATCCTGAAGCGGAGCCTAAAACCCACCTGCTCCATCCTTCCCCTTATGAAGAGAGGGCACGCCAACAATCTGGAGTTCTTCCTCTCTCATGTGGGCAAAATCTACATGAATGGGTTGGTTTTGGTACTCTTAATTTCCTAGCTGTTTTGACCTCAAATTGTCAGCATTTCAGAAGGTTGATGCGTACTCTCTTGCATCTGCAGAATTAATGTGGACAGTAATAAGTTGTACCCAACTATTGAATACCCTGTTCCGACCGGGACCCCACTCATCTCCCCTCACATTCAGTGGGATCATTCCCAGGTCTGGGATGTGCCCAAGGTGGAGGACTTCCCTGCTGGCTCAGGCGGATCCACCTCAGCCACTGTGTACAATATCGGTGGGTAGTTGTGATGTTGAAATGGGTGTTTTTCTCATCTTTGTTGTCATGTCGTGCTTATTTTCTAATGTTTTGTGCAGACATGAACCCAGAGTCTCCTGATTACTATATGATTGGACATTGCATTGATGGTCGGGTGCTGTACCCAGCCACAGGATACCTGGTTCTGGCCTGGAGGACTCTGATGAGATCTCTGGGTGCAGTCATGGAGCACACACCTGTTATTTTTGAAGACGTCACCATCCACAGAGCCACCATCCTTCCCAAGACAGGTGAGAGATTTGTTTCTGGTAGTCACTATATCTAACAATGATGACTAATTTCTGTCTATCTGCTATTGCACTCTTATATGGCTTATTTATTTTTCTGATGTGGAAAAATGTAAATTATTACCAAAAATTCCCACCCCAAACTTTTAAACAGTAGTGTAAGATTTTCTTTTAAAGAAATTACATATTTTATTCAGCAAATGCACATTAAATTGATAAAAAGTAAATACATTTAGAATGTTACAAAAGATATATCATGGTTTCCACAAAAATATTAAGCAGGATAACTGTTTTTATCATTGATAATAATAATAAGGTCACCAAATCAGTGTATCAGAATGATTTGTGAAGGACCATTTGACCCTGAAGACTGGCAAAACAGGGATAAATTGTATTTTAAAATGGATTAAAAATGGAAAGCAGTTATTATTTATTTTATTATTTTATTTATACTGTTGCACAATAATGCTGTTTTTCTCTATTTTGTACAAATATATGCTAATGAGCATAACTTTTTACCAAAAAATCGTACTGATTTTTAAACTGTAGTGTACTTTCACTTTGTGGACTAAACCTGAGACTGAATAGAGCGGGTTAGTTGTTAGCTAGTCCTTGTGACTTCGTGTTAACCAGATTGTTTTTGCATCCCAGGGTCTGTCCAGCTGGAGGTGCGACTCATGCCTGCCACTAACCGTTTCGAGGTGTCAGAGAATGGAAATCTGGCCGTCAGTGGTGAGTTTCCAGTCAACATGGGACACCATTCACAACATACATCATGACGTTTTCGAGTAAAACAAGATATTCGTAAATCGACAAATGAAATATTTAAGACTCACACTGATATCCTTGTGGTCTCAGGTAAGGTGAGTGTCTTGGAGGATGCTGGACTTGATGCTTTCCATGCTGAGGTGAATAAACCAATGGCTGTAGACAAGGAAGATCCTAAACTGCTTTTGAAAGCCGGGGACATCTACAAAGAGCTGCGTCTGCGTGGATATGACTATGGAAAGACGTTCCAGGGAATCCTGGAGTCTAACAATGCTGGTAATTCCCCTCAAATGCATCTTAAACTGTCAGTGCCGAAAGCCTTGTGGGTCAAAAACAGGATTTGGCCAGTCCTGAGCTCTTTGTATTCTGGTACTTCCAGGTGACTATGGAAAGCTTCACTGGACGGGAAACTGGGTGACATTTTTAGACACCATGCTGCAGATGATCGTAATGGGGCTGTCTGGTCGCAGCTTGAGACTGCCAACTCGCATCCGCTCTGTGTGTGTGGACCCCAGACTCCATGAGGAGAGGGTAAACGAGTATGCAGATGACCAGAAAGGTATTAGACACGCCATCTACCTGAAGTCTGATGTAACCCTTTCTAAGTTGAAATGTATCTGACCAAACTTTCTTGTCCTCAGCTGTGGATGTTCATGTTAACCGCTGCCTGGACAACATAACAGCTGGAGGAGTTCAGATCTGTGGGCTTCATGCTACTGTAGCACCCCGTCGCCAACAGCAGCAGACTCCACCCACTTTAGAGGAGTTTGCCTTTGTTCCCTATGTGGACTCTGATTGCCTGAGAACCAATGAGAAACTTGGAGACCAACTGAGACATTGCAAAGGCATGTTGTTATTTTCGTTCCGTTGAGAAATGCAGCATGGCATTTTGCATTAACAATTTTTTTTATATATATGTGTGAAAGAAGACACTTTTTGTGCACCAAGGCTGATCAAAAATACATTAAAATTGTAATATTTTTAATGTAATACAGTAATATTATAACAGTTCAATAGAACTAATATAATGTGAAATGCGATTTATTCCTGTGATTGCAAAGCTGAATTTTCAGCAGTCTTCAGCCTTCGGAAATCATTATAATGTGCTGATTTTTTTTTTTTTTACATTTATATATTATCAGTGTTGAAAACAGTTATTGATACTTTTTTATATTTATTTATTTAGATATTTTGATAAAAAGAAAGTTCAAATGAACAGCAGATTATTTTTTCATAATGTTATAAATGCCCCTTCACTTTTGATCAATTTAATGTTTTATATTTATCATTTTTGTAAAATTAGATTGACCTAAAATGATTTCATTTTTGTCCCCAGTTTTCCAGTGACACTGTACTTACTTTTCCTATGTTTTATATGCAGGTCTAGTACAGCATCTGCAGAGGAAGCTGGCCAATCAGGGAGTGAAGATCTTCATCCCTGGGCTAGAAGGTGCAACCGAGAGCCAGATGATTGGAGCAGAGGAAGAGAAAGGCTTGTTGCGGTTGTTTTCTGTGCTGTGCAGACTGGAGCTGAATGGAAACCTGCGCTCTGAGCTGGAACAGATGGTGGAGAAGGAGAGAGATTGTCTGCTGCAGGACCCTCTGCTCAACGGCCTGCTGGACTCCCAGGCGTTACGTCACTGCTTGGACACGGCCCTTGAGAACAGCACTCCTGGAAAACTCAAAGTTGTGGAGGTGTGGTGTGTTAGTTATTTAGGATGAAAATAGGCAGGGGTGGATGACACGGTTGAAGTTCTCAACATGTGTTCTTCTCCTTCAGGCTCTAGCCGCCAACGGTCATGTGTTTTCTCGGGCTGTTGGTCTCCTCAATATCCAGCCAATGTTGCGTCTTGACTACACGGCGTCAGATGTCTCCATTGACCAGCTTTCTGCTCACCAGAGCTCCCTGGAAGAGCAGGGCATCTCAACCGCTCAGTGGGACCCTCTTCAGGGCCCAGCAACAGGCGGTCTGGATGGGGCTGACCTGGTTGTGTGTAACTGTGCGACAGGGCAAACGGCCAACCTTGCACTTCTGATAGAGAACCTGACTTCAGCTGTGAGGGAAGGCGGTTTTGTTTTGCTTCACACTTTACTGAGAGGAGACACACTGGGAGAGACGGTAGCCTTCCTCACATCTCAAAACAACCTTCAGGGTTTGTTGACACAGGTGTGTGCTTAAAAACTATAACGTGCTCAAATTAAACATTTCTTTTAGCTGTATTTGATTTTATATTTAATGAAAATTAAATATAGATTAAACAAATTGTTTTATGGTGTCTCCTTTATCTATACACCTTTTACCTATTTCTTTATTATTCTCAGGTAGGTAAGGAAAGTCGACCCTGGACAAAACTATAAGCATTTCAAAAATACTTACATCTTGCTCAGTAGACTTCCCTGTGGTCAGTTCTTGCTTACGGCTCTTAAATTACTACTCTTGCAGACCATAACTTGTCAATAATAAAATACAAGTTTTATTAAAATTAACAAAAGTTATATCAAAGTACAATAGTAAAGTTACAAAATCAAGGTATAATCAGCTGGTATCAGGCGTCGAGGGATACTGTGCTTGTTCAGTATCCGTCGGTCGAGTCTCTCTCTCAGTCTTTTATACACAGACGTCGAACGCTGGTTCTTCTGATGTCATCACCTGGAGTGCTGCCAACTCCTCTGCCGAGGCTTTCAGTTGTTTATGTCGCATTGCTTTAGCCCTTTTCCTCTTTAACAGTCGGTGAAATACACCTTAAATACTATATTGTCCATTTATCATAAAAACTATTTCTAATACATAAGTGTTTCTACTCTAAATCAGTCACTACATACATTTCATGCAAGTAAGCAGTTTTCTTAATGTAAGTGAAATTACACAATACATTTTCCATATAGCATTAATCACAGGGTAACATCTTTGTACTTAAGCAAAAGCATTATTACTACTTAGGTTACAGTACATCTGTTTATAGCAAATTAAGCATTAATCAAGACAGTATAATTGCAAAATCATCATCTCCATTAACACCCACTGCTTTGCAATTTTGCTGGCTGATTTCATCCTAACATCTTCAAGCTAAAGTACTATTCATCATGTTTTTTAAACTTGTTATATTTTGCAAGAATCATATACACAGTGCTATCATGCATCAGTAAACTGGTATGAAACACATTCATATAGTTTTCAACCCAAACTCGAGCATTCTTTCTTTCCCCTTGCACCTTTTTTTTTTTTCTTTTTTTTTTTTTCCTCTAATTTCCAGATACAGTAGTATCAGGTGACCAAATCTTTGTGCTCTGCTTGACAGTGCTAAGATAGTGTCCAAATCTTGCTCTCAACAATCGTCCGTTCGTAATTTCATGTACACAAGCCTCAATCTGACGCCCCCAGGGGTCCTCACTCAGAAACGCACGGCTCTTCCCCTCTCTCTGAAATCCTCTTCAGAAGCCAAGAGAGGGGATCTGGCATTCCAGGCATACCTTCTGGTGTGCGAGCCGCTTGTTTGATTCTTAGCACCTTGGGGCGTTAAGGCGGGCTGAGTCAGAGTTAAATCCTCCTTCTCCAGGAATTCCATAAATTTCTCTGCCTATAATAAAAAGCAGTTCATCAATTTTGACCACTTTTACAACTTCAGCTGTACATTTATTATGCAAGCAGTGCACAAGAATCTAATCCCCAGATCTCCAATCTGTACCAGTCTTTAAGTTTAAAAAGATTGTAAGTTAATTTTTATTGTTTTCCAAAATGTATATCTGCACTCCAGTCATCAATTCATAAGATTCAACATTATATTCTGCATCATCATAGTCATTAATCCACATAATGAATGTATTCTTGTAGAAACATTCCTAGCATAAATCCCCCATTACAAAGTTCACTCTTAAATCAGTCAGAAATTGACGGCATCTCATACAATTATCTTGCCCAATAACAATCCAGTAATTAAATTTTCTTGTCAATAATTCTCCACTTGGGGCTCTCCTTAATTCCTATTTGAGCCTTAAAAGAATTTTTTTTTTTTCTTTTTTAATCAAATTTTGGTCCTTTGTATTTGTTCTTAATTTACTCATTTACCTATCATATTAGGTTTCCATAATGAATCATGCATACATTTTCAGAACCAATAACCCACTTAAATGAAGTTCAAAAATAATAAATATAGAAAATAAAAACTTAAAAACATATGTATGTAACCCCCCTTTTTTATTTTAATTTATATTATTATTTTTATAATATCATATTCACTGTAATACAAAGACAGTTGTTTACCAGAATTTCCAAAAGGTTGTCACCGTTTCCTAACAAAATAGCAATGCTGGTAGAATCATTCTTAGAGTTATCCTTGGTATATCACTCAACTGTTCACCCTTCGTGGCACTCTGTTGAAATGCCATGTATTTCAGAAGTAAAGTCTCAGACCTTATGCACCAAAGGAGTGCTACGTTCGGTCAAGGTCTTTCGATGAATCCCTCTTTCAATGAGCACTTGTTTGTCCTCTTTATCTCTACTCCTACTAAGCCCAACCACCTGCAAGATAATATTAACGACTGTAGAATAACAGATTTTTAATAAACTTCTTATCAGTCCTCCAAGGCCCTTTAGTTCTCACAAAATCAAAATCCCAATGAAAGCTCCTACTAGTAAAATAACATACAGTATAAATTATCCATTGTCTGTATCCTGCATGTAATTTAATATATTGTGGTCTAGCTACTGTCCAATACAATGGGTACAGAGTCATTCATTTCCCTTTATCTTCTTTAGCATGATTCTCTCTATTATCCATATATATGGGCTCATACGAATAGACTTCTTAAGCCAACATACCATTAATTCCTTAATTAATGTCCAATCTTCTAAAATAACTATCTAAAGGCATATTTAAAGAAGCCTTGTCTTCCTGTAAAGTAATAAACAGTCCATAAGCTTCTGTCAATGGTCAAAACCTTTTTGACATCTAGCATGCCACTAATATTAATTTACATTTTGTGATTAGGTGCTGATATAGTCATAACATTATGGTATTCTGGGATTTCCTTAGAAATAGAACAAAATAATCTGCTATCCTTTACCTGAAATCTCATCCAAACTACAGGAAAAGGATAGTAAGTGCTTAGCCCGGTATTTTTATATTTAATATTTTTATTTTTATCT
The DNA here is from genome assembly GCF_023724105.1 of Carassius gibelio. NCBI lineage: Eukaryota > Metazoa > Chordata > Actinopteri > Cypriniformes > Cyprinidae > Carassius > Carassius gibelio. The sequence goes on from NC_068407.1 coordinate 6,138,483, forward strand.
TTTATACTCATCCCATCATGAGATTCTCTGTTTTTCATCTAAATTTTTGGGCTTTAATGCTTTTCACAGTAATGCTCTAATATTAGTTCCTGTATCACCAAATAAATAAATAATAAATAATACAAATGAATTGTATTATCATTTGATCCCTTTCAGTTCCATTTTCATTAAGCACATTTTCCCACAAGAGTTCTCAATCCTTTTGAATATACACTAATTCATTCAGTAGTTTCACCTAACCAATATTAATGTATAATAATATATTAATATATTAATATTAACCTATGTCAATATATAAACCAATATATCCATGCAAATGGATCCCATAATTTTTTGTAGTTTCACACATTGTATATTTATTGTCATTATAATATTTTTCACAGTTTCTTTGGAATGCACTTTTAGGATCATACAACCCATATTTTACACATTGGGAACCTCTATCTTTTTATTTAGTTGCAGTAATCTGGGTTTCTTTATTTGGCTTAACACTGTCCTCAGTGTTGCTCGTGTAACACCCTAATGTCTCTCTAGGTCCAATATAGAGTATATGCTGCAGGCGGTGCCAAATCCAAATTCTCTTTATCCGTGTAATGTTACATGGGATTGACCTTATTCTACATTTCACTAATGTATCTTTCCCCACTGTATATATATATATATATATATATATTTTTTTTTTTTTTTTTGTCAATAATAAAATACAAGTTTTATTAAAATTAACAAAAGTTATATCAAAGTACAATAGTAAAGTTACAAAATCAAGGTATAATCAGCTGGTATCAGGCGTCGAGGGATACTGTGCTTGTTCAGTATCCGTCGGTCGAGTCTCTCTCTCAGTCTTTTATACACAGACGTCGAACGCTGGTTCTTCTGATGTCATCACCTGGAGTGCTGCCAACTCCTCTGCCGAGGCTTTCAGTTGTTTATGTCGCATTGCTTTAGCCCTTTTCCTCTTTAACAGTCGGTGAAATACACCTTAAATACTATATTGTCCATTTATCATAAAAACTATTTCTAATACATAAGTGTTTCTACTCTAAATCAGTCACTACATACATTTCATGCAAGTAAGCAGTTTTCTTAATGTAAGTGAAATTACACAATACATTTTCCATATAGCATTAATCACAGGGTAACATCTTTGTACTTAAGCAAAAGCATTATTACTACTTAGGTTACAGTACATCTGTTTATAGCAAATTAAGCATTAATCAAGACAGTATAATTGCAAAATCATCATCTCCATTAACAAAATGAAAGTGAATAACAAAGTAATAACATTAAATAACTTGGCATTGTTTTGTCTGTTCTTTGTTTTAGTTTTGTCTGTCTCATTGCAACGTTCTCAGGTTTTAAACAGAATTGTTTTTTGTTTTCAGACCGAATGGGAGGAGCTCTTCCAAAAGGCCTCTTTAAATGTGGTCATGCTGAGAAAGTCCTTCTACGGCTCGGCTCTCTTCCTCTGCCACAAGCACCAACAGTCCCCTCAGGATCAACCTATCATTATTTTGGTGGACCCTACTGACTATAAATGGGTGGAGACTCTAAAGGTGATTATTAAAATCAGCATAAAATGCTGACAATATCAGTTTAAAAAAATACTTATTGGTTCTAGATCTTACTTTGAATTATTCATCCATGATTTGTTTTTTAATGGAAAAAAGTGACCATGTAATGTTTAATCAAAAATGTCATAACTGTCTCAAAATCCAATCAGCAACTGATAGATATGCCCAAGTCCCTGCCCTACAATTATTAATATTTTTTTGATAATATGGGAGGCAAATTTGGCACTACCTTGGTTTCATCATGATATTAATCATGCAAACTCATTAGTGGTGTTGCCAAGCCCTCCAAGAACACTCCCAATCCCATAACAGCATGCTAAAACCAATCGGCAGACTCATTAAATGAATCCTAATGCACCAATTCTGTCCCTTTTTTCCCCTTATTAGAGCACTTTAGCTGAGTCATCTGATATCCCAGTCTGGCTCATTGCCACTAAGGGTCATAATGGAGTGGTGGGAATGGTGAACTGCCTCAGACAAGAGCCTGGAGGCAACCGTATACGGTCCGTCCAATTCCTGTGCAACTAGTGTTCCACATATGCTACTGTATTTTTATGTTATTTTATTTTTATGTTACAATTATGCAATTGTAAGATATTGAATGTTTTGTACTATAGGCAGTATTCATGTTCAGTTTTTTTTCTCCTCTCCAATAGGTGTGCATTTGTTTCTAATCTAACCAAGGATGCTGACTTCCCCTCACTTGTTCCTACCCAAGAGGAGATGAAGGCATTACTAAAGAAGGATCTGGTAATGAACGTGTACCGTGATGGACAGTGGGGTGTTTTTAGACACCAGTTGTTAACACAAGGTAAAAAAGGAAGTCATACAAGACTTTCAGTGACATACTGACTGATCGGTCTTTGATTGAATAAAGTATTTTTAGCATGTTGTGATCATCTTCTGTTCTGTGCATTCATGTTTAGATCTTAGCGAAGAGTTGACAGAGCAGGCCTACGTCAATGTCCTGACTCGCGGTGATCTTTCATCGCTGAGATGGATCGCTTCCCCGCTGCGTCATTTTATCCCATCCAATCCCAACGTGCAGCTCTGCCGTGTTTACTACTCCTCCCTCAACTTCAGAGACATCATGCTGGCCACTGGCAAACTGCCTCCAGATGCCATCCCTGGTTTGTTCCCCATCCTGTTTTTGTGAAATCTCGCACACTAGCTTACCCTATAAAAAGACTTAGGAAAGAGACTCTTGTTATTTTGTCCAATGCAGGAGACATAGCGCTGCAGCAATGCATGCTGGGAATGGAGTTTTCAGGGCGAGACCCCAGTGGGCGACGTGTAATGGGTTTGCTGCCAGCGAAAGGTCTAGCCACCTGTGTGGACGCAGACAAGCGCTTCCTTTGGGATGTTCCATCTAGCTGGTGAGAACCTCAGCACCTCTGAATCTGAAGGAGACGTCTTCCTCCAAAATTCTCAATGCTAAGCGAATCTGTGTTTATATACAGGACGCTGGAGCAGGCCGCCTCTGTTCCAGTGGTGTACGCCACCGCGTATTATTCCTTAGTGGTGCGAGGGCGTCTGAGGCCTGGAGAAAGCGTGCTGATCCATTCAGGCTCTGGAGGGGTGGGACAGGCCGCTATTGCTATCGCACTTAGTATGCGCTGCAGAGTCCTCACAACTGTCGGTAAATGACACACTTTTGGTTCCTTAACAATTTAAAAAGGTGTGTTTTGTAATTAATGAACACTGGTGAACTTAAGCTCTTTGCTAGTAAATGAACTCCAAATACATCTACACAAAAAGACAGAAGTGTGTGAAATGAAAATTAATTTTGGTTTTAAAATTTCTGGTAAAAAACTAAATTTGGTATATGACTAAATGGAAAATAGTCTACAACACAGTCACTGAATAACTACAATATGAAGAATGTACAATTCAACAAATTTTAATTTCATGTTTAAAATTAATATATCAAATCTTTCATTTCTTGCATGTGACAATTGTCATTTTCGTTGACTAAATTAGATGCTATTGCAGTCACAGTGAAATTGGCTATAATCAATGAATATGGTGCAATATCTTAAATGATTTTGCACATTTTAGTGGAGATTTTTCATCAAAAGACAAAAGCTATTACTAAAACAACTGCTAAAAAAAACATGTATCTCATTTTGATTCACAGGTTCTGGAGAGAAGAAGGAGTACCTGCAGGAAAGATTCCCACAGCTTACAGCAGAATCCTTCGCTAATTCTAGAGACACCTCATTTGAACAGCATGTAATGCTACACACTCAAGGCAAAGGTGGATAGTCTGCATTACAATGACTCTGAATACACAGCGGCAATGCGTTTAAATGGCTGTGGACTGAGGAATTAAACGTGTGTGTGTTTTTTCAGGAGTTGATTTGGTACTAAACTCCCTAGCTGAAGAGAAGCTGCAGGCCAGCTTGCGTTGTTTGGCCAGACATGGCCGCTTCCTGGAGATCGGCAAATATGACCTTTCTAACAACACACCACTAGGTGCGCCCCAGATGTACAACAATATCTGAATCAATCAGAAATCATCTTAGATCTATTATTCTTTTACATTTACACTTCCATGCGTTAAATGTAATTGTCCAATTGTTCTTGATTCAGGTATGGCTCTGTTCCTAAAGAACGTGGCTTTCCACGGCATACTGCTGGATGCTTTATTTGAGGAGGGGAACAGAGAATGGGAGGAGGTATCTGAGCTTCTGAAGAAGGGAATCGCTAGTGGTGTCGTTCAGCCATTACGTACCACTGTCTTTGAGAGGAACCAGGTGGAGGATGCCTTCCGCTACATGGCTCAGGGCAAACACATCGGCAAAGTCCTGCTACAGGTAAGGGCGGTGCTTAATTTAAATGAACCTGCATATAAATATTCAATATCGGATGGTAGATTTCTCATCTTTCACTGTGCTTATTGCTTTAACTCTCAGGTACATTCAGAGGAGACGAGCAGCACTGTTCCTGCAGCCTCTCCTCTTTTTATTCCCGCTATCTGCCGTACCTTCTTCCCTGCCTCTCTTTCATACATCATCACGGGAGGTCTGGGTGGTTTCGGCTTGGAGTTGGCCCAATGGCTCACTGAGAGAGGTGCTCGTAAACTGGTGCTGACATCACGTTCTGGCATCCGCAATGGTAAATATGCACTAGGATGTGATCAGTTTTCATTGTCAGTTTTTTTATTTAAATTTAACTGAAGTTATAGGTAAATCTTATTTATGTAAAATTTATATTTATTTATATTTGATTTTATTTATTCAACAAGTATTAATTAAAGCTAAAACAGAAATACTAATACATAAAAAAATTAATAAAAAAGGAAAATCACTTAAATAAAAAAATAAAATTATTGAAAATCTTTTCCATTAGTTGAAATAAAACTGAAATAAAATGTAAAAAATTTGATAAACTTTAATGTTTTGAAAATTAAAATAATAAAATGTACAAATTGACATTAAAATATTTTTAATTGAAATATAAAAACAAATACAGCTAAAAAAATAATATATAATTAAAGCTGCAAGCAGCGATGAACGGGCCCTCGCACCCGGGCTCACCGCCATCGTGTGGCTTTAGTAAAAAGGTGAACGTTGAGAAATATGCATTTAATGTCCTAAATATAAGTGGAATATATCGAAGTATATCCCATATATGTGCCAATCTTACCGTTGCCAGCAGGTGGCGCTATCATTATAATGGAATATTGGCCTTCAGATGTGTTCAGGCCAGGACTCTTATCAAACATGTGAAGTTTGGGGAAGATTGAACATTTTATGCTTGAGTTACAACAACTTCTCTTGCTGTGGCAAGACATCAAACTTTGTCATGGCGCCATGGAAACGCCCTTTAACAAAAACTCAAGATCTCCAAAAGTTAACATTGCACAGGCCTTTAGATTAGACCGACCACAAAATATATGTTAATCTCAAAAAAGTTATAGGAGTAGTTTGTCGCAGCGTAAAACATGTCACTTCCTGTTGCCAATAGGTGGCGCTATGACTATAACTGAATGTGGGCATGTAGATCTGTTAAGGGCAGAAGTTTTATCTAACATGTGAAGTTTGGGGCAGATTGGACATTGTATGTCTGAGTTACAGCAACTTCCTTTTTCATGGCGAAACATCAAAATTTGTCAGGCCGCCATGGACACGCCCTTTAACGAAATCTAAAGATCTTCGCAATTTAACATCGCAAAGGGCTTAAGATTAAACTGACCAGGTTTGGTGTTGATCTGAATAAATCTCTAGGAGGAGTTCGTTAAAGTACAACCCCTGAAAATGGCAAAAAAAACGCCAATTTTGCAGAGAAAATTCTAAATAACCGACTTCCTGTTGGGATTCGGATTTCGTACCAAGAGACTTTTTTGTAGGTATTGGTGTGTTACATGTGTATACCGATTTTTGTACATGTACGTGAAACATAGCTCGAGGCGCACTCTATTGAAAGTGTATAGGTGGCGCTATCGAGCCATTTTGCCACACCTGATGGAATTTTGGCCTTCAGACGTGTTCAGGCCAGGACTCTTATCACACATATGCAGTTTGGGGAAGATCGGACATTTTATGCCTGAGTTATAACATCTTTTATTCCCATGGCGAGACATCGAACTTCGTGACGGCGCCATGGACACGCCTTTTAACGAAAACTCAAGATCTTCACAACTTAACATCGCACAGGCCTTTAGATTAGACTGACCACAAAAAATACATTGATGTCATAAAATTTCTAGGAGTAGTTCATCGCAGTGTAAAATATGTCACTTCCTGTTGCCAGTAGGTGGCGCTATGACTATTACTGAATATGGGCATGTCAATCTGTTCAGGTCAGGAGTCTCATCAAACATGTGAAGTTTGGGGCAGATTGGTCATTGTATGTCTGAGTTATAGCAACTTCCTGTTTCATGGCGAATCACCGAAATTCGCCAGGCCGCCACGGACACGCCCATTAACGAAAACTCAAAAGCTTCGCAATTTAACATCGCAAAGGCCTTCAGATTAGGCATACCAAATTTGGTGTTGATCAGAATGAATCTCTAGGAGGAGTTCGTTAAAATACAACGCATGGAAATGACAAAAATTACACAAAATTTGCTCATAATATTAGTAATAACTGACTTCGTGTTGGGTTTCGGATTTTGCTCCAAGAGACTTTTTTGTAGGTATTGGAGAGTTACATATGTATACCAATTTTCATACATGTACATGAAACGTAGCTCGAGGCGCACACCGTTGAAAATGTATAGGTGGCGCTGTTGAGCCATTTTGCCACACCCACTTCTGAAACCCATATCAGACGTAAATTTTCGCCAGTTCTGAGGTGTGTGCAAAGTTTCATGACTTTTCGAGCATGTTTAGGCCCTCAAAAATGCGATTCATTTTGGAGAAGAAGAATAATAATAATAAATATAGCTGCAAGCAGCGATGGCGGGCTCAAGCCACCAATGCCATCACCACCCCGGTGGCATCAGGTAAACTGTGCCCAGCGGGCACATGCATTCACAATATCCCTCTGGCAGTGAGGTTTTAAAGGATAGAGGGGAGCGTAGAGGGGAGCGTGCATTTGCAGTGGCTGGGCCACGACTCTGGAATACCCTGCCTTTAGAGATCAGACTGGCCCCTTCCTTGTCTATTTTTAAATCTTTGCTAAAAACTTTTTTATTTTCCTTAGTGTACTGACTACTGTGTTATGCTACATTTTGAAATGGATGGTTTTAATTTTTTTGTCTGGTCTATTTTTATGTATGTGTAATATTCTTGCTCTTATGTTAAAGCACTTTGGTCAGCCAGGAGGCTGTTGTAAATGCGCTATACAAATAAATTGAACTTGAACTAGAACTTGAATTTGATATGGTAGTTAAAGGGTTAATCCGAATCATCTAGACTTTAAAATCACATTCACAGAACAATATATATATATATATATATATATATATATATATATATATATATAACTTTAGTAACACTTTACAATAAGATTTCATTTATAAACATTATGTTAACATGAACAATATTTATATAGCATTCATTCATGTCAGTTAATATTCCAAACTTAAACATTAAAACATTGTTTTATTGTGATTTTTTTCCAAGCACATTTTACCAATTCCAAACCATATCAATCTTAATAACTGCCATTATTTTTTATTTAATCATTTATGAGTGCTATACAATAGTCCAGGAAAGCTGGAAGAGAAAAACAGGTCAAGAAGAACTGACAAAAGAATTGCAAAAGAATTAGGAATTAATGTGAAGATTAATTTTTAGTCAATTCTGCAAGACAGACTTTCAGGAAAGGAGGTGGAATAAAAATGAGCTCCTAAATCTTAATCCCAGATTCTGGAAGATATATTCCTCAAACCATCGGACAAGAGTAGGTGGTGCTGGTCCTTCACGAGTCACTCTAATCTGTTCATTAAGCCTATATATAAAGTCTTAATATATAGTATTTCACAATACTTCATGGTATTCTAATTAAATAATTTTTTGGAATCTTAGATCTCTCAGAACCTGACACATTGTAATTCTGAGACTCCAGGAAAGTGGCAGTTCTGTAAAATGTTGGCGCTGGAGACTAAATGCTCACTGATAGTTTCACACCTAATTCACTTAAAACACACACAAACACACACACACACAGTGACAGAGGGACAGAGTGACATCAGATGTATGTTTTTTAATTTTCTGTCATCCATATAATGTTGTATAGTCATGAAACTATGCATATTTCCTCAGAATGACTTGTCTTCTATGTGTACATTTTTTTGAAGTGTTTAGAAGCTGCACTTTTTTTTACTGGTTCCTTTTTTACTATTATTTCAAAAAATCACCACGACAAAACCATTCAAGCTATCCAAAATTCATTCACACCTGTTCTGTAAGATTAATTCTTTAAACAGTGGTAAAAGAGGATGTGGTGCTGAACCTTCAAGAGTCACTCAAAACGTATCTGTCCATAAAGCCTATTAAGAATTATTCTTAATATACAGTTCACAATACTTCAGCTTGTTATTCTAATTAAGTGAGGGTCATTTTATCAGTAAAATTCCTAAAATACATATTATTTTATTTGAAAGATTTCTATAAATTATTTAAATCATACTCGTTTCTCCAATAATTATTTAAAAGTAATCCTATAGCTCCCTCTGGTGACCATTATTGGTACTAAGAATTGCAAGCTTGATTTATAAGTTATGATAGTTTTAATTTTATGCTGGCTCTTGAAAATGATAAAGCTATGAAACTTACTGTGCTTCCTTCAAATGAGGACTTCTACTTATATAAAAAATTATGAAGAGTTAGAATGAAAAATTGTAAAGATATAGTAAAATAACTATTGTATTTTTTATGTTACTTTAATAAATCTCTATGGCAACACCATTTAAGCTATACTAAACCCATTCACAATTTAACATCTCAGTATATTGGCATCATGTTGAAAAAGGAGTATGGAGTAGTATGAGGAGGAGTATGAATTCATTTACAGGCTGATTTTATCATAAATCCACAATAAAATTTCTGAGTTCTGTATCAATCTGTGTTGTTGTTTGTTTATTTTTATCTTTTATTTTTCATAGGAAGATAACTGACCCTTTACTCTCCTTTTTAATAAATGTGCTTATAAACCAAGGACAAGCTATTTATAGCTGTATTTATAAACTGCTTACTACTGACTATTAATATTGGGACAAGGCTTTATAAAGCATGAACTGACTATTTACTAATGAGTGCAGTTATTATAAAGTGTTATCAATGAATTTGCTAATGTTAACAAATTAGACATTATTTTACAGTGTTATCAAATCCTTAAATGACTCATAAGCATTTGTGAAAGTTCTGCTTGCATTACAGCTTAGTATTGATCTGTGAGCTGAACAGATTTACTGTTACATCTATGAGATTATGTAAATTCAAATAAATATAATGTCACAGGATGTCATAGGTCAGTATCAAATGAGTTTGAAATTATTATTTGCAGCACAAATTAGTTTTTTTTAGGATTTTTAAAAATCCCTAAAACTGACAGAAAAAGGTTAAGGCCTAAGCTATTTCTATGTGAGTGGCTAAATTTATTTTTGTTTTCATAATTGTAATACACAAACTATGAAATTATACAAAATGTATAAAAAGGTAAATAAATAAATACGCACACATTAAAAAAGCAGCCAAGTCGAATGAGTTTCCTTTTTTATATAGATTAAAATTGAAGACAGAAGCAAGTGGTAAATGTGGTCACTTTAATATTCAAATCCAGTAGATCCAGTTTATGTTCACGTGGCTGTTTTCGTTTATATTCGCCAAGCTATTATGTATTTTGAAATAATCTTGTCCGTGATGTGTTCGTTCGTACGACGAAAGACAGAATCCTGCAGCTGGAGAGATATGTTATTCTGCCAGTCGCGCTTTCAAATAGTCTTGCACACTTAAACAGGTCACAAACACCTGCATTTAGCTCTTGTAGTGTTACAATGGGTTTATTGTGTGCATTTGTGGTAATATTTTATTTAAAAAAGCTCTTAAACAAGAATAAATTCGTTTGTTTTGAGCTCGACACTGTACGCGCTGATCGGAGGCGTGATTTCAGATAGGCAGCCACAAATATTTCATTTTCACACAAACAGTTCAAAAACATCTGAATTTAGCTCTTGGTGTGTTCTAATTGGTTGATTGTGTGATATCGCTGTAATAATTTATTTTTAAAAGCTTTAAAACAGGAATAAATTCGTTTTCTCTGGGCTCTTTACTCCAGACGCTCGTGGTCACAGCGGTGATTCATCTCTCCTATTTCTCACGTATCTCTGGCCAGAAATAATTTATCCATGAGCCCTGAACCGGTTATAATCAGATATGTTGGTTTAGCTTGTCAGTGTGAATTAAATCTAAGTATTTGTTTGTATTTTTAACCGATTTAAAAGTGAAAGTAAAAGTTCGGGAATTGAACCTGTAGGGGCGCAATTTCTCTCAGACAATGGAAGTCTAAGCACATATACTAAAACAGAGGGACAGAGTGAGATGAGATGTCTGACAGTTTTTTAATTTTCTGTTATCCATACAGTGTTGTAAAGTCGTTAAACTATGCATATTTCCTCAGAATGACTTTTTCATCTGTATGAAAAAATTCTTTGACGTGTTTGGAAGCTGCAATTTAAAAATACAATAATGATTCCCTTTGTAAGGTCATTTAAAAAAATCACCATGGCAAAACCATTCAAGCTATCCAAAATCCATTCACAATTTAAGTTCCTATCAGAAATACTGATGTGTGTTCAGAGTTTTGTGAAATTCTAAGTGTTATTTGCCTCAAAATCACCTGAGAAGTATTCCAGTTTGACATGTTGCCACGCCAAAAATTTTTTAGATATCAATATCCCCCTTGCAGATTTATATCGGCTGTGTTTTAACATTATTCTGATGAAGTTTGAAGCAAATCGAGTAATAATAAGATGCTGAATTCAAATCATTTTGAAAATGACACACTTCCTTCTGCCAGTTGGTGGCGCTATAACTTTGACTCCTAATAGTCACATATATGCGATCGACATCATACAATGAATAATCTGATGAAGTTTGATTAAAATCAGGAAATGTATGTGGACGGTATTAGACACTTCCTTTTTCTCATTTCTCGCCATAATTTCAACGCCTCGCCACGAGCAAACCGTTCGAGATATCAAAAATCCCCTGGCAATTTTTCATCCCCAGTGTCTTGAGATCATGTTGACCGAGTTTGGCGGCAATCGAGAAAAAAACCTATGACAAGTATTTCAAATTCCAGAGCATGCGCTTTTTACATAACTCTAAATAGCTGACTTCCTGTTGGGCGGAGCCTATGACATGCAATACGAAAGTTGTTTGGAACGATGAGATCTATATGTGTACTGAGTTTCATATGAATATGTGCAAGTATGTGTGAGCTATACATCAACATTTCTGACTGTGTTCCAGGGGGCGCCGTAGAGCCCCTGTGCCACGCCCGGGTCCCAGCCTCTGCAGGCTCCTAAAGGCCACAGATTCCAAAGTGTGCGCAAATTTTCAAGAGTTTTTGAGTATGTTAAGGACCCCAAAAGCCCCCACAACTTTGACGAAAAATTTGAATACTAAACCCTAAATAGCCAACTTCCTGTTGGGCGGAGCCTATGATATGCAATACAAAAGTTGTTTGGATTGATGAGATTTATATGTGTACCGAGTTTCATACGTCTACGAGCAAGAATGTATGATATATGGCCCTCCATATTCCAGGGGGCGCTGTAGAGCCCCTGTGCCACGCCCGTGTATCAGTCTCTGCCCGGCCCTAATGGCCGCAGGTTCCAATCTGTGTGCCAATTTTCAAGACTTTTTAAGCACGTTAAGGGCCCCAAAAGCCCCCGAGACGTTGGAAAATAATAATAATAATAATAATAATAATAATAATAATAATAATAATAATAAAAAATAATCCTAAGGAAAACAATAGGCCTCTCGCCCTTTGGGCTTGAGCCCTAAATATAGCTGCAAGCAGCGATGGCGGGCTCAAGCCACCAATGCCATCGCCACCCCGGTGGCATCAGGTAAACTGTGCCCAGCGGGCACATGCATTCACAATATCCCTCTGGCAGTGAGGTTTTAAAGGATATGGCAGTTAAAGGGTTAATCTGAATCATCAAGACTTTAAAATCACATTCACAGAACAATATATATAACTTTAGTGACACTTTACAATAATATTTCATTTCTAAACATTATGTTAACATGAACAATATTTATATAGCATTCATTCATGTCAGTTAATATTCCAAACTTAAACATTAAAACATTGTTTTATTGTGATTTTTTTCCAAGCACATTTTACCAATTCCAAACCATATCAATCTTAATAACTACCATTATTTTTTATTTAATCATTTATGAGTGCTATACAATAGTCCAGGAAAGCTGGAAGAGAAAAACTCCTTATTTTCATGTGTGCAGAATTATTGGGCATGTTTTCTTTTACAGATGAAATGCGCTAAAAAAAGAGTTTTAACTCTGTAAAGCCTGTGAGAAATATCAAACACAAATGCAATACAGAAATTGATAAGTTTTGGCCATTGTACAAAAAATGCTGACTGGGTCATGAGGTCAGAAAAGAAGAAGAAAAAAACAGGTCAAGAATAACTGACAAAAAGAATTGCAAAATAATTAGGAATTAATGTGAAGATTAATTTTTAGTCAATTCTGCAAGACAGACTTTCAGGAAAGGAGGTGGAATAAAAAAGAGCTCCTAAATCTTAATCCCGGATTCTGGAAGATATATTCCTCAAACCATCGGACAAGAGGAGGTGGTGCTGGTCCTTCATGAGTCACTCTAATCTGTTCATAAAGCCTATATATAAAGACTTAATATATAGTATTTCACAATACTTCATGGTATTCTAATTAAATCATTTTTTGGAATCTTAGATCTCTCAGAACCTGACACATTGTAATTCTGAGACTCCAGGAAAGTGGCAGTTCTGTAAAATGTTGGCGCTGGAGACTAAATGCTCCCTGATAGTTTCACACCTAATTCACTTACACACACACACACACACACATTACCCACAGTGACAGAGGGACAGAGTGACATCAGATGTATGATAGTTTTTTAATTTTCTATCATCCATATAGTGTTGTATAGTCATGAAACTATGCATATTTCCTCAGAATGACTTGTCTTCTATGTGTACATTTTTTTGAAGTGTTCAGAAGCTGCACTTTAAAAAAATAAAAGACATTTACTGGTTACTTTTTTACTGTTATTTCAATAAATCACCACGACAAAACCATTCAAGCTATCCAAAATTCATTCGCACCTGTTCTGTAAGATAAATTCTTTAAACAGTGGTAAAAGAGGATGTGGTGCTGATTCTTCAAGAGTCACTCAAAACGTGTCTGTCCATAAAGCCTATAAAGAATTATTCTTAATATACAGTTCACAATATTTCAGCTTGTTATTCTAATTAAGTGAGGGTCATTTTATCAGTAAAATACATAAAATACATATTATTTTTCTTTGAAAGATTTCTATAAATGATTTAAATCATACTTGTTTCTACAATAATTATTTAAAAGTAATCCTATACCTCCATCTGGTGGCCATTATTGGTACTAAGAATTGCAAGCTTCATTTATAAGTTATGATAGTTTTAATTTTATGCTGGCTCTTGAAAATGATAAAGCTATGAAACTTACTGTGCTTCCTTCAAATGATGACTTCTACGTATATAAAAAATTATGAAGAGTTTGGAATGAAAAATTTTAAAGATATAGTAAAATAACTATTGTATTTTTTTATGTTACTTTAATAAATAGCTATGACCACACCATTTAAGCTATCCTAAACCCATTCACAATTTAACATCTCAGTATATTGGCTTCATGTTAAAAAAAGTTTGGTGTGAACTACTTGTGTCTTCTTGGAGGAGTATGAAATCATTTACAGGCTGATTTTATCATAAATCCACAATAGAATTTCTGAGTTCTGTATCAATCTGTGTTGTTGTTTGTTTATTTTTATTTTTTTATTTTTCATAGGAAGATAACTGATCCTTTACTCTCCTTCTTTAATAAATGTGCTTATAAACCAAAAACAAGCTATTTATAGCTGTATTTATAAACTGCTTACTACTGACTGGGACAAGGCTTTATAAAGCATGAACTGACTATTTACTTTTTGAGTTTGAAATTATTATTTGCAGCACAAATGAGGTTTTTTAGGATTTTTAAAAATCCCTAAAACTGTCAGAAAAGGATAAGGCCTATTTCTATGTGAGTGGCTACATTTATTTGTTTTCATAACTATAATGCATAAACTATGAAATTATACAAAATGTATAAAAAAGTACAACAGTTATTGTTTTCCAATGTTTTTTATTATTTTTTTTATTTATTTTTTTGGATTTACGTTTAAAAAAATTAGCCTACTGCAATCATTCTAAACAGCTTGAATAAAACCTGTTAATATTTATTATAGACCACTGTAACTGTGTATAATCTAACAAACAAGTTTATTATGAAAATAAAAGTGTGTACACCAGAAAAATTGGACGATAAAGAAATTGCTAACAATAGTATAATAGATCATGTTTTATGTTTTTAGGCGTTTAGATGCAGAAATGGACAAATAAAATGTAAAATAAAATGTAATTGATTTAATTAAATATAGATTAATTCTTGTTAGAGCAAAATAAAAAATACATACGTACACACATTAAAAAAGCAGACAAGATGAATGAGTTTCATTTTTTGTATAGATTAAAATTGAAGACAGAAGCAGCTGGTATATGCGGTCACTTAATATTAAAATCCAGTAGATCCACTTCAGATATATTTCTCAACAGTTTATGTTCACGTGGCTGTTTTCGTTTAAATTCGCCAAGCTATTTTGAAATAATCTTGTCCGTTATGTGTTTGTTCGTACGACGAAAGGCAGAATCCTGCAGCTCGAGAGATATGTTATTCTGCCAGTCGCGCTTTCAAATAGTCTTGCACTCTTAAACTGGTCACAAACACCTGCATTTAGCTCTTGTAGTGTTACAATGGGTTTATTGTGTGCATTTGTGGTAATATTTTATTTAAAAAAGCTCTTAAACAAGAATAAATTCGTTTGTTTTGAGCTGGACACTGTACGCGCTGATCGGAGGCGGTGATTTCAGATAGGCAGCCACAAATATTCCATTTTCACACAAACAGTTCAAAAACATCTGAATTTAGCTCTTGGTGTGTTCTAATTGGTTGATTGTGTGATATCGCTGTAATAATTTATTTTTAAAAGCTTTAAAACAGGAATAAATTCGTTTTTTCTGAGCTCTTTACTCCAGACGCTCGATTCATCTCTCCTATTTCTCACGTATCTCTGGCCAGAAATTATTTATCCATGAGCCCTGAACCGGTAATAATCAGATATGTTGGTTTAGCTTGTCAGTGTGAATTAAATCTAAGTATTTATTTGTATTTTTAACCGATTTAAAAGTGAAAGTAAAAGTCCGGGAATTGAACCTGTAGGGGCGCTATTTCTCTCAGACAATGGAAGTCTGAAGCACATATACTCAAACAGAGGGACAGAGTGAGATGAGATGTCTGACAGTTTTTTAATTTTCTGTTATCCATACAGTGTTGTAAAGTCGTGAAACTATCCATATTTACTCAGAATGACTTTTTTTCTGTATGAAAAAAGGTTTTGAAGTGTTTGGAATTTAAAAATGCAGGACAATTAAAAATTTCATTTTTACTGTCATTTAAAAAAATCACCACGGCAAAACCGTTCAAGCTATCCAAAATCCATTGGCAATTTAAGTTGTTTAAAATGTTTTGGCATCATGTAGACAAAGTTTTGTGTGTATAGTGTTACTCTCCTCTGAGCAGTATGCATTAATTCACAGCTAAATGTAAAAAAAAATCCACATTCAAATCAAAATAGCTGACTTCCTGTTGATCGTAGCTGATGACTGTGAATTAGAAAGTTGTCCGTCTTGATAAGAACAATTTTTGTACCGAGTTTGGTGTCTGTAGCTAAAACTAACCCCCCCACTTTTGACAAAAGGTGGCGCTATAGAGTGCCTCATTCACGCCCTTTTAAAAGCTTTTGCCATTGTCTAGCTATCAAGAATACTGATATGTGTTTTGAGTTTCATGTAAATCTGAGCTTGTTGTCTGCCTCAAACTCACCATAACAGAACATTCAAGTTTGACACGTTGCCATGGCAACACTATATCAGATATCAATATCCCCACAACAGATTTACATCGGCCGTGTTTTGTCATTATTCTGATGAAGTTTTAAGTAAATCGAGTAAAAATAAGATGCTGAATTCAAAGCATTTGGAAAATGACACACTTCCTGCTGCCAGTTGGTGGCGCTATAACGTTGACTCTTAATAGTCACATATATACAATCAGTATCATACAACGAACAAACCCATGAAGTTTGATCAAATTCAGGAAATGTATGTGGATGTTATTAGACATTTCCTGTTTCTCATTTCTCGCCATAAGTTCCACGCCTCGCCACGGGCAAACCGTTCGAGATATCAAAAATCCCCTCGCAATTTTTCATCCACAATGTCTTGAGATCATGTTCACCGAGTTTCGTGGCGAACGGGTTGAAAACCTCAGAGGAGTATTTCAAATACCAGAGCATGCTTTTTTTAAACAGCCCTGAATAGCTGACTTCCTGTTGGGCGGAGCCTATGACATAAAGCGCGAAAGTTGTTCAGCTCAATGAGATCTACAAGTGTACTGAGTTTCATATAAATATATGCAAGTGTGTGTGAGCTATGGTTCAAGATTTCTGACTGTGTTCCAGGGGGCGCTGTAGAGCCCCTGTGCCACGCCCGGGTCCCAGCCTCTGCGGCGTCCTGATGGCCGCAGATTCCAATGTGTGTGCCAATTTTCAAGAGTTTTTGAGCATGTTAAGGCCCCCAAAAAACCCCGGAAGGTTTAATAAAAAATAAAAAAAATAATAATAAGAATAATCCTTAGAAGAACAATAGGGCTCTTCGCCCCTTCGGGCTTGAGCCCTAATAATAATAATAATTAAAGCTGCAAGCAGCGATGAACGGGCCCTCGCACCCGGGCTCACCGCCATCGTGTGGCTTTAGTAAAAAGGAGAACGTTGAGAAATATGCATTTAATGTCCTAAATATAAGTGGAATATATCAAAGTATATCCCATATATGTGCCAATCTTACCGTTGCCAGCAGGTGGCGCTATCATTATAATGGAATATTGGCCTTCAGAGGTGTTCAGGCCAGGACTCCTATCAAACATGTGAAGTTTGGGGAAGATTGAACATTTTATGCTTGAGTTACAACAACTTCTCTTGCTGTGGCAAGACATCAAATTTTGTCATGCCGCCATGGAAACACCCTTTAACAAAAACTCAAGATCTCCAAAAGTTAACATTGCACAGGCCTTTAGATTAGACTGACCACAAAATATATGTTAATCTCAAAATAATTATAGGAGTAGTTTGTTGCAGCGTAAAACATGTCACTTCCTGTTGCCAATAGGTGGCGCTATGACTATAACTGAATGTGGGCATGTAGATCTGTTAAGGGCAGATGTTTTATCTAACATGTGAAGTTTGGGGCAGATTGGACATTGTATGTCTGAGTTACAGCAACTTCCTTTTTCATGGCGAAACATCGAAATTTGTCAAGCCGCCATGGACACGCCCTTTAACGAAATCTAAAGATCTTCGCAATTTAACATCGCAAAGGGCTTAAGATTACACTGACCAGGTTTGGTGTTGATCTGAATAAATCTCTAGGAGGAGTTCGTTAAAGTACAACCCCTGAAAATGGCAAAAACAACGCCAATTTTGCAGAGAAAATTCTAAATAACCGACTTCCTGTTGGGATTCGGATTTCGTACCAAGAGACTTTTTTGTAGGTATTGGTGTGTTACATGTGTATACCGATTTTTGTACATGTACGTGAAACATAGCTCGAGGCGCACTCTGTTGAAAGTGTATAGGTGGCGCTATCGAGCCATTTTGCCACACCTGATGGAATTTTGGCCTTCAGATGTGTTCAGGCCAGGACTCTTATCACACATGTGCAGTTTGGGGAAGATCGGACATTTTATGCCTGAGTTATAACATCTTTTATTCCCATGGCGAGACATCGAACTTCGTGACAGCGCCATGGACACGCCTTTTAACGAAAACTCAAGATCTTCACAACTTAACATCGCACAGGCCTTTAGATTAGACTGACCACAAAAAATACATTGAAGTCATAAAATTTCTAGGAGTAGTTAATCGCAGTGTAAAATATGTCACTTCCTGTTGCCAGTAGGTGGCGCTATGACTATAACTGAATATGGGCATGTCAATCTGTTCAGGTCAGGAGTCTCATCAAACATGTGAAGTTTGGGGCAGATTGGTCATTGTATGTCTGAGTTATAGCAACTTCCTGTTTCATGGCGAATCATCGAAATTTGCCAGGCCGCCACGGACACGCTCATTAACGAAAACTCAAAAGCTTCGCGATTTAACATCGCAAAGGCCTTCAGATTAGGCATAGCAAATTTGGTGTTGATCTGAATGAATCTCTAGGAGGAGTTCGTTAAAATACAACGCATGGAAATGACAAAAATGACACAAAATTTGCTCATAATATTAGTAATAACCGACTTCCTGTTGGGTTTCGGATTTTGCTCCAAGAGACTTTTTTGTAGGTATTGGAGAGTTACATGTGTATACCGATTTTCATACATGTACATGAAACGTAGCTCGAGGCGCACACCGTTGAACGTGTATAGGTGGCGCTGTTGAGCCATTTTGCCACACCCACTTCTGAAACCCATATCAGACGTAAATTTTCGCCAGTTCTGAGGTGTGTGCAAAGTTTCATGACTTTTCGAGCATGTTTAGGCCCTCAAAAATGCGACTCATTTTGGAGAAGAAGAATAATAATAATAATAATAATAATAATAATAATAATAATAATAATAATAATAATAATAATAATAAACGGAGCAATTCCAAGAGGGTCCTCACACCATCGGTGCTCGGGCCCTAATAATAATAATAATAATAATAAACGGAGCAATTCCAAGAGGGTCCTCACACCATCGGTGCTCGGGCCCTAATAAAACAAAAACAAAAAATTGTATAGTGATAAACACTGTGATAGTCTATAAATGATACTAAAGTAACACTGATGTTGGTCGAGGCAAAACACTAAAACGTTTATTGTATTGACAGGTTATCAAGCCAAGCGTGTTCGGGAGTGGCAGGCCATGGGCATCCAGGTCCTCGTGTCCACTAGTGACGTCAGCTCAATGGCAGGGGCGGAGCATCTCATCACTGAGGCCTGCCGCTTGGGTCCAGTTGGTGGCATCTTCCACCTTGCCATGGTAATATTCAGTTGTTGCTTTCAGTTCACTTTCTTTGTAGTCAAATTAAAGACATAACTGATATTTCACTCTATCAACTAGGTCCTTCAAGATGGCATGCTGGAGAATCTGACCCCACAGCACTTCATTGACGTCAACAAACCTAAATATGGTGGAACCATCCATCTAGACAGGTAGGGCAATGGTTAGACTGAATCTCTCCTTTCTTCAGCTGTTCACTTGTGGCTTATTACAAATTTCAATAAATGATTCCTTTTCCACAGCGTGACTAGGCAGAAGTGCCCAGAGCTTCAGCACTTTGTGGTGTTCTCCTCGGTCAGCTGCGGCCGAGGTAATGCTGGCCAAAGCAACTACGGCTTCGCCAACTCCACCATGGAGCGAGTGTGCGAGCAGCGCCGACATGACAACCTGCCAGGCCTGGCCATACAGTGGGGCGCCATTGGAGATGTGGGTGTTGTTTTGGAGACCATGGGTGGCAATGACGCTGTAATTGGTGGCACGTTGCCGCAGCGCATGTCTTCCTGTTTGGAAGTGCTGGATAGGTTCCTGTGCCAGCAGCGGCCTGTGATGTCCAGCTTTGTGTTGGCGGAGAAAGTGGTGGTTGCTAAAGGAGAAGGAAGTGGACGGAGGGACCTGGTGGAGGCTGTGGCTCATATTCTGGGTAAAAGCTCAGACCTGAAAGATTTAAAGTCTGATAAGCTGCTCTTTTTTTCATGCATAAAGTTACAGTGTCGCCTCTTTTTCTCAGGTGTGCGTGACGTGAGCAGTCTGAATGCTGACGCCTCATTGGCTGATCTTGGTCTCGATTCGCTGATGGGTGTTGAAGTTAGGCAGACACTGGAGAGAGACTATGACATTGTTATGGCAATGAGGGAAATCCGACAGCTAACCATTAATAAGTTGCGGGAGCTTTCCAGCCAATCAGGAGGAAAAGAGGGTGAGCATGGGATTCGTGTCAATATCGACAATATCGTTTTTTAACACGATAAAACATTACCGTCTACAGCCGCGAGAGGGCGCTATATGCTGCTCATTGATCCTGTAGTTTACACTGAGCAGCATAGAGCGCCATCTCGTGGCTGTAGACGGTAATGTTTTCTCTTGGTTCTTGGTTCTAAATAAATGCGACCTTTAGTCCAGTGCGACTTATGTTTTTTTCCTCGTCATGACGTATTTTTGGACTGATGCGACTTATACTTAGATGCGACTTATAGTCCGAAAAATACGGTAATAAATGGATAAATTCAGGAGATGTAATTTCATGTTTTGTAAGATACATTGAATTATTGAGAGAATAATGCATCGATTTATAACTTCATCTCATTCTGTTTCTCTCAGAGTCCCATGCTGCTCCTGCAAAGCGATCTGGTGTCCAAGCTCTTCTGGAGTCAGATCTGAACCTGATGCTGGTGAACCCAGACGGCCCCACAGTGGCCCCAATGAACGAGGTCCAGAGTGCTGAAAGGCCCTTATTCCTCGTTCACCCCATTGAGGGCTCCACTGCTGCCTTCCGAACTCTCACCAGCAAGCTTAGCGTGCCTTGCTATGGCCTGCAGTGCACCAAAGGTACAAACACAAGATCAGGGATCACTTTTCACTGTCACACTTGCATACACTTATATTAATATCTTAATTTTAAACTTTATTGTAAATAATATTACTGGATAGTGAGTGTTTGCCTTTTGTATGGTTAAAAATTCCTTTATCAGTAATATTTGTTTAAAATGCAATTATGTTTAATGATTATGTTGTTCTTGTATTTATTTATTAATTTGTTCACACTCAGTCCTGTTATAAATTTTGCTGTTATATGTGTTGTTTCTGTAGCCGCTCCTCTAGACAGTATCCAGAATCTTGCTGCTTACTACATGGAGTGTGTGAGGCAGGTTCAGCCAGAGGGGCCGTATCGCATCGCTGGCTACTCGTTCGGTGCTTGTGTGGCCTTTGAGATGTGCTCACAGCTGCAGGCGGCCAAATGCCCTGTGGAATACCTCTTCCTGTTTGACGGCTCACACTCTTATGTTGCAGCTTATACACAGGTGCAGTAAAAGAGCTCCGAAAACACACAAGCAGTGCTATGTGCTATGCTAGGACACATGGTCATCATTTCTGTTTTTACTCTGGCAGAGTTACCGAGCCAAACTGACCCCTGGCAAAGAGTCCGAGGCAGAGACTGAAGCCCTGTGTGCTTTTATCCAGCAGTTCACTGGCATTGAATACAACACGGTACACGAACAACTGTTACTTTGTAATTCATTATTGAAAAGATTTTTTATCCTTTACATTTTATGGTCTTTTCCAAATAGACATTACTTAATTCATTCCAGTTCAGTCAGTTCTAAAGTTAATTCTCTCTCTGTATCCTAATTTGTTCACACAGCTGTTGGAGACATTGTTACCTCTGTCAGACCTGGAGGCTCGGGTGAACAAGGCCGTCGATCTGATCACATCCAGCCATAAGAATGTCAGCCGAGATATGCTCCATTTTGCTGCTTCTACGTTTTACCACAAACTGAAGGCCGCCGACCGCTATGTTCCAACTTCCAAGTATCACGGCAATGTCACGCTGCTGAGAGCCAAGGCCAGCAGCGAGTACGCCGATGGTTTAGGATCTGACTACAAACTGCACGAGGTAAAGATACGGACCACAAATATGATTCTGTAGTCTTAAGTGTCTCATGATTTGGTGCTGAGGTTTTATTATTATTATCACAATAGAATGTTTTTTGGGGGGGGACGTTTTGCATCACCTTTGATCTAGTTTTGAGATCTAGCTCTAAACGTGGTCTGTGTACGGCAAGCATAATTGCACAGGAAGTGCTTCTGAATCTGGGAAGGAGATCATGCTGAGAGAAAGACTTGCTGCTATAATGCATCCCTGCAGTGTTAATAATTGGATAATTTTTATATGTCTGCAGGTGTGTGATGGGAAGGTGTCAGTCCATGTGATCGAGGGAGACCACCGGACCTTTCTAGAGGGCGAGGGTGTGGAGTCCATCTCAGGCATCATCCACAGCTCACTGGCTGAACCCAGAGTCAGCACCAAAGAGGGCTGAACCTTCCCGGCAAACAGCTTTTACGTCTTTTTTTTTCACCCTTACTCTGTTGCTTTCACCTGACAAACCAAAAATGTGTCCCGGTCTATTAAAGCTTGGATGTTTGTGATCTGTTCATACCTCTCACCCATGCAACAGCCTTTTCCTTCTCATCGTTCTCATTCTCTACAAATCTCAATTGCTTATCACCCTTTATTTCTTTATTCCACGCTGGGAACAAAAAAGCATGTTTGTTTGTTTATTTGCTTTATCGGTTAAGATTTAATCAGCTGTTCATTGTATTCTTTAAATTATGGCATGTTACTGTGAAAACTAAAATGTCACTGGTTTCTATCATGAGAGCGTAGTGCATAGTGACATTTACCCTAAGTAGTGCCTAGCTGTAGTGATCACTGACACTGTCTAACCTGCACAAGTCTGCTAAAGGTTTTGTGAAAACTGCATTCATGTTCATTCATCCAACCTAATGATGCGGACTGCAAGTCAAGGCTTCACTTTATTCAAATCCACATATTCGATGTTGGGATTCTAGTTACGCACAGCTGAGATTGTTGTTTACCAATTGTGAGCGGTTACTGATGCTTTAGTAATACTAGTTAAAATCGCTTATTTTTACTGTTGTTCTTTCTTGAATGATATACACTGGTTCTCTTGTTGTTGCTGAACATCTAAACTGTGCAATTTGATGTTTATTTAAAAGGGAACATTCCTGGATGAGAGGAACCATTAACAGAGCTGGTTAATTGACTTTTTCATGTTTACATTGCAGTTAGAAGTTAATTATAAAATATTTGTTACTTTAAAAGTATATTGCACTAGCTTAAAGCAAAATGCAAATATGACACTGCTTAACTGTAGACCAATAACTGGAGTATTAATATTGTATTGACGTTTCTAATCCTCTTCTTGAGGATAGTACCAACATTCCTTATTCCAGGTGTCTCTCAGATGTATATGTTATCTTCAAATGCTCTGTAATTAATTGACTTCTTTAATACTTTAGATGTTCGCTGTAGTAAATTCTTGTGGCCGGGTCCACATTAAACACAAGCTCAGTTCATAGTGCAAATCACATCTTATTTTAGTCTGAATCTAGTCCGAATGATAGTGTTATTTGGTGGAGGAGTGAAACTGGCGATGTGGCAGTGACGTGATTACTGACTCTTTCTGTCACAACAGAGGAAAGTCTTCTGTTTGAAAGCAAATCACTAAACATTTCTGAGACTAATTGTTTAAGTCAGTGACGAACTGTGATTTCTTTCCATGTTTAGAGCAAAGCTGGAAAAACTAGAGTTTGTTTTTCTATTATTGAAATATTTGTTTCTTTTGGTGTAATTTTTCCAGTATTTATTGTACTAGTCCAAATAAAAAGCTATTACTAACATACACATCCAGAGTCTACTGGTTTGCTTTTCCCCAAACATATGTGACCCTGGACCACAAAACTATTTTTCAAAATTGAGAAGTACACCTCATCTGAAAGCTGAATTAATAAGCTTTTTAAAGTTGTCCAAATGAATTCTTAGCAATGCATATTTATGCAATTTTGATATATTAGTAGGAAATGTATTAAATATCCTAATGATTTTTGACATAAAAGAATAAATCGATAATTTTGACCCAGACCACAAAGTCTGATTTTGTACTCCGGGGTCAAATATTAGATGTTCTGGTTCTACAGATTTAATGATTATGTAACCAAGTGACGCTAAACATGTATGATAATCCAATTTGAACCAATGTTATCAAATAATTTTATTGTAAACAAAAGTAAAAACTATAACAAAGTATACTCGTTAATTAATAAAAATTGGCCACATCAATTAAAAAAAAAAACATCCCCTTTGAAGACGATTGATTTTTAAGCAGCTGCTGTTTAATATTATTATTCTTGCTTAAGAGTCTCATAATGTAAAAAAGAAAAAACTTGGGTTTTAGAATCCAAAGTAATATTTACATATTTACAAAAAAGAAAATGAAAATCACAAACCTCTTCAGGGTTTACCATTCAAGCAGTCTATAAAGGCACAGTGTGATCTGAATGGGCATGCATAGAAGATCAGAACACATGACCAACTGATCTCTGACCAAAGAATGGAATTTCACAAACTGTCAAATTATTTATGCATGCAGCTAAGTATACAGAGAAATCGTGCAAAAGTACTGAATGTCATCTGGTAATGCCTCTTTGGAGAAAATGCAATGCAACAATAAGAGATAATGCTTTGAGATTGTCATCAGGATGTTTGTAAGACTGGAATGTTTGGTTGTTTCATGTAAGGCTTCACGTAAAGTGTATTTTCCAGGTTTTTTAATGTTCATCTTCATCTTTTGAATCACTGCTATCGCCCAATCCCAGATCTTCAGTGTCGTCATCCTCAGGATAATCTTCTGCCATCAAGCGTCGCTGTAACTCTTCAAGACCCAAGAAGCGCTTCAGAAGTGCAGCCAGTGCCTCCACATCACTGAATATAAGAAAAATTGTAATAATATACTTAACTGTCCAGCAAATAGTCACATTGCAAAAAAATTAAATAAATGAATGGCGTAAAAATACTTTGGTGATATTAATTTATTAAATTGCTTTTACAGTTTTATCTGTTGTAAAGCTTCTTTGGGTACTCTCCCTGAAAAGTGCTTATTTTATTATAAAAAAAGGGTTGTTTTTTGTAAATAATTTTTTTTTAGTTATATTGCTATTTATCATTACAATTTAAAACAACTTATCTATTTTTATATATTATAAATGGTTATTTATTCAGCAGCCAATCCTCCAGTCTTTATTAGAAATAATTTTAACCAGGCTAACAGGTTATACTGATTTAGTGATCAATTTTAATTGTTCTTCTTCTTCTTCTTCTTCTTCTTCTTATTATTATTATTATTATGAATGGTGAGAAATGTATTTTTTCTTCTTCTTCTTCTTTTTTTACACAATCACAGGACTGCAAACTGAGCTTTAAATACCTGCGTGAGCCCAGCGTGGCACTTTGGGTAAGAGGGTGAGAGAAACCTGTCGCCAGACGCAGCACCAACAGGTAACCCTTCCCCAAATACCTCACCCTCTCCTCCTGAACACTCACGTCCCGCAGGTGCCGCAGATCTAACACCACTGAGCCAGAGAAAGCAACATTTCAGTTGAGCAATCATACAGTGCAAAATAAATAGCAACATATAACACAAAACTCACCTCTCTCGTGCCCTCTTTTCCACATAGTCAATATCATTGTATAGAGACTAAACGTCTTTAATTCGATCTCGTTCTTGGATTTATCAAACACTGCCTCCTAAAGACAAACCCAAACAGACTGTTAAGACAGCGGAGTACATCCACGACAGATGCAGCGTGTGTAAAATGTCTCCCACCTCCCATTCCTCCATATTCTGTAGAGCCACAAAAAAGCAGCCCGTCACATAGAACATCTTCCATAACACGCTGTCTACAACAAAAGACCAAAGCAAAGTGAGCAACACGGATCACAAAAACACTTCCTCTTATGGTTTCATTCACTTCCAGGGTTTTTCAAAATTGAGGAAACATTTCTCACCAGCGCTGTAATAGGCTGCTGCCAGTCCAACTGAAGCAATACCTGTAAAAAGAGGAAGTAGGAAGACATTCAAAGATATGGTATGTTGCACATGGTAGACTCCACACTTCTAGTCACCAATGTCTCTCTTTACAAATGATCTCATACCAACAAGGAGGGACCACGATCTGATCCCAGGAGACCTCTTCAGATGGAGAAGATCAGATGTGTGTTTCTCTACGACCATATACCCCATCTGTAAATACATTTCAAATGTTTTGGAACACTTAAAAGATCTATTTGGACATTTCCAGTAATGTGTGTAGCAACCCTGTACTCATCATAATAAGACAGAATACTTGGCAGCAAAGGAAAGCTCATCCTTTAATATCACACACGTGTTTTATGAACAGCACACGGTATATAATCATAATAAACCTGAGCAGTTTCGTATACTCTTGAAATAGCACAAGGACAACACCCTCATTAATGTGACCACAGATGTCCTGCCTTAAACTGACAGCACGTGAAAGCATCTGACATCTTACTTACCTTAATAAATCGCGTTCCTCTTCTAAACAATTAAATATAATTATTTTCGAAATAGATCAAATCTAAATGTTGGAAATTTGCAATAGAAATCTGGAGCGAAACAGATTAAGGAAATAAAATGTGTAGCTCGCGCAACAACACACACGAGCCCTCCTTCGAATGATGTTGACTTCCGCTCAGCGGTTTCCGTTCTGATTGGCCAGCATCTATTAAAGGAGCCCGCCCTTTACATTATAACGCCTCCTTTCTGCTCGATTGCGAACTCCTAACTCCATAATTCCCGTTATGCTGGATTGAAATGTCTATAAATCCAATAGCGTTTTAGTAATTTATGCAATACCCTTGTTTTAATGTCATATATGGCATAACTAAAATATGTCAAAATATTCTTATTTACGATTAAAATGTGTTTTTACAGTAAAGGCAAGCATTGTTGCTGATTCACGCATGCGTGACCATCCAGGCAAGGAGTCATTCTCGCGAATCGGTTCTTTCAAACAGTTCGCTTCTATGAACCGAATTAATATTTCAGAGGTACCTTTACGTCATGACGTATACGTGCTATCACGTAGTCCCTCCTGATGACATTCCGGTGTGGCACATTTTCTATTAAATTGTAATTGTACATGTATTATGTCCAAGTTCATTAAGTTGCAGCCATGATTTGAGTCGAACGTCAACGGAAGGCAATGGCGTTTAATCCGCCTAATCATGAATCAGATATGTTCAATCTTTATGAATCGGACATGTCTGACAGAGAACTGCTTGGCTCAGTGAGTCGGTGACTCGAGAACGATTCAACGGAATCATTTAAAAGATCCGACTCAAAAAGACGGTTAATTCACGATTCGGACATCGCTTAAGGACAATGGAGTCGGATACACCGGAGTCAAATCGAGTAGAGATCCTTCTATCGCAAATATGTCACAGTCGGATTACTCAGAGTTATGAAACGGATGACTGGATGAACATCAGTGTTATATGACCGCAGTGCGCTGTTTTCTGATGACCAGCTCGCGCTTTCAACTGTCATTAGGAGAAGTTCCTTGTTGTAAAGACCTAACGTTACTGCTGCTTCGACTCCTGAGTTTCCCCCTGAACAATAAGGGCTCCATGTGATTTTTATGTGAGTTGGGTGGCCTATTTTATTTTTGGTTGTAGTTTGTGCTTTATTTTAGCACTCAGGCACTCGGTAACGTTAGGTTATGGGACAGGTGGTTAAGTAAATGTCACGGTTATCTAAGAAAATCGAAATCCTCAGAGCTTTTGATGATGCTATTATTACGTTACCCTATAACGTTGAGAAATCAATGTAATCCAACCGCTTAACCCGTGATTATGTACAAAAGCTTCTGATATCCTCAAAACAGTAATCAGGTGAAACTGAAAAGAGTATATCATGGGAACCTAGAAATTATCACATTTCCCCTCAATTTGAGCTTGGGTGAATGCTTGAGGTTAATAACGGTGTTTCTGTAACTCTAACGTTAAATCTGTAATTCTAACCCAACACTTTAGGTTTAATATGTGTTTTTGGTGTCATATAACATCCAGAATGCTCTATAAATACAGAAAGTACAGAAATGCTGACAGGTTTTATTATCTTTTCACAGGGCACTGAACATTTCAGGAGCTCCTCATACAATGTCTGAAGTCAGTATTGGACGGAAAAAAGAAAAGTGTGAGAATTGCACTAAACAGGTAATAAATCAATTTAATTTAATTTAATACTGATTTATGTCTGACCTAAATGCAAGTTTTGGTTTCTATCTGAATTAGAGTCTGTTCTCATGATTTTTCTAGTCTAGTTACTAATCACTGTTTATTTCCCCCTCAATGCCACTCTTAGTGCAACAAGAAACAGAGTGAGGAAGGTATAAACTCACTACAGGAGAAAGGTGTTGCCACTGGAGAGGTATTTCTCGTTTTTTATTCATGATAAGTGTCAGACACACTCATTGAGTTGCACTCATCTGATAAACTGTGGTTTGCATCTGTTGTTTTGTTTGTGTTTGGTCTGGGGGAGGATGAATGAACAAATTTGTGTTGGACGTGTGGATGTTGATAATCTGATACATGCTTTTTCTCAGGTGAAAGAGTCTACCTCAGTTCAGCAGGTGTTGTTGAGCGCGTGTCTGTCCTGTGACGGCTGCGTATCAGAGGACGAAGGCCAGAGAATCTCTCAGCAAAATCTGGAAGAGATCAACCATGTGCTTGCCCTCAATAAGGTAGTGTAGTGTAAGACAAAAAATAAATGCTTTGAAAAGACTTTGAAAAGATGGTCGGCGTGGATGTATCTCACGTTGTTATTTTTGTTGTATTTGCAGAAATGTGACACTTCGAAGCACAAAATTCTTGTGGTGTCTGTGTGTCCCCAGTCGCTGCCTTTTTTTGCTATTCAATTTCAGCTGGATGTTCCAGCAGCTGCAAAGAAACTCTGTGGCTTCCTGAAGAGAGTGGGTACGTCTGGACGCCACATTTGCTTTGAAGTCAGTGTCAGTTTGCCAACATCCTTAATCAAATACTATAGTAAACATCTGCCATGTGCAATATGACTTAAGCTAAAAACTGTCCTAAATATTTGTACACAAGTGTTATTCCAGTATTTCTTTCATGCTGTATTAAGGCTTCTTTCGTCTCTTTCTTCAGGGGTACATTATGTCTTTGACACTACAGTAGCTGCAAGTTTTAGCATTTTGGAAAGCCAGAGAGAGTTTGTTCAGCGTTACCGTCGCAAACATCATGATTCTAATGCCATGCCGATGTTCACATCCTCTTGTCCAGGTAAGACCACCCTGATAACCACCCGAAATCATTTACATCTCTAACACGCACTGTATATAAAGGGATCAAAGTGGCAATGTGCAAGTAAGTCACTGCATTGCATTTTTATAAGCTAATTTGTGACCGCTAATGTGATTATGCTTTCAGCTTTGAATGCAAGAGAAGATTGGATCTTCATATCATTGTAAAACTCTTGAAAATTATAGGTGAAGTGGTTGCCAACTGACATTGTCTTGTGGCACAAATAAGCAGCACCTTTGAGTGAACCTCAAGCCTTTGTGCTTTTCAAACATTTTGTTTCTAAATGTAGATAAGAGCCAAATGTGGTGCAGTGTGTAAGTGTAGGTCGTCTGTGAATGGGTGGGACTGTGTTAGATAGCCATAGCATTCTGCAGCTGTGAGATAGATGAGTGTAAGCTGCCTTACACACCCTTCCTGCCCTTTTAACAACTTACTTCCTCACTTTCAGTGGCCATTATTTCATTTTTATCATGAATGATAATTATTTCCTCACTAACCAGATGTGTTTATCCAATGTGACTTACAGTATGTTTGGTTCAGTGAGAGTTCTCCTGAAAGAAGCCAGGCATTTGTGACTTGCTTAAATGCAACATTTTGTCTTATAAATGAAATTAACACTTTTATTCAGCTTGGACGCAATTAATTGATTAGTAGTAGTTGTATAAACGGGTTCAAGATACAGTAATATTATCATGATTTGATTAGTTCATAGTTATGAGTTATTGTCAGAGCTTGCATTTTGGTCAAAAATAAATAAATCTCAAACTATGTTTCACCTTGGCTTGTCGTAGCTCTGAATGCTGGTCACTTATGTTTCTCAAAAAATAGTAAAATAATAAAATGACCTTACTTGTAAAAAAAAAAAAAAAAAAAAAAAAAAGACTAAACAAATAGTCTTTCTGGTATGAGAATATCAATTCAGTGTTGTCAGATAAAATGGTAGTCAATACTGCTTACTATTGTCACAAGTTGCTGTATGTAGTAAACATACAGAGATTAAATGTGTAACTATGTGTGTTTTTGTGCAGGATGGATTCGCTATGCAGAGCGTGTTCTTGGGAGCCTGGTCACTCCACACATCTGTACCGCCAAATCACCTCAACAGATCATGGGCTCCTTGGTCAAAGACTTTTTTGCCAGACAACAGGTGAGAGCTGTCTAGGGCTTACTGGTCCATCTCTTATTAATAGTGACAGAATGAGGAACTGAATCTGTGTTGTCTTTTGTAGAAGCTGACCCCAGATCAGATTTTCCATGTGGTGGTGGCTCCCTGCTTTGATAAGAAGCTTGAAGCTGTAAGAGAGGAATTCTACAAAAGCATCCTAGAGACCAGAGATGTCGACTGTGTCCTTACGTCAGGTACGACTGCGAGGAGATACTGGGCTACTTCTGTTACCTTTTCAGATCAATTATTAACAAGCAACAAGTAAAATTAGATTTATTTCTCCTTATATAATACTTGCCTTGTCTGTCTTTCCTTCTTGGAAATGATCAAGGTCTATTGTATGTTAATGTGTAGAAACAGGTCGCACAGGTTTCATAAAGGGTGTTTTTGTGAACTTTGTACTCCTGAAATGACACTAAATGGCTGGTTTTTGTTTAGGAGAGATTCTCCACTTAATGGAGCAAAGCAAAGTTACTGTAGAGGAAGTGGACTCTGCTCCTTTGGATCATGTGTAAGTTAAATTAACACCATTATATTGGAATTAGAATAAACGATTTATAGGTCTTTGCATTTATCCTATTAAAGAAAAGGCAATCTTGAGTCTTGCTGAACTGTTATACTGTTGAAAATAAGAGGCAAACAATCCTGAAGTAAGTGTGTGTGTGTGTGTGTGTGTGTGTGTGTGTGTGTGTTTGTTTTAGATTTGGTGAGACCGCTGACCCAGATATGACCAGACATGAAGGTCGTGGATCCGAAGGCTTCCTGGAGCATATTTTCAAACATGCAGCCAAAGAGCTGTTTGGGCTAGACGTCCAAGAGATTGTGTACAAGACACTCAGGTGAGAAACCGTGTTTGATGACTGTAAATGGATCATCTGTATTATTTACAAGATCTGAATATGTAGACCATGCTAAATAATAATCATAATATTATCCTTCATTGATTTTCTAAACCACTGTCTTGTTTCTGCTAGGAATCGAGACTTCCAGGAGGTGGCACTAGAGCGTGATGGAGAGACTCTGCTGCAGTTTGCTGCAGTTTATGGCTTCCGGAACATTCAGACTTTAGTGCACAGAATGAGAAACGGGAAAGTGCCTTACCAGCTTGTAGAGGTGCTCTCCTGCCCTGGAGGTGTGCAATACTTTTTTCATCAGGAAGCTTTTTCAAAAAAAAGACGTCAACCGGAAGCTTTTATTTAAAAAGACGTCTCTTCTGCTCACCAAGTCTGCGTTCATTTGATCCAAAAGTACAGCAAAAACAGTAAAATTTTTACTGTTTAAAATAACTGTTTTCTATTTGAATATATTTTTAAATATAATTTTTTCCTGTGACTTTAAAGCTGAATTTATTATTATTCCAGTCACATGATCCACATGATAGGAAATCATTCTAATATTCTGATTTCCTACTCAAAAATTTATTATTACTATTTTGAAAACGGCTACATATAAATTTTACAAATATTAAATTAATTATAATAACTTTTAAAAGGTAATTTATACAAATAAGCTTGAACATATTATTATTATTAGTATAATAGGGTTTGCATTATCATAAAACTTGGAAATTTCAGGGTGTTTTCAATTTGCGAGACCTAGAATACAGTTAATATAGAAATATAGTCAATATTTGGGGTCATAATTGTTTTTATCTGTTTTTAAAGAAGTCTCTAATGCTCACCAAGGCTGCTTTCAGTAAAACAGTAATATTATAATATTACACTTTAAAATAACTTCTCCATTTTATTACATTTTCCAATGTAATTCACTGTAATTTATAAAATACAAATAATGAATTGTACTTAAGTGAGTGTAAATGTTTTTTCTTGTTTTGCACTATTATTTATGTGGCTAAATAGTTTTTTGTAAGCAATAAATGGCTCAAAAGCCATCATTAAATATTAGATATGAATACATTTGTTATATTAAATCTCAAATATCAAGTTAATGATACATTTTTCAAAAATATAACTATTATAAATGATTTGTACATTTATAAATGTTTCTTCTTTGCCTCTTAAGAACATTTTTGTAATTTATAAATGATGTAAATGTATTGAAATGATACTGTGAACGTTGCCATCAATATAGCCATTGTTGGTGACATGGTGATAAAACATAAATGAATATATTTCTTCTTTTTGACTTTCAGGCTGTTTAAGCGGGCGAGGACAAGCTGAGGGAGAGGGAGGTCGTCCTGACCGAACATTGGTCCAGCAAATGGAAGAGCACTATAGCAGCTTACCTGTCCGTCTACCTGCCAACAACCCAGAGGTCCAGCGCCTCTACCAGGACTGGCTGGACGGCCACGACTCCCCACATGCACAGCAGTGCCTCCACACTCAGTACAAGAACAGCACGCAGCCGCCCTCTCAGATACTCAATTCTGATATTCAGTGGTGATCTGAAGTCACTGATGCGTTACCGTATATCAGAAACCAAATCTGGCATTAAAAGCACCAATCAAGACTGTTTGATGCCATCTTGGGATCACACGGACTGCAATGTGTATGCAGTAAAAGAAAAGTTGAACAGAGGAAACAGGCCTCCTGTTCTTTCCAGTGAATCAGATTCTGCTTTACTAATGCGAAAATTTGCATTCGTTAACTAGTTTTCTGGAACATTCACTCACATTACACCTAATGATGTCATGCATGGTTGGGCAACCAGCCATCACATAAAAGTGTTATTAAAATAACAATAACAAGGCAAAAATCTCTGGTTATTATT
Organism: Carassius gibelio; assembly: GCF_023724105.1. Lineage (NCBI taxonomy): Eukaryota > Metazoa > Chordata > Actinopteri > Cypriniformes > Cyprinidae > Carassius > Carassius gibelio. The sequence continues at coordinate 6,171,729 of NC_068407.1, forward strand.
GATATTAATTACTGGACCCTGTTCATACGGATTGTAAGAAATATTGATGGCATTGAAAGTGTGAAACTAATACATACTGGCACAGTGAATTAAAGAATGGGACTCCTTGCTGGCTGAGGCTATTTAAACCAGCTCCTCCCACAAACATGTTATAAGGATCTACCTTTTACCAAAAAAAAAATTCTCCTTTTTCAAATCTCATATCACACCAGAAAGGCATTTATTTTCATTAACAATTAAGGAAAAAAAAAATAAGTTGAAGATAAAGTATCGGGTAGGGTTAGGGTAGGTGTAGTCCCAATAAGTAGTTCCTTTATTGTCCCACTAAGGTGCCATCCATTTAATAATTATAATACAAATTATAATTTACACTCAACTGCATTATTATTGCATACGGTTTTACGATGTACTATAATACTGAGGTGCAGATAATTGGCACTATTTGCAATAAGTAGTATAAATAGCAGAAAATCCTGCTGTTTTAACAGTTAATAAATTTATAGCTATCTGCACTTAGTGTAAAATCATAGCACTAAAAAGGCTGCTGTTTTCACACACAGTGTAAATAGCATCCATCACTATTTGCACTTCCTTAAAGAATACCACAACCATCAATTAAAGCTTCCTCTTTTTTTTGTTCTTTTTTTTTTTAAGTCCAGTAATTTTAACAAACCTGCCAGTGGTTGTCATCTTGCTCCGATGCATTAAGAAATTAGTTGTTAGAACCATGCACTGACAAACTCTACTATATTCTAGTGTGTCTGTACATACCCTGTGATTCTCACTTATTTAATTAAATATATTTTGACTAATTTAATTATGATTTCACCCACCAAAAACGTAGTATTACAGCACAGAAAATACATTAGATGTTTCCATAGCTTCCATCTGGGCCTGTTTAGAGCCAATTGTGTGTTTGTAAATGTCTTCTATTCACATGAACACCAATTTTTCTGTATTGAGTGGTCAGATTATTGGTTTGCTTTTTGTTGGACTTTTCTAATGAGACACTAGATGGCAGAATGCACCACTGTATATGGATTTATTGATGGCCAGCAGTTGGGGCCTCAAATCCCTCAGTGTGCCCACTGCCCAGTATGTATCATTTGCTGCAATAAGTAACCTGTTTGTGAGCGGTTCCAACTGTGAGCTTGTGTTGCAACTGGCTGCTCTGTCACAACATATTTCTGTGTCATAAAATGAATCACACTTGTCACCTTATGTGCTGCAGCACCACCCTTAATTGCGATAAAAGATGCGGTCTGAGTGGTAAGCTGATTTTCTTCTTGATATATTTTTTATTACTAGTTTGGTGCTAAATATAGATTTTTTGTTTGATAAACTTTTTTTGATGAAAGAACAAAAATATAGTATCCCAGCGTAATAAACAATTAGAAGAGAAGCAACAAGAGATGTAAAAAAAAAAAGGATAGAACCTGAAACCATTAAGAGTAACAAAAATTGAAATAAGTAGAAGAACTTGTAACATTAGGGTAAATCTAATTTCTCAAATGAAGCAATCTTGCCTTATTGCACAAACGTGTGTCCTTCCAATTTTGAGCCATTAACCAGTGTAGTGAATTCAGACACATGAGAAGCCATTAGGAGGTTTGATTTTAGTCTCTTAATCTTCACATAAAAATTTAATAAGCAAATGACCACACAGTGCCACAGAGATGTTCTTTGAGCATTTAGTGTATTTGAGACACTTGCAAAAGTGAATCCCTTTTGGGATTAAACAGTAACAATATTTAGGGTGTGATTCTCATAAATCTGCTCAGGTATGTTGACAGGCAGATAATCTGCAAGTGAATCAGCAAATCTTTATCTTTTTATTGAATGGATGAAAGCAAAAGGCTGCCACAGTAATCAGATTTGATTATAGTGTGAGGAGAAATTACTTTAAGGTAAAGATTTTAGAGTTGGTATAGATATTTCTCATTAATTCAAAAATGAGTTTATAATGATGTTGCTTAAAGATATGAATGACAGTAAGTCTACACATAAAAGAGATGTATTAGGAAATGATATGGCAAAATTTACCATTTTATTAATCCTTGGAATGCAGAAGCATGCCATGGAATTGCAACCACATCCTGATCCAATCCTGAACTGATCACAGAACTATTATGGATGTTATAGATAAACAGTTTAAGACATCTAGAACAAAATATTATTTTATTTATAATAATGTCTCCCTATTTAATGTAAACAGTGTAAAATTCAGGCTTAATAAACAGGCCTAGCATAAAAAAATGTTAAGATAAAACTAAATTACAAATATAAAAATTAAAAAGTACTTGCACTAACCTTTTTATATTATATGGGAATTTTTTTTTTAAAAATGTCTACATTAAATAAAAAAGAAATTAAAAATGTATTACAAGACCCCTTTGAATCGAATCATTCACAATCAACATTACATTAGACAAAGAGGTGAAGACAAGACAAGAAAGATACAAAATTGCAATTAAATGTTCACAATAAACTTGTTGAAATTGTACCCTAGGTTGTACAGTACATTTATTTAAATTAGTTTGAATGTTAAAAGTTCATATTGCTCATGTTCTATTCTGTATTGTTAATATAAATCCCTGAATAAAAAGGTTGCATTTTATGCATGCAACAGTCTATTACTGGCAGTCCCTTATGACAATGAACCATGGTAAAGTGAAGATAGTTTAACTATAGTATTTGTAGATTTCCTTGGTTACCACTACAGTAAACATATTTTAACCATGTGCATATAAAAAATATATCATAATAAGTTGCAATTAAGGGATATTTAATGTTGAAATGAATTTCAAATATAAAGTTAAGTAGGTATTATCACCCATTTTACTCATAATAATTAAATCTAAAAGTTCAGTTTAGAAGTATCCTATCGGTATTGATATCGACGATACTGGCCATTAAAAGTATCGAAACAAAATATGTGGTATCGCCCATCCCTACAACCCATAGCCCCTACGAAACTGTGCCAGAGAACTCGCATGACGTCCTTTTGATTGACAAGTGAAAGTTCCAATCAGTGAGAGGAACAGAAGGAGGCGGGTCCGTGAAGCGCTGACTGTCTACTCTTCAAAGAAAATTGCGATTTGACTTACAGTGTTGCAACACGGGGAAGACGCTGAGTGGGCGGCGCGGACTCTTCTCTTCACATAAACTACTTTTTGTTGTTGCCTCCAACTTTCAGTTCAACCGGACTGCTGCTTTTGTGTAAGTCTTAAAGTTTCAAAATGTCCAGCGACCTCAGGCCAAAGCTGTGCGTCTTAGAAAAAGGGGACAACGGCTACGGTTTCCATCTCCACGGTGAAAAGAACAAGCCAGGTCAGTTCATCCGGCATGTGGAAGCCGACTCTCCTGCTGCCGTGGCGGGTCTGCTGGCCGGAGACAAGCTGGTGTTCGTAAACGGGGAGAATGTGGAGAACGCTAAGCATCAACAGGTGGTGTCCCGCATAAGAGACATCACGGGCAAACTAGAGCTCATCGTGATGGACGCAGAGACCGCAAACCTGCTGCAGAAGCACAACTTGAAGTGCCAGAAAGAGTATGTGACTGATGGGATACCGATACCGAGCAGTGCTGAATCGGACCATGAAGAGGAGATGAAGAACGGGACACCAAGGGAGTCCACCCCCGTCCCGGAGACAAATGGGGACATACGCATGGATAGACTGAGCGTGAGCTCCAAGGTGAGTTCAACAGCTTTCATGAGCAAATCTCCATCACTTAAAAACTTATTTTGGATTTTAAGCTGCGAACAAGTTGAGTCTTCTCCACGTGCGTCAAGTTTGGCAGATGTCGTCATACAATATACTTCATAATATTAATAGTAAATGTGTAGGGCTAAATAGGTTAATGTCAAACAAAGATGTTCGAGATTAAAGTAGATACTTCTTTTAAAAACCTAGTTTAAAATATATGTTTTATCAATTATCTATATATGCATTCATGTATGTTTCATACATTTTTGTAAACAAAACTGTTTGTAGGCCTACATCTTTTCCACCACATATATTACGATTCAGTCACTCAAAATACCAAGCGGTGAAACCATTAAACTAAAATACTTTAATTGGCCTTTAAATACACTTGGGTTCACATAAATTAATCATTTTCTGGAGTTTCTTTCTATTCTATTTCTTTCTATGGAAGAGGTGTATTCAAGTCATTGTTTTGTATCAATTCCATCTTCTAGTGCACATTTTGAATACCTTAATTGATCCAGAAAAAAAATCATATAATATTATACTAACATTATAGCCTACCAATATTATATTACCCAGCAGAGCTTAAGAGTACATGCTGTCCACAGAAAATCCCATTTGTACATTTCCCTATGTTTCATTTGCACATTGTTTAATGACCAGGCCACTTGTTGTGGATATGTGCTCCTAACAACACAGTGTTTTGTGGGGAAATGAACAGGTGCGGCCCTTCTGAAATGTTTGAGGACATTTACATGTTTCAAATCAGATAATCTTTGTGTTACGTCACAGGTATCACTGGTTTTACATTGCTTCCAGTCTGACCTGTCAGACATGAGGACAGTCATATTTTCCGCTTTTTTGGGGACGATGCCTTTCATCAGATGCATTAACCAAATTCCAGGCCTGTTCACTTAATAAATAAAACTATACTATTCATAGTAAATGACCAATCCATTTTTACTTATTAGACGTTATTGTTAATTGGCAGTAAATGATAACTGATAATAGGTTTCTGATAAAAGCTTTGTCTATAAGGAAGAAGTGGACAAATTCTCCACATAGATCAGTTACACATCATATTGATTGTCATAACTGGGCTCTTTGATCATTTGCCACTGTTGAAGTTTTAAGATTACATAACCACATAGGGTGTATAGGTCATTTGCATGGCTTTCATGTGATACAACATTTTTATGTAACACAGTACAAGGTCTGAAAGTGATTTGCACCAATTGTGTAATAAGAATCTAAAAAGCAGTCTTTAATCCTGTGATGTTAATATGAAGGCCTTTCAGTGAGCACCATTTACTCACCCTCATGTCATTCTAAACTAAATATGACTTTCTTCTGCGGAATATATATATATATATATATATATATATATATATATATATATATATATATATATATATATATATATATATATATATATTTATATTCCGTACCATATGAGCACACACACACACATTTCTTGAGTTGTAATTATTCGAGTTGAGGACAAAAGCCAGCAGACTAAGCTGACCCCAATAAAGTTTCAATCCCTTGCCTTGGAGATCCTTGAGCACTGAAGGGGGTTTATTGTGGAAAGTTACTCTTTGTTTGGGTGCAGAAGCCTGATTAGAGAGAAAGAAGGCCACAGAGTAGAATTGAGATATTTTATCTAAAAGATTCTGATGTGTACAGAAGACCAAACCTAATAAAGCAAACAACTCTATTACATGAACGGTTGATCAAATAATATGGATTATTCAGAGACATTTGGTACTGACACAGACACAAATCGAGTTATAAGTTACTATAGAAGGCAAGCAGTTTCTGAAAGTGCCATCACAGCAAAAGCAAATATCCAGTGTGCAATTTAGATGCTAGTTATTCTTTTACATAATGGCATACAGGCCCGTGTTTATCAGTCCCTTTTCTGATTATGTAGCATGAGCTAGAAATAACTTCAATCGTCATAACCTTGGCGGACCAGAGAAGGCCTCTGCTCAATAACAGTTATTTAGAGTCCCTGGAACAATATGGATTGTAATCACATTTCTTTCCAGCAATTATCGAAGTGTTTTTGAAGCCCTCAGTCAACCATGAATGGTCCCTCTGTTGTGTCGTTTTCCTCTCACCCTCCTGCGTCCCATCCTTCCTCTCTGTGATCATTCAGAAATGAAAAGCCGCTGGAGGGAACATCCTTGGATCGGCTGTCAGTTAAACCCAGACTAAGCTTTGTAGTTGATGGCAGTGCCCTGCGGGATGCTGTTTACTTACTGAGATGAGTTTTCAGAGAGGATTACACTCAGACCAGCTTGCTCGCATTGTGTTTGACAATAAATGATGGAAAAGAGGCAGAGCAGATGATTTCTAAAAAGTCTGGAATATTTCTTGACATTGCAAACATCTGAATTATATTCGGATAGTGGTTCCTTCATAACTGCAGGTGTGTTGGGAGGAAAGAAAGGGGGTGTTTCTTTGGGACAGTCCTCAATAGTTTGCTTTAATTCTATTTATAATAAGCAGCATGTGATGATATATCAATCACTGCTGTCCATTCAGTGGTTTATTTATTATTTAGATTAGCCTCATTTTAAGTGGATGATGAAAAGATTGAAGTGGCCTACTTCCAGACTTCACCAATGTTAAAAATGCCATTGTTTTATAATACCGCTACAGTTATAGACTGGTGAAAGCGGTCTTAATCGTTTTCGAGGCCTTTGATATATCATATGTATTTTAACCTTGATATACTCCCAGCTAATTTTCTCACTTTTTTGTGTCTATTTTTGAAGATTATTATTGAAAATTGTAATTCTAAATGTGTAGATTTCTATTGTGCTATGGATATGAATGTTTCTCAAATCGTACAGCTTATTGAGCAGTGCTTTCTGGTTCATTTTCTAAGTAATCACGTGGAATTTTTGACTGCTAGGTGATGAGATAGACAGAGAATCCCACAAATATACTTTTACCATAAACTTAAATCACTGAGGGACCATATGCCTGAATATCATGGGATTGTTTTTTTTTTTACTTCACAATTAGCATCACAACACCCTAGCAGTGGCATAGCAACACCCCAAACACCTACTGAATACCTTAGCAACCGCATAGAATTACCTTGGAAACCACTTCTAACACTCTAGTATCATTGAAAGAGACTTTTTATGGGCAAAGCACAAGTTTACATTTTATTCTGTAAAAAAATATATATATTTAATCTTGGACAACAATACATTTGAGCAGAAACAATACAACATCTTAGGGTGTGTTTGGCAGCCACACGTTCTCTAGATGTTCACCACTAAGAATTTCAAAAGTAGTCTCTCAAGCTGAATGTCTAACCCTGAGAGAGGGAGGGATGTTCGCACATTTGAATTAACCACTTCCTTGGTTACAAGATCGCCTTTTTTCCGGCTGTGGTCTGTTGCATTTTGAAATGACACGAGCAGTTATACCAGTCATATCAGTCCTCACCTCACTGCTCTTGCTACATGGCTGTGCATTTTGCTGTTGGTTGGCAGTTTTCAAATCTCTACAGGTTAATTATTGGCTGTTGAGTTTTGCAAGCGCACATCTTGGATCCAAAGCCTCAGGCCTATAAATATATTTATGGTTTCTTTGCCAGCTCTTCTCATCTTCACATTCATGCAATCAATGTTGCATCATACTATTAGAAAATGCTCCTTTATTGCGTTTGCCTGAACCAATATGCCAGTATATCACATGATGTAGGTTTTAAATAAAGTTTGTTTACTTGGACAGCCCAGGTTATGTTTAAGGATAATTATTGTTTTCAATCATCAGTTCATGTTTGACCAACCCTACCCCAGTCCTTTAAGAGTTGAGCAAACCAAGGACAAGATTATGAGTTACTAAAGTGAGCTATAAAGTCATTAACCTTTGTATCATCGATCTGTAGTATCTTTATAGGGCTGCTGGAGGATTCATTGAGGCCTGCCGTGAGCTGGAAGTGGGCTAGGTTCGGGCCTTTCCACTCTGGGCTCATGAAAAACAGGTTTACATAATGGTATGCGACAGTTCCCAAAAATAAAAATTCCATCATTCCTTTCACTCACCCTTAAGTCGTTCCAAACCTGTATGACTTACTTTCTTCAGTGGAACACAAAAGAAAACTGTCTCAATGTTTATTTTTTAATAGTCAGATGAAGTCTAGTCTATTTTGAACCTAGCTGACCTTGTACTGTTGTAAGCGGATGGTACTTTTATGCAACGTTGCACTCTTTTTGTAGTTGGACACTTCAGTTCACGTTTGTAAATGGCTGAAAAAGATGAAGCAGTGCGATATTTCAAAATGTCTCCTTTTGTGAAGAAGAACAAGAACACACTATGTGGGAAGTCAAGGAGAGATAAGTCTAAAAGTTACTGCTACATTTTCATTTTTCTCTGTAATCATTGAACTCTTTGCCAATACTCTGAAGGCCACAGGTGCCACGGGTTCATGTTATGTCACGCAGACTCTCAGGAGGATTGATAGTGAATGAAGGTCTTTGTCAGATACTGTAGTTTAAAAGGACTTTACCCTACTTCAGCTGTGGACAGGAGAAAAGTATTCCCTCTGCTGACTTCAGCTTCCTATATTGAATAACCCAAAGGCAAAAGGAGGCCCAGAGGGAGAATGTTTAGTGAAGAGTATATTCCATAAAGGAACTCTACACTTCCGTAAAGGAACTCTGTGAGTTTCATGCATAACGACAAGAGATCACAGGCTTTCATCATGTACTGTATTATAGCATGCCGTAGTTTAAGGCTAGTTTATTGTTAGAAACTAGTTCCGTTGTGCGCTTGAATGCTTTCATGACATATAAATGATAGGCTTATTTCCTCATATCTCATTTCAGTTTGGTAAAACTGTTTACAAAGCAGATCCTCTCGAATTAAAACCCTGCTCTTATGAGCAATCAGACACATCTATATCTTGCCACATCTCTTGCCAAATGCCTATTTTTTCTTTTGTTTCCTAATCTAAACTTTACCAAATAAGAACATGATTAACAAGCTATTTACCAATGACACCTTTAAAAATAGTTTGCAAATGAAGGCAGATTAAGAGCAATGCACTGTGACAATGTTTTTTTTTTTTCTTTCTTTTTTCATCAGTATAAGGTAGGACAGCAAGTATTACAATGAGTTTTTTAGTTTTTCTCAAGTTTTGAGAATATTTTTCTAATTGCATAAAGAGAATTATTATTGTCACAATATAAAAAATATGTCACAATACCAAAGAATTTGTAATTCTGAAAACAGGCTTCATTCCTTATGCAAATATAATTTCTTTTTACTTTTCTTGGGATTTTGAGATGAAAAATGACCCAGACTGGTTCTCGACAGAGTTTGTGACATTCACCTCAATATGTCTTAGATCATATGCATCTCTCATTTGTGTGTCCTTCTCTTCACGTGGATTTTGATAAGATTTCTTTCATAAAATCCCAGTGCAGTGTTCCAGGAATCTTATCAAAGCGGATGATTTCATCTTTGCATTGTGAATGTGTGGGGCCCTGCCAAACCCTTCTCGGAGATAGCAGTCCACACCCAAGCCCTTTCCCACACTCCCACAATTCTCCCTTTACTCTCAACCCGACACGGCCAAACACTGATATGCCAGAGACATCAGCTCTCCTCATCCGCTGCATTCTTTTGCTTTTGCTTTTCATTGGGTGGAAATGCAGCATGATTTCCATATCATACTATATCATCTAATCCGCTTAGTTCATACTTTCCAACCCAAATTTGCTTACGAGAAGGGCTTCCTTGGGCGGAAGAGTTAGCAGAGGTTACATGTAATTGGTAATGAAGAAACTAGAAGAACCAATACAGTGATAACAGTCTATGGCTTTATCAGGCAGCTTTGTATCTTATCACAGCAGGGGTGTATCATTTAGTACATGCTGAGTGATCTTCGGTGTCTAATTGTGTGCATAGTATCAGAGGCATTTAAAAACATTGTGACTGTCACACGTGTTTTATGAAAGACCCACCTAGAGAGCGGATAACATTGTATAATATTCCTGACTGTATGTCCAGTCCTCTCAGGACATTGTGAACCTTCTGTCAAACATAGTCAGATGTGGATACATCACTTTGGCAGGAAAGTTACAGTTTTGCTGGGTGAAATAAGACCTGATGTTAGTCTCTTGCCAGTTTGGTCAGTATTTAAAGTCAAGAACTTGTTTGCTAACCCATCCAGCACAGTTAAGCTAGAAAAATACTTCAAATTGTTGTGAAGGACATTGAAAAGAAAGACATTTCTGTATCACCATTGTGGTTTTTTGCTCCCAAATATATATTTTTTTTTTCTAAATTAATGAACTGCAACGTTTCAACCACAAGCAGTCTTCATCAGTTCAAATAATGGTGTGTCTGTATTTTTGAAAAAAATATATATTTTCACAAATCTGGTTTGTCTGAACAGTCAGACTCATATATGCATCACAGATAAACAGAATCATCTATTTTGCTATTTTTAGATTTTTATAATTTAATGAATAAAACTATGAACTATGAACTATGAACTATGAATAAAGGTAAAAACGTTGCAATTAATTAAATTATACAAATTTTTTGCATTTCTTCTAAGCACCTGCTTTAGAGAATTTTGGATGTGCATCTTCTACTAAATGGCAATAATAGTTCACTTTGAGGCATGCTCATGATGAAAGCATTTTGATTATTATGTACATTGTTTGTTTCTATTGTTTAAATACTTAAAATATAAAAATAATCCTGACTTAAAGAGGAAAACCCATACAGAATCTTTTCTGTCACATGGCCTTCTTCCATTCATATTTGTACATTCAGATACCATACTTCTCTATAGTTAGCAGTGAGTCTTTAAGCGGACATTTTTATCCAAAGTGACTTAAAGTACACTTATTACAGGGACACTCTCTCCGGGGCAGTCTGGGGTTAAGTGCTTTGATCAAGGCCACAACTGGTAATAGCTCATGGCTCTGATTACCAGGCCTTACTTTAACCACTTTGCCACACACCGTCCACAAACTATCCCCGAACAGAGCTCTTCAGTTGCAGCCTTATGTTCAGCAGGAGGGATTAAACTCTTAGCGTAACATATGGCCTCTGCTGGCTAAGCCTATGCTAATCAGAGCTCAGATAGGTCTTGCCTGTGCATAGTCACCTGTTAGAAGAGTTCTTCCTTTCTTTAGTGGCTACAGTCAGGCAGGTTTTCTTTGGGGGACAGCAATGAGGATATCTTTTCCCTTGTCAGCTGTATCTGTGACCTGTGGTTAGCCCTCAGCTAGTGATTTCTGAAGAGCTGGTATTGTTAATCGTGTCAAGCACATTCAGTGACCCTAGTCCTAACCCCTTCACTCCGCACTAGTATCCGGTTTCCCAGAAGAGCAGGCCTCCCGGGAAGAACTGTATGCAGCCTGTACACTGCAGCTTTGTACTGCTGTCTTGGTATTGCCAGTGTTGGACTATCATGAGCACCTTTTGACACACTTGTGTGGTGAATTGTTTTGCAGTTGGTCTGTACTGTGTTTCATTGATCGAGGCACTTGTAATAATTTTGAGTTACCCTTTTATTATATAAAATAGGTTAATTTAAAGATTAAAATAACAAATCATGATTCATCTCATAAATAGTTTCAGTGTATTATATATATACAGTGTATTATATATTATTATTGATGTTGTTACTTGAGTGTTATTGATGGTGATGTGGGAATGCGATATGGAAATCGTGGAAGGAATCACAGAATTTGGTCATAAAAATGGAATTTACTTTACTTGGAATGTCACGGATTTGCCAAATTTTGGATGAATAAATCAAAAGTAAGACAGTAGACTTAAACCAAAATGCAATATGGACTAGTTTCTCTGAATATTAGGACACAAAAAACATAAACAATTTAAATAGAAATCCTGCGTGTTCTGCTTGACTCTGTATGAATAAATGGTGCAGACATGTGGTTTCATTTATTACACAAATAATGAAGCAGTTATTTCAGCCTCTGCCACTTCAATATATGAGTAGCCTACATGAACACATTAATATATAATATAAAAATAGTCCATATATATATATATATATATATATATATATATATATATGTATGCATGTATGTATTTCTGAGGGCCTTAAAAAAATTCTTCTTAAACTATTAAAAATGCTGTTGAATTGTATACGTTTCATGATTTCAATTAAGTAGAAATGCTTTTTAAAATTTAATATAACCATTAAAACAGAGACTACAAAAAAATAAAAACAGAATACAGAAAACAATTGAATGGAAAAAATTTAATTTGGAAAAAAAAGCCAAAACATTGGCCTATAACTATGTTAGAAGACTGTAAACAACGCTAAAACGATATTATTTTAATATGATTTTATAATAAACGTGAACAAACGTCTTTCTCTATTTGTTTTCATACTTTGCCAGCTCATGTATGTTTTTGATTCATAGATCAATATGTCCGTGAGCACAGCAGGTATATGTTTGATTTCTTATCTGTTTGTATAATTTCAGCCATATATTATAGGCTGGTTTGCTAAAGAGGGAAGTACACAGATGACAGGTCAGTTTCATTACTTCTACTTTTCAGTGCTTCATCTCGGGATGTTGATGTACTGAATCCTCTTTGAAATGGTATAAAGTTTATTTCTAACTTCTAATCGATTGCTTTGTAGATTTTGTACATTTCTGTGGTTTTGTTTAGAAAGTGTTGTTCAGATTATTGTGGAAGGTTTCAGGAAGCAGGTGACTTGTTCAGATATGGTTTATCGATTGGGGTGGTTGGCTTTGCTTTTTAGAAGTTCTTTCTTTTGTACATTATAATATGTCTCATGCACAGTTTTTTTTTTGAAAATGTCCTAGCGGTGAAGGGGATTAGGATTGTTGCTTTGTACAAACTTCTTAGCTTTAGTTTACATTTGAAAGATATGTATCTTATTATGACTGACAAAAAATGTATACGTATTTGATATCTTGAAATGTTCTCAATTATACATTCTGCTTTGTCTGTTTTGGATATATCAGTGTATGAACTGTCGTAATTTCGTAATTTCCTTCCTTGTTTATTATCTCTTAGGAATCAAAGAACGAGCTGCGTCCACGTCTCTGTCACATGAAGAAGGGTGCCACAGGATATGGCTTTAACCTGCACACAGAGAAGACGAAACCTGGCCAGTACATCAGGGCGGTGGATGAGGACTCCCCAGCAGAGAAATCTGGACTTCGGCCACAAGATAAAATAGTGGAGGTATAATACACCATATTTAATCAGTAATTTTAACAACTGTGTGTGTACTTCTGGAATGTATGGTAATAAACTTTTGTGTTCAGATAGTGCCTCTCTTTCTACATATATGTTTGTATTAATATATATATATATATATATATATATATATATATATATATATATATATATATATATATATATATATAAAATAAACCTATAACACAAGGTCTCTCCTAAAAAGTCGTGTTAGATTTTTATTTGAAAGGAATTAATAATTGTATTCAGTACAAATGCATTTAATAGATCAAAAGTTAAATACCATAATTCCGCAAATAAAAGCCGGGGCCTTTATTTATCTGAAATGTAGAAGGTAACAGGCTTTTATTTGAAGCAGGCTTTTATTAGAGGCAGGCCTTTATTTCTAATTCCATCTGTTTGATAAGTAATTGTTTTAAATAACCTGTTTTAAATTAAAAGCGATAGCGTTCCAGTGGACCGAGATCATAACATTAGCACAGAATCAGTTCAGAATCAATCACCAAAAGAATCAGTTCGGTTCAGACATGCTCTGTGTCAGTCGGCTTCACGCTGAATCACGCATGCGCAGTATCATCAGCTGTTCTCGAATCGGACGCGTCCGACAGAAACGGTTCTCGGTTCAGTGTTCTGGTGATCCGAAAAACGATGCAACCGGTTCTTGACTCGAGAACGAGTCCGGCAGTATGCGTTCGTTATCTGGCTCGGTAGCACAAATTTTCCCCCGGCCTTTATTTGTCCGTGTTGACCACGCCCCCGGCCACTATCAGAGGCCCGACGTTTATTTGTATACCGGTTTTTATTTGAGGAATTACGGTATATGCTGTTCTTTTGAATTTTCTATTCATCAGAGAATCTAGAAAATATATGTATATATATATATATATATATATCACGTTTCCGTGAAATTTGGCAGAACAACTGGCCTCAACATTGCTAATAATAAGAAATGTCAAAGAACTGAAAATTCAGCTTTGCCGTCACCACAATAAATTACATTTCAAAATAGAAAACTCTCATTTTAAACTGCAAGAACATTTCACAATATTACTACTGTTCATTAACAGAATTTCTGATCAAATAAATGCATCACTGGTGAGCATAAGACAGGCCCTGTCATACACCTGGCCCAATGCGACGCAAAGTGCAGTGCAAGTGTGTTTGCTAGTTTAAGTCCGGCGCCATGTTGTTTAATTAACAAATGCATTTGCGACCATTTGTGCACCCGTGGGCGTGCTGGTCTAAAAAAGAGATGTGTTCAGGCGCATTGCTGGCGCAATGCTATTTTAAGGAGCTAAAAATAGACTGCGCCATAGACCAACTCAAACTTGGTCTAAAGTCTGGCGCAATGTCTTTTCTTTGTTATTTAAAGAGCGTGTTAGTATAGGCAGGTCCGCAATAGGCTATCTATTTGCTCACACACGAGCAGCTCCGTTTCCTCCGTTTCCGCGAGATAATACTGTGTAGCATATTTATTTCATTAATTTCTGAAATGTTGTGTACAGTTTCTGTAATTGTATTATTATTTATTGGGTTATTATACATTGTATTATGTATATAGTGAAGCTATATCAGCCAGCGGCCTTCCTTCTTTCTAGATATTGCCATTGGCATCATTCATTAAAAAACATTTAGTGATAATCTAATTTGAAATTCTCCCACCTTATAATGTATTTCATTAGCCTAACCATAGACTGTTTATGACTAACGTTAGACTAAATTTTAGAGCCAGAGTGGTATTTTGCGCATGTTATACTTAAACAGAGCGTTAACTGTAAATGCCTGCGCGTTTTGGACAGTGTTTCCAGAGCGTTAATCTCATTATTATCTATCAGTAAAGGAGTGGCTGGTGTAATTACTGTCTCTCCGGGAGTGCTGGGATTACTGAACGCCTGAGGAGAGCTCAGAGTCACATATCTTTATCAAACCACTGATATAAGGCCAGGCTTAATCCACTTACCACAGCTATATGATGGAGGTCTTAAAACGGTTCAAAGAAAGCCCCGTTTGTGTTCTTTCTATATACAAACAAATATATATTTATTCAGCATTGTCTAAACGCATGTAAATACCTGATGTTAAGGAGGTCAGTGAAATGAAGAAAGTGAGGTTAGACAAATAAATATAAATAAAAGACCCATTTCTCTTTGTGTTCAATCCTAATCTGTTCAGAGTTTGGTTATTTACAAGAGTGAAGTGTGTTCTTTAACTGAATTCCTTCCTGAAGGCTTCAGCTAATGGCAACAGTGTGTTGTGTACAGAACAGATACCAATGATGTCATTAAAAGCCAATCTGAGATGCGTCACTGTTTTCCAGTCAAGTGTTATTATGTCAGTCATCGTAATTTTGGGAGTGACTTCAGGGGAATCACTCTTGGATATAAAGAAGATTTTCAGTGTGTGTCCTTGACTTTAGTATGTAAATGTTCTGAGGGTAATGGTTAAGTGTTTTTGGCTGACTTGTAACTCAATCTGTGATCATGTGTTTTTCACAGTTTTAAATTTCATTCACACATTTGAAGTAATCATGTTTCACTGGTTTTGTGACTGGTTGACACAGTTATGAACCCTGAGCACAAATCTGGTCCTCTTCGGCCTGACTACGAACATGTTTTATTTTAAAGCCTCGTCTCAGAATGCCACCGAACCCTTTTCTTTGAACACTGACTTCATTCAGCCGCCGTTCTCCAAAGCTCTGAGTGTTTTCACACACTCAGGATCCCCGTTCTTAATTTCACTCCCATTTCCCGCGTTCCATCTCAGATTCCAGAGTGCTGAGACATTTAAATGTCAGGCATCATGTGGAGTCACGTGGCTTTACCTGAACATGCTGTGCCTGTTCACAAACACAAGTGTGGTTCACACTCGCTCTGATGAATTCTGCTTTTTGCTTCCCTGTTCTGTGAGCATGGCCTCTTGTTGTGTGTGTGTGTGTGTGTGTCTAATAGGGCTGTTTAAAGGACACATAAGGGGGCTGTTGTTTGTCCACTGTGTTTTAATTGCCTGCAGAACGGGAGAGTGGGATCTGCATTCCTAAGAGCCCACTCCTGCCCTGAATCTCCCACGCAGATTCCTTAGCCTCTGGCATTATGGGACAGACCAACAGAACCTCAGTTTTTTCCCAGGTGCCTCTTCTCTGTGAACCAGAGAAGTCATGGTCGTGGGATTAGACTTTCTGTTAAATTAGTTAAATTAGAAAAAAAAAGTTAAATTAGAGTTTTTAGTTTTTAAATGTAGTTTATGGTTTCATTTAAAATTGTGTTTAAATGTAATTAATTGATATATTCATACATTTAAATTATATT
The DNA here is from genome assembly GCF_023724105.1 of Carassius gibelio. Taxonomy (NCBI): domain Eukaryota; kingdom Metazoa; phylum Chordata; class Actinopteri; order Cypriniformes; family Cyprinidae; genus Carassius; species Carassius gibelio. Next base: position 6,187,996 of record NC_068407.1, read on the forward strand.
ACATTTAAGTACAATTATAATGATGTTACACTGAAATTATATTATTTTAAAACAATAAATAAAATACAAATTAAGAATTAAAAAATACTAATTAATTATTTTATGTTATTCCCCTTTGTTCAATTTGTTGTCATTTAATTTTAAATTATCTAATAATATTTTAGCATTTACAATGAATTATATTTAAATTATGGTACATTAAAATGAAGTTACCTTAGAGGAATAAATTAAATTTAGTAAAAAAGTAATTACTGATCAACAAATAATAAAAAAAAAATGTTATTTGTAACTTAGATTTTAATATAATTGTGTTTTTACAATTAAATTAAATTGCATTGAAATTAAATTACCGTAAAGCAATGAATTAAATTGACTAAGAAATGCTGACCACTGCAGCCACATGCTTTGAATGATCCAGAGAAACTATTGTTCATTTAAATATCCAGATATATCAGAATGAATGAAAACCTTCAGCATTTCCATAACTCTTCCTTATCACAATTTAAGTCCAAATGTCTGAATTCACGTCTGTCGTTTCGGCAGGTGAATGGCGTTCCTGTTTACACAATGCATCATTCAGAGGTGGTGGCGGCCATCAAGGCAGGAGGAGATGAGACCAGAATGCTGGTGGTGGATCCTGAGACAGACGCTTTCTTCAGTAGCTGTGGTGTCCTTCCGACTGAGAAACATCTCACAGGTACAAGAGTAACAAATGAACCAGCTATAGCGTGTTTTTTTATGTGCAAAGTGGGTTTCTGTTCATCTCACCCTTGACCGTAAGTGTGGTTTTGCTGATCAAGAACAACTTTGTTCACTTTGTCAAACATTTCACACCATGTTACACACACACTTTGACATAGTAACAGACTGCCGGTTAAACATCAACTCGAGGCCTGCGATGGCACTGAGAGAATCCGCCAAAGTCAACAGCGCACTGGCAGCATGTTGTCTTGGTGATCAGGACCATGGAAACAGTTTGAGAAATACACACTTAATGCGGCCCAGCCACCCCACTATGACACAAAGAAGCACAACATATTATATGTGTTACTTCACTGGAGGCTTTTTCAAGGTAATAAAGCAACAAGTGAAATAGTAAAAAGTAAAAATAAAAAACGTTGATTTCTGAGAAACCGATTGACAACACTACATGATCGGACTTTTCCATTTCTCACTGAATGGATGTTGACAGCTGCAGCCACACACATCTCTTATTCATCATTTCAACCACAACAGCCATGTTTCCCAATTCACATTCAATTCTATAAAGGCTTTTTGTCTGTTTCCTGTTTTTTTCTTGGAAGGAACTCAATGTTTAGCCATTGTACTGTGACTCAAAACCCTTTGGCAATGGCATTTTGGTTAATAATAGTGATGGACTGTAATCATGAATGTTATAAAAAAAAAAATCATTGCATTTGAATTATATATCTGATCATAAAAAGGGAATGAATTGATCTTTGTCTGTCACTGGGTCCTCAGGTCCTCTCCCGGAGCCTGTTTCCAGCCGTGATGCAGAAGATCAGGTGAGGAACGTCTGTGTTGCTCATTGTTCAGAAGACTAAATGTGTTCAGACCGCTTGTCTTCATATGTGCTGAGCAAACACGCATGTGACACAAACAGGGGGGTACATTAGTACTGATTCCAAGTTACATGACAACAATTGTAGTTTGTAAAAATCGGTACATTACATATTTAATTAAATGCAATCAGACTACTTTTAGATTACTTTTGACCTGATTAAAAAATACAAATAGTAAGAAAATATATTTCATTATTTGTTATGAACAACATGAAGTGAATTAAACATTATATTATGTCAAGGTTTCCCCAACTGGGGTAAATGAAGGAACTGCAGGGGATTTAATGAAAAGCTAATAATACATGAAATCATAAACAAATTAAAATTAAAATCAGTCGAACATTTTATTTGTGTACCTGGATGTCATGTGACCATAACCCATATTAAAATATTTATTGTACAATTTCAGGTGTACTTAAAGTACATTAGGTGAAAGAAGATCAGAAAAAACAAAAACGTTTGTGATTTTGTGCTTTTTAATGTGTTTGATAGACAAAAGCCTTCAAAGACATAGAAATATATACGGAATGATAATTCAGATTAAAAATGTATGTGCTCATCATTAGTTGATGCAGGGATGAATACTTCTTAAACCTGAAATAACATAAAATTATGTTATCCATAAAAAAGTAACAGTAGTATTTTAAAATGTAATTTTATCTAATTACAAGTACTTAATTTTTGGAATCTGATCACTTAATCCAGATTAGCTCTGGTGACCCATTAAATGTCTTGAAAAGTGGGCGTGTGATGTGCTATGTTTAGTTGCACATGCTAAATTTACACAATGACATTTGATAGGCTGATCAAGTGTAGTAGTGTCTGAGCGTCAGTGATGGGATTAAACAGGCAGCATCAGGACGAAGGTAAATCCTGGTTCCTCTTCAGCAGCTCTTCTCTGTCAGTTTTCCCACTGCTAGATTAGACTAGCTGTGAGAGAATGATAACCAGGTGCAGATAATCGCCAACTTAATGGAAGCTCTCTGCATGTCTGGGGATCTGCTAGTAGATAATAAAACATCTTGAGGGTGTGCAGGGGAGTTTTTGCTCTTCTTCTTCACACAACACAAACATCTGTGACTTTATCAAACTCTAAACCTGGTTTCTCAGACACTCTTTCATCCTCAGATGTTTGACTGGCTCTGATAAAGGACTCCTGACTCCTGTAGACAGCACAGAGAGTTTAAATCCTGTAAATCCATCATTACTTCAGAGAAGTATGGGGTTTATATCAGTTGTTCTGAAATTGCAGACGTAAACCATAAGGGGATGAAATGAAACTTAAAAAATGAAGTTTAAATTGCAATAACATTTCGCAATATTACTGTTTTGCCTTGGTGAGCATGAGAGCCTTATTAAAAAATCATACTTACTGAAAATCTCACCTTATCATAGATTTCCCATGCCTGATGGCCAAAGTTGTTTGTGTTGGTATAAAAACCATGGTGTGGAGACCTGGATTGAAGATCTAGTATTCTTAGTGCCTTCCAACCTACTAATTAATGTAGTTTGCAGTTTGTTCAGACAGAGAGAAAAGAAATCACTGTTATATATAACTGTTACTTACATGATTTTTCATGTATTTAACTGGTGTTCAAGTGGACATGAAAACCACATGTGGATGTAGAAGATTTAATTACCCGACGGGACACACCAAACAGTGTTGCAAAAATGCAAATGAGGTTGTTAAAGAACTTTAATCACACATCTCGATTTCCAATACTTTGTAAACCTAAATGAAAAAACTAAATGTGACCATGGACCATAAACCAGTCTTAAGTGTCAGTTTTTCATATGAAATCATATGAAAAGCTGAAAAAAATTAAGCTTTCCATTGATGTATGGTTTATTAGGATCAGACAATATCAAACTATTTGAAAATCTGGAATCTGAGGTTGCAAAATAAAATAGAAATACTGAGAAAATCGCCTTTAAAGTTGTCCAGATGAATTCTTAGCAATGCATTAAGTTTTGATATATTTACTGTAACAGATTTACTTAATATCTTCACTGGAATTTGATCTTTATATCCTAATGATTTTTGGCATAAAAGAAAAATCGATAATTTTGACCCATACAATGTTTTTTTGGCTATTGCTAAAAAATATACCCCAGTGACTTGAGACTGGTTTTGTGGTCCAAGGTCACAAATGTTCAGTAGTTCTTGTGTAACAGACAACACAATTGTGGTGCTTTTAAAAAAAGCACTTCCAATTGTTTTGCACAGTCATTTCTACACCAATAAACACTTAACACCTTACTTCAAAATGTTATGAAGTATCTTAGCTCAGGCTGTAATCCTCAGGATCTCATGATTTCACTGTAATGGGATACACTTAGCCTTAAATAATGCTCTGAAGTGCAATTAGAGATAGTGTGGATTTAGCTTTGGTATTTATCAGACCTGGGACAGTATTGCGTGTGTGCTTCCTGTCACATGCACTTGGCCAAGACCTCAGATGTGGCTGTTGGGACAGGCCCACAGTCAGACTGTCAACTGAAGGCTCAAGGTCCATCTAGGGGTTTGTTTTTTGTACTGCAATTAAAGGGCACTTGGATTCTTCTAAATATATCATTTTGTGTTCAACAGAAGAAAGAAATGCATTGCATTACATTTATGCATTTAGCTTTTATCCTAACAGTGCATTCAGGCCTTTAATGTTTTTATATCAATGTCAATGCTTTTTTTTTGTAGGTGAATGGAAAAGCAACCCAGGAAGAAAAGCCTAAAGTAGCTATGAGTTTGTCGACCTCCAGCACCTCCTCCAACACCTCCTCTTCTGAAGCTCCGGCCAGCTCCTCAGCACCAGAGGTTTGTGTCTGTGCACAGTCTTGAGTATATGAAATAAACGTAGAATGTTCATTTAAATCATGAAACGTTTGCAGGAGAAACCAAAAGCGAAGGCCTCGAGTGATGACGCAGCACTATCTCTGAACATATCGCTGCAGCAGGCCAAGGAACGCGCTCACCAGAAACGCTCCAACAAGAAAGCCCCACAGATGGACTGGAGCAAAAGAAACGAGCTCTTCAGCAACCTCTGAGCCTCCTTTGTGCCTCCCCTCTTCCTCTCACCCTCACCCACTTCTTTTCATGTTTTTCTTTACTTCCTCTCCCCCTTTACAATCGTCTGTCTCCTCGTGCATCTCTTCTCTTTCGATACACTTGCACACAATTAGAAACTCTTTCACATGTACATTTTAAACCAGTGTTATTTTGTCTCTGTGATTTCTGAATCTGTTGATTGATCAACTCTTGTCTTGATTTACCTCTATTTCACTGATATAAGATGAAATATATGATTTAACATTACTGTATAATATACAGTCTAGAATAGATATGTTTTTTAAAGAAGAAAGCTTCAACGATATCTGAAACATATCTGTATATTCTCTTACTTTGCTTGTAGTTATACTGATGCAGTATTGATGGTCCTTTGAGAGTGCTGTCGAGTGTCTAATGAGTTTCTTCAGTAACTTTAAGAGCGGCAACAATCCATTGATTTTTCTTTTTTCTTTTGGTATGTGTGGTTATGATCAGTTCATAACATGAAGTGTAGAAACTGCAGCATTTTAATTTTGTAAATGTGAGCTGTTTATGGTTTGGGACCCATTAACCACTGAAATGATAGCGTTTGACTGAGTTGATACTGTTGGCTGATAAACCTTCTCATTAAAGGTTTTATTTAAAGTGCTTGTTTAGTGGATGTACTGTTCTTTTTATACAGCGCATGGTAATAGCAGGAGGGAGTACTGGATGTTTGAGCATATGTTTACTTGTAAATCTTCCACAGTATTTTTTCTTTTTCATAGCAGATGCTCACGTAACTCCATTACTTTTTTTTTTTTTTTTTGGTGGTAAATGTTTAATTAAAGTAATGAAATGTACCCGCTTTAAATAGCTTTTAAAGAACCATGTCTTTGTTCTACACCAAAAACGATAACATTAAAAAAAAATATATCCAGTCTATTATGACTATATTTATACATATGATATTCCGACGCCAGAGAAGCATTGCAATACCCTGCTGTTAAAAACGGTACTATTCCTTGACAGCATTTTAATGAGTTGCATCTGTTCAAAGCATTTGGCATATTTGATCTGTGCATTAGGTCTTAAAGTGACAGCAGCTTCAGCCTAATAAACCTGCTGCTCAAGTGTTGCTCATGATAATCAAACTGCAGAAAATGAGAAAATCACTCATTGCTCTTTACTGATTAACTAGTGTCTTTAGTAAGAATCATTGCATATTTAGTTCATACAAAGGAGACTATGCGGTGTCTTATTTTATTTTTACGTTTGGTTCATTTCTGTAGTATTTCTTACGTGAATGCTACTGGTAAAATAGTCTGTACCTGAAAATAAATAAATAAAGCACTGTTTATTTAAATTGTTTCTTGTTATTTAAATTTGTGCTGTTGTTTGTAATTTGCATTTTTGTCCTTTTTTTTTATGCTTATGGTTTTTGAAACTACAGCTTCATTTCTCAAAACACCTGGGGTGCCAAATCCTGCTTCTGACGAGCGACTGTCCCGCTTTTAAAGTTCCGTTCCAACCCTAATCACACACACCCGAAGCAACTAATTAAAGTCCTCAGGACCATTTGAAAATTACAGGCAGGTGTGTTTTATTAGAGTTGGATGGCCAGGAGCAGGATTGGGCACTCCTGTTATATACACAAAACACATACACATCTTCCAAAAGCAAACACTTCTTTAACTCTTCTTCTAAAAAAAAAAAAAAAAAAAAAAAAAAAAAAGGGTTTTTTTGCGTAGTAACATTGCAAACAAACAAAATAATTAGCCACGTACTACACACAGATGTGAAACATGTAAAACACTACTCTTGTGTGTCTTGTTTGTTCAGAGTGCAGTGGAGCACAGGAGTTTGTCACTGCACTCGTACATACTGTACATACAGTATGACTGATTAATTTTATAGTTATGCAACTGAACTGAATCAATTAAGATTAGGAGAATGGTTCTCAAGAATCACTTTGTGTTTTAATAAAATGTAATAATAAATTACCAAGAAGAGAAACCAACTTCAGCAGATAAATGTTTAGTATCATTTTTAATTCAGTGTAAAAATTCTTTTTTTTTTTCTTCTTTTTTTCAAATTCAACAGATACATTTTCACAGCCATGCGGAAACAGTTTGAAATGCTTGTAAACAAATTAACATAAAATTCAACCAACAAAAGCCCCCCCCCTCCCACAGTTGAACTATATACATATAAGCTATCAAACCCCATATCACAACACACATCATCATCATCATCAGAAATAAAGCAAAGACCAGATACAGACTCTATCAAAAAAGTTACAAACCCACCACCCTCACCTCTATATACCATGAGGGTCAATGTTAGTTCTTAATTATTTTTTTCCCCATTGTTATAACAAATGATTTCGGCTACTTGTATCCAAAATACAGATCTGAAGTTATAATCACCAGCTCTCCAACTTATAATTACAGACTTAGTTCTTCTTTTAATAGACCTAATGAATGATTTATCAAATATATATATATAGCACCATGATGTGATTACTGAGGACAGAGGGAACGTCACAAAAACCCGTGTTAGTATCGAGACCAGAACAACACTGGCCCTCATAAGATTCTCACATTGCTGCATGCACTGATAATCACTCTACTGGACAACATCTTTTTCTTTAGATTTTGTATTCTGCTTCTCTATGTTTGACTCAATAGCTTTACTTGTGTAGAGAAAAAACATAACAGAGGATAAGGCATCAATTCTGTTGACGAGAGAGTGTTTACTTAAAAAGGTGAAGTTGTGCGTTAGGGCTTAAATTCATTTGAGGGTAGCAGCTAAATTTGCCTCAACAGTCATTTTAATTGCAAATGATTTCGATTTTGGTCTTGTTATTATAATAGTAATAAAAAATAGCTGGCAAGTATGATCGTAACCAGTGTGTACCTAAATCCTGACGCTATGGATGGGGTTTATGAGGAAAACCAATGGCAATGAAAATAATGCTATTTTTGATGAAGAATAAGCATTGTAGGAAGAAGTATGAACATGACAATATCGATATGGTTGCTGATGTAAAATGTAGCAATGAAGTCCCAGTTTGACTTTTACAAATTAAATACACGACAGTGCCTTACATTTGGAAAACTGCACATGCTAACAACACAACAGCTACAGAAGAAACCCAAAAATGACTACAAAAATAAACCAATTTATAATGATTTAATACAAACATCTGTTAAAACCCAACAAGAGAGAGAGAGAGAGATATGAAAAAAAAAAAAAAAACACCTGTTAAAAAAAGAAATACATTGGATCTTTATACAATAAACCATAATTTAACATGGATCTAACTACAACATGTGGGTGACCATTTAGAAAATGTACTCAGCATTTGATGAATGCAAGCAAAGATGAACCAGAGGGAAACAACGATGTGGTCACATTTGTCAGGGGCTTCAAATATCGGAAACCAAGTAGAATCGGATGATCTTAGAAGTAACAGCTGCGAGTCTTCAAATAAAGCAGAAGTCGATGAGAAACGTTTCCTGAGAGTTCACCAACAACCTTACTGGTACTGAATAGAGCTTATAGTTATACTAAGATAAACCACTATGCAAATATTATATCGGTTGATTCTATAGGATGTTATAAAGGTTATTTACACTCCGAACAATCTGTAAGAGGGAAAGCTCAAGTCTAGCTCTTAGAAAATTGTCACAGTTTTGTCACAATATATTGTAAGAATATTTTGTTTTAAGTCTATAGAATGTTTCTAGTCTATATATTTATGAGCTGTTTTCAGAGTAAGACATCATAAAACAACAGACATTATTATTGCATAACTTTCTTTTCCATTTCAAGAACTCTGTTGATAACATGCTATGATACAAATATAAATGATGTGTAGACTTTGAAAGTGAAATAAGCCATGTGTCCAAGTATGGATAGGTGCCATTTGCATAAAATATAATGAATATATATCCTTTCAAACAGAGCATGAAAACTACCTATTGCAACCTTAGTGAGGCCAAGATCTTTGCGCATTTCAAAAATCACCTTTTACTTTAGAGGTAGTAAAAATGGTTTTCTTCTGGAATGAATGCTGCGAGTTAAGAAAAATGCATGGGTTGTGATGCGATTCCTTGCAGATGCGTGAACAGAGAGGCTGGCAAACAATCAAGCTGGCGCTGTATTGTTCAGAGACTCGCGATACTACTAGAAAAGTCTACCAGAAGAATCCTCTGCTGTGCCGTCAACATCAAGGATGCCAGGAAGGTAGTGTTCAGGTAGCAGTGATTGCTTACGGTTTATTCGACGACTCACAAAATACTCTGACCGCCCGTATAAAAATGGCTCTTTAGAACAAATTAAAAACATAAACATCAAATAACTTTTTTTTTTTTTTTTTTTGCATATCACAATATTGACTTTGACTTGAGCACATCCCACTTCTATAATTGTTTGTTAATCACATAATACAATAAAGCTGCAGGTTTTTACTATCGTTATACAGGCCAAAACATCTATTTTTATCCCTGTAGTGCAAATTGTGAGTGTTTTCCATTAGTCTACTCTACATACCAGTAAGGTTTGATTTTAATACCATCATCCCCAGTTCCACTACTATATTTATACGTTTAAAGATTTATATATGTGAGTTTAATATGAATGTCATACATATATGAATATACTGTCTCGATATAGATTTTTACTACTCTTACCAAATGCACACCCATCCAGAACAAATGAAACAGCGCGAGAATCACACAAGGTACTCAAATCTTACCCCCCCCCAAAACTTTTTTTTTTCTTCTCACCAAAAGGGGAAATAAAGACAGGAAAAAAAAGTGAAGAAAACTTCAAGTACAATGAACACGGAGGAGGAAAAAGTCCACCGAGGGCGAAAAGTCAGGACAAAGAAAAAAACCAAAACAGTATCTCTATTTCAAACAAAATCCTCTCGTATACACACCCTTCTCTCTCGGATCAATGTCTGAGAAGTCCTTTCTTCAAGCTTTTCAAACCTGAAACAAAAAAAAGAGAGAGACCTGGTTTGAGGGGAAGCCACTGTGTCTTCTTCCAGGCCTCGTGTGCATCGCTCCGAGTGGGATTTTTCCAGTGCTGTTGGCAGTGAGGTGAGGCTCTGTGATGGCTGATGCTGCTCAAGGCTCCTGTCTGATGTAGTAACTGCCTGAGCCGTTGCTCTCCTGGTCCGAGATGCCTTGTGAGAACGTGAACTCGTCAATCTCAGGAGTCTCTTCTTTAATCTGCAGTGAGGCCTCTGGAAAACAAGAGCGAGACACAAGAACACCAATCCATAAAATGAAACACACTGGTAAAAGAGGACAACTAAAAAATACAAATAAAATTCACACTCGGATATAGAGAATTATGGGTGGAAAGGAGAAGTATCACTACACTTAAATTAAAAACTTAAAAGAAACTTTTGCAATAACCAACAGAAACCAACCTTTTCCATTTTTACGTTTTCAAAATTAGGTGCCAAAAGAAGAAGCATGTTGTAGCATTCACATAATGAAATCAACCAGGCAGCGATACGCAAGGTTTAAGAATTTTAGTAGACTCATACACTTACATGTAATATTTAAAGACAGTTCAATCAAAAATAAAAATGCTGTCATTTACACACCCTCGTGTCATCATGTATGGCTTCAAAAGAAAATGGTCAAAGCAACCTAACCAGCTGAAGAATGGATAGATAGATAGATAGATAGATATATATAAATGGTATGCTTTTGAAAGGTTTTCTTTTTCTAAAGTCCCATATTAAAGAATTTTTATTTTTATGTACATACACATACACACAGAGAGAGAATACTGTGCATGAGTCATAACTACTTTTAAGATCATTTTAATTTAACAGAACTTTTTTTAAATGGTGTGTTTGGAGCTTGATGGCACCAGTACCATTTTGTTGTGCTAAACTGAAAAAAGTAACTAAAATATTCTCTTTTTTTATTGCTTTTGCATAAACAGGGTCATACACAATTGAATCTTCAAAACATACCAAACAGACTGACCCTCTGAACCCCTCCAAACACCCCCCCAACCTTCTCTGTTCCAAATCATACAGGTTTTAAAGGGGTCATATGATGCGATTAAAATTGTTCTCTCTCTTTGGAGTGTTACAAGCTCTTGGTGCATGAAGAAGATCTGTAAAGATTAAAGTCTCAAATCCAAAGAGATATTCTTTATCAAAGTTAAGACTCTGCCACACCCCCTAAAATGGCTCATTTAAACACGCCCCCACATGTCTACGTCACTATGTGGAAATATTTACGTAACAACACCCAAATGTTCATCCAAAGAAAGAAGGCCTGGTTTCAGTAACTGCAGTTAGTTTTGAAGCAGTCATGTCAGGGAGATGTTGTGTGTATCAAGGCGAAAGCAAGAGCACTTTATTTGGCTTTCTGAAAGTAGATGCATTTATGATTCTTTAAGATTACTTACAACAGAACTGCAACACATTTTATGGACAACCGTTTTGTGAACCTAGGAGAGGAGGTAATTCTGACTTTGCTACGACAATCTGGCGCTTCTGAATCAGCCACTGTAAGTAGGTTTTGTTATTAGTTTTAAGTATTTGCTACTGGATGTTCAAATCCAGAGTTTTGTGCGTCGTGTGTGTGTCCGCGTACACGCGTGTGTGTGAGAGAGACAGTCACACAGAGGAGACGGGTGTCTTTATCGTCTGGGGCTTGTGTACTGCAAACACATACGAGCTTCATCACAGTATCGGTCACACCACTCTGTTCCACTTTCAGGCTTGAACTAATGGTAAAACTAAGGACATTATTAACTGTCATTACATTTAGTTTGAAAGATGAAGCTCATGATTATGGAAAGGGGCATTACATTTCCGATGAGTGTTGGTGTTCGGCCAATCATAATGCACTGGGTCAGATGGCCAATCAGAACAGACTGCGCTTTTCGGAAGGAGGGACTTTGTAGAAAATTAAACATTTGAGAGAGGCGGAGCATAGATGAACTACAATAATCTACAGTTTTTTACATTAAAGCATGTCAACATATTCAGTTACACCAAATACACAAAATAATGATCTTTAAAAAAAAATAAAGCATCATATGAACCCTTAAAGAACATTTTAAAGAACCGTGACAATTGACAGTCATTTTGGTGACTTATTCTTTTTAACATCCAAAAACGATGAATTCGCACCACCCTAAAGTAACTGAAAAGGTCAGGTGTGGGATGAAACGGACCACGAAGACAATTCCCTTCTTTATCATGCAGCTGTTGTTAATGGTGTAAGCGGCACAAATTACTCAGAGTCCTGATGACGTGCAACTCCTCCCGCCGGCCCGACCTGAAAAGTTCTACAGGAATGAGGACTGTGGCACCCTCTCCCTGAGTGATGGAGAATTGAGTTACCTGAGTTGAGAGAGCGATCATGCTCTACACCTGAGGTGGGAGGTCGCCCGGACCCAGAGAAGTGGGACAGGTAATGGGGCGGAGTCTGCTCTTCATCGCCCGAGAAGCTCCTCCTCCTCAGAGGCCCACCCAAAACGATCGGCCTCCTCCCAACTGGAATCTTCCTCTCTAAACACCAAGCCAGACTGAGGTTACCGAAGTTACTGAGGTTACCCAGGCTACCGAGCGCCACTCCACAAAACTGCGGGCCTTCCTCCGGCTGAGCCAAAATTTCAACTCAGATCTGAACCTTAATTTGATTTCTACATGACAGAAGGGTGATTGTTCAGAAACTGAAGCCCTGAGAAAAGACAATGTGGAACCCAACATGACTGCAAATCCCTACCAAACATTTGCTCAGATTCCGTCACCCTGAGGGAGCGTGCTTTCTCATCCGGGTATAAGGATGATGGGTACAGTTGTCTGTGATTATCCATGACCCTTCTAAATCGTGACAACTGGTACCGACTATCAAACAGAACCAGACCAGCCCCAAAGCTGAGGAAAACCCAGAAGAAACGGCTCCTGGACCAATTTTGCACCCAAAAATCAGTGTTCCGTTAGAGGAGAAAGCAGATGACAGATAGAAAAGATTGCACTCACTTTTCTTTTGTCCTTTATACTGTGCAGTCTTCTTTTTCTGTTTCGAGACATTTGGCGGTGCTTCTCTTGTGGCTGAGAAGGAAAGGGACAAGCTATTATTCTATGCAAACAATCATTAAAGGAATAGTTCACACAAAAAATTTAATTCTGTCATGAATTACTCTCACTCTTATTCTAAAAATACCTTCGTTCACCTTTGGAACCCAAATTAAGATATTTTTGATTAAATAATAAATACATAAAGCTTATTTTTTTTTAAGTTAACATATGTTATCTTATTGTTCCAAATATATTAAATATATAATATATTATAGATATAATCAAAATGATTAGCCTATTATTCATACTTTGCATAGTACATATGTCATGTGTCTCATGCTATCCTTTATGTGAACTGTTAAAAGGACACTTGACTGATTGGATCTGACAAAAAGAAAGGTTTGGTCATCTGCAGTAATTACTCATTTTACCTAACTGCACTACTCAAATAAATTACAATTACGATGGGCCCAAGTTTACTCAGTATTCAGTAACTTTCATTCTAACGTGTCTGTATACTAATGCTGGTATACAGAGGTCAGCCAATAACAGAAGTCATTTACATAGCAATGGCTATTTGCCCTAAGTGTAAATAGCGATGGAGTCGATTTACACAACGTGTATGGAAGTAAAATAATGACAAATGTCTTTGAAACAAAAAAGCATGCTGAATAGCACTAACTGAAAAATAATGCATTGCATTAACAGAACTTGCATTTTAATGCCTTGTATTTCCAAGGATTGCATTTTTAGGTCCTGAAATTTAACATAGTTGTTCGTTTCAGCTGTGAATATTTCAAGTGAAAATATTTCACACACCTTTTTGTAATTAAAAAATCAATAATTCATATTCACATTCCAGAATTCACTTCCAAAATATTCAATCGGTTTAAAAATACGATGTATAATATTCGACAGGCAAATTTCGGTCCATTTTATTTCACTTTCCAAATTCGCTTCCACAAATTCAGTGGTTAAAATTCGGCAGATAATTCGCCCTTTCACATCCGGGAGCTTCAGGAATAGCAGTAGAGCACAGAGGCATGATCTCCATCTCCTGTCAGTCGCTCACCAGCAGGTGGTGCAAGCGGCTTCTGATGAAGACCAGAGCAACGGGTGGATTAAGTAATACAGTTACAAAAACTGATCTGCATAAATGGAGCAAGCGCTAAGCAGAAGTTTTGATTATCGGGGCATGTGGAAAAGCTGATTGTGTGAATGTGAATGTTTATTTCAACATCTTTGCCTTTACCATAGACTGTATAAAGGCTGTTACCTGTAGCCTAAGCAGCATTCTCTACCATAAAGGAGATTATAATGGGATTTTACCCAACGCTGAAGTACAGAACTAACATTACATCTAAGGAAGACATATATTGCTTTCGCTTGTTTAGTTTCCGTAACTTTGTGTCATGGCTTGTGCGACGCTGTGCTGTAATACTGGGGATCCCCTAACGTCACACTGCAGGATTCTCCAATGACGAGTAACGCTTCTCAATCAATTGATACCATGATATAAGACCTCAGATCTCAAATTACACTTTATTGATGATTATGCAAACTATATAGACGGTTAATCAGATATAAAATATGAACGAACGCTCAAGGTTTCACGCGGTTTCCCTGAGAAATCTGTTAAAGAAAATAAAACTGGCTCAGCGCACTAACAGCGATTACATTTACATTTATTCACTTAGCAGACGCTTTTATCCAAGTCACTTAATAAGAAAAACTCTGTGTTAAACTTTAACGTCTTTTATTGCCTCAAAGATATTAAATTCGGCATTTAATTAATACAATATATTACTGTATATTATGTACATTTCAGCAGATGAGCACAGAAATGAGCCCCACAAACCAAAAAGTTTCACCAAATAATTTTTTTTTTTCGTAAAAAGAAAACCAAGCGCAGTAGTTTTATGTTTGATATTTGCTGTCTATTCGCCTAAGCTGCTTTAGGGACCATCTTCAAATTTACCTCAAAATGAAACGTAGTACAATATTACATTCAAATTAATCAGTTTACACTAAATTAATTATTAACTCAAACTGACTAAATATATATGGCCAATAACTTATCTCACTTTGTATGGACACTACAAAAATATTGTTTAAGAAAAAAATAGTAAGTCAGTCTTGTATCTAGCAATGTACAACAACTGAAAAACCCTTTCCAAGGATCTTTAATATGTAAATAATTGTATACTGTAAATATAAGAAGGGAGGTACAGGCAAAATCTCACCTGTAGATAATCACTATGAGAAACACAAGATTTAGAATTTGACAGTACGTTATTAAAATTTTTTTATTAAAACACATTGGACCTTTTAACCCAGTCAGTGGAATTGTCAGATGGTCCCTTAGGTCCCTACTCTCTCCATGAAGACGCCTAGTTTTTTTCTAGGTGCGTCTGCACCGCATCGAGTTAAAAACATCTACATTTTTCAGAATGCCGCAAGCGCACCACGGGTCATGTGGCAAGAACTAACCAGTCAGCTTTATCCTTTCCCATAATAAAGTTGAAAGCTCAGCCAAGATGAAGGAACAGATGATCATAGCTGTATATGGATTGCCATTTTGAAATAAATTTAGTAGCAGAGCTACTGCAAGCGATTTTTAGTGCTGCAAATCCATTTATCCTTTGCTGAAATTTGCGCAACTGCCCGAGCGCTTTGGAAAGAAGGAGCCGGGTGCCTAGCGTTTTCCATGCGTTTTTAAGCTCAATATGTGAAAAGCCCCTTACTCGTCATTGGGGAATCCTGGAGTGTGACGTGAGGGGATGTAATGTTAGTTCCCATTATAATCTCCTTTATGGTAGAGAATGCTGCTTAGGCTACAGGTAACAGCCTTTATACAGTCTATGGTAAAGGCAAAGATGTTGAAATAAACATTCACATTCACACAATCAGCTTTTCCACATGCCACGATAATCAAAACTTCTGCTTAGCGCTTGCTCCATTTATGCAGATCACTTTTTGTAACTGTATTACTTAATCCACCCGTTGCTTAGGTCTTCATCAGAAGCCACTTGCACCACCTGCTGGTGAGCGACTGACAGGAGATGGAGATCATGCCTCTGTGATCTACTGCTATTCCTGAAGCTCCCGGATGTGAAAGGGCGAATTATCTGCCGAATTTTAACCACTGAATTTGTGGAAGCGAATTTGGAAAGTGAAATAAAATGGACCGAAATTTGCCTGTCGAATATTATACATCGTATTTTTAAACCGATTGAATATTTTGGAAGTGAATTCTGGAATGTGAATTTGAATTATTGATTTTTTAATTATGAAAAGGTGTGTGAAATATTTTTAATTGAAATATTCACAGCTGAAACGAACAACTATGTTAAATTTCAGGACCTAAAAATGCAATCCTTGGAAATACAAGGCATTAAAATGCAAGTACTGTTAATGCAATGCATATTCTTTTCAGTTAGTGCTATTCAGCATGCTTTTTTGTTTCAAAGACATTTGTCATTATTTTACTTCCATAAACGTGCAAATAACAATTAGATGCTATATACACCAAGTGAAAATAGCATATTTTCTTAGGGATAGATGCTATTTACACCAAGTGCAAATAGTGATGGATGCAATTTACACTAAGTGAAAATAGCAGTATTTTTAACAATATAATATTTACATTAAGTGCAGATAGTGATAGATTCTATTTACACCAAGTTAAAATAGCAGGATTTTTTCCTATTTATACTACTTATTGCAAATAGTGGTAATTATCTAAACTTCAGTATTATAGTATATTATAAAACAGAATGCAGTAATAACTTATTGAGTGTAAATTATAATTTTAATTCAAATTATTAAATGAACGCCACCTTACTGGGACAATAAAGCCCTCCCTAACACTACCTGACACTTTATTTTTCAATATGTTTCCTTCATTTATATTGAAAATAAATGCCTTTCCGATGTGATAGGAGATTTGAAAAGGAAGAAAGAAAAATTTCTGTCAAAGAAGGATTCGAACCCGGGTCGGTCGCATAATAGGCTCTTTACCATCTACACTACTGAGGCTGACAACAGCCATCTTTTATATGTTAATTTGCCCTATAACATGTTTGTGGGAGGAGCTGGTGTAAATAGACTCTGCCAACAAGGTGGGCTATTTGCACTTAGTGTAAATAGACACTCCATTTTAAAAAAACAAAAGAACTTAGAAGTTTAGAAGGCCATGAAGACTTTAGAATTATTTAATGGAAGAATAAACAGTGTTGCTAAGAAACAGTTTGAACCTTCTAGAATCAGAATCTTCTGGACTGTTCACTCACTCTGCGTGGCAGGCGGCTGCAGCTGATAGCCAGTCAGTTGGCACCAGCCTACAGGGTAGAGATCTGGAGACTCGCAGTCCACCCACTGATCGTACTCATCCTCCCAGCCGTCAAAATGAATGCGCAGGAGTCTGTGGACGATCCTGGTTACTGTGGCGACACACACCAGGCGCGGCTCCATCAGGTCCACTGCCTCCAGCTTCATCCCTGTACGGAAGCCGTGATTCGGTACTTCCTGAGAGCATGAAAGATCATGAGTTAATGCATGCATCCCAATGTGTAATTTAAGATAAAACACATGGCATTTAATTTTACAAATAAAAAGAGATCCTCACAGTCTATGCATGAAAACTTACTTTGTTAAAGAGCTTCACAGGGGCTGCAATTGAACCCATTTCTCTGAGGTAGTCAAACCATTTGAAAGGGAGTTTGGTGTACCCTGTGAAGCAGTTTCAGATTCATTAGCAAAAATGGCCAAATTTCATTGAGTGATGCAGTCAGATCAGATCACACTGCAGAAGTGAGAGGAAAAGCACCTCTTGGGGGTGTGAGCTCAATGTTGTTGATTTCACAGAAGCCCACTGGGAAGATGGATGGAGAGGTTGAATGGTAGCAGAACCAATCCGACCCATCAGCAGCCTCAGAACCATCAATCCCGATCATTAGGTACCCGTCTGCTAACACCTGAGAGAGATAATCAATTCAGAGTGATTTTTTGCCCAACTCGATGTTTGAGTCCAATAGAGAAAACTGTCAAAATGGCATTTTACCTTTCTTACAGTAGCAACACATATAGCAGAGAGATTTAGAGGGTCTATCGCCTCTAACTTCATTCCATCTTTAAACCATTCTCCACTCTGATCCACATCCTTGATCTATGGGTTCAAAAGATGACACATGAACGTGACTGTAAACACACAGCTGAATTTAAAAAAGCAATTACAAACATACCTTAAGAAACAACAGTGAGGGAGCATCCATCTGACCCTCTATTTTCTTTGTCAACTCTGCAGAGGGCAACGTTAGACACGTTTAGCTTCATAAAATGTTTTAATTTTTTGCTGAATCAAATTTGAAAAGGTCCATCAAAAACCATTCAGACTCCCACACTGACCAGATCTTTTGAAACGGTGTCCAATGCTACGTGACCAGCCAATGGAGTGGATGAGTGGGCTGTACATGTGACACCAGAAATCATCAGTGCCGTCCTGGCTCTCCTCATACACCAGGCGCAAACGTCCACCAATCACCTGCTCCACCAGGGCTACACGAGTTCGACACAGGTGGGTCTTATCCACAACTTCCACACGCATCAGTTTCTTAAACGGGTACTGCATGTTCTCCTGAACCTTCAATTGAACATTTAAACAAATTGTTTTTACTCACAGATGGAAACTTTTACACTGCCATTCAAAGGCTGGGGTTTCTAACACTTGTAAAAAAAAAAAAAAAAATTGATAGAAGCTTCTTATGCTCACCAAGGCTGCATTTAATTGCTCAAAATTACATATATTGTTTAATTTTAAAACTATATTTAATTAATGTTTTATAGAAACTGACACATTTTTTAAAAGTCAATAAAAATGTAAAAAAGCATTTATTTGAAATAAATACATTTTGTAACATTGCGTTTACTATCAATTTAATGCATCCCTGCTGAATCAAAGTATTACATTTTTTTTTCAGAATTTTTGTTTTTAATTGAATATTAATTATATTATTTATTATGCCTTTATAGACAATTAAAAGTAATACTGGATGCTACTTTCAAAGAGTTAAACAACAGAAGAAAAAAAACAGATGTAAAAAAGTAAACAAGAATGTTTACACAATTTTTTTATTTTTATTTATTGCACTTTATCTCAGTGACAAACAATGAGGTGCAAGTAAACGTAGTTATCGATGTCTGCTTCCTGTGTTACAATAAATCAGTCTGACACCTGACTGCTTTGTGATCTTCGTATCAGGAAGATCTTGCTGCACTGGTTTTTCCAGTCTCTCGCTACTGAAGAACAGATTCATGATCACTGCTTGGATAGAGTATCTTACCTTTGTGGCGAAATCTGGTGGAAGTGTTTTGGCTCCAGTGAGTCGTTTCACAAGAAACGCTTTCCAGTTAGAATACTTATGGTGGATGGCTATGAAAACAAATGATATATAAACATAAACAAATATATAAAAAAAAAAATTATAATTACTTCTATTCAGCAATGGCAACTTCACACTACCTTAACTGCAAAGAAACCAGCTTATTACATCGTTTAGAATGGCTTAATGTTTTACATACATTTGGGAGGCACCAGAGGCTTTCCACTAGAAGCACACCATCCAACAGGGTGGACCTCTGGGATACACAGATTACACCAGAAGTCTTTGCTTGAGTCATTATCATAACCCTCATAGCGCAGAAGAGCTTTAAATCCTAAGAAATTATGAAAATAAATAATGTATCATACCTTTTCCAGTTATTATACTTGAAATATTATTAACAGAAAAAGCCTAGGCAGTCATTAAACTACATTACCTGCCAGTTTGACTATCCCTGCTACCCAGTAAACTTTTGTGGAGAGGTTTGTGTCAGAATTGAGGACCTCCACCCTCACTCCCTCTGCTATGTCACCCCAGCACAGACCCATGGGCACCTGAAGAAGGATCAAGTTAAAAACAGTCAAAACATTAAACACAAAACAATGTTCGTTCAATCTCTGCCTGTACTCACATGTTTGAAACAGCTGACTGGTGCCCCAACAAGATTATTGCTACAAATGTACTGGCCCCAGTCAAATCCTTCAACAGGAACCACTACATGAGCAAAAGAACAAATGATGCTGTGTTTAAGTAATGCAACTGCTACAACCGATTATTAATCAATTAGGAATACAATAACATAATGACACTTTAAACCTGGATATTTACCTGATTTTGATTTAGCTTGGTTCTGTTGATTTGCTTGATACTGTGCGTAAGCTGCCAACTTTGCCATTAATGGCTGTTTCTGTAAGACTTTTGCCTTTTTCGTAGGTGGTTTACCCTTGATGGGACAAAAGAAGAATACATTTTACGAACAACAATACAGGTAGTGTTTTGATTAGGAGTGCTTCTTAAGTATATGAGTAGTTACCTGAAGTCTTGCCAGTATACTGGCCTTTTTAGAATTGGAGGAATAGCTTCTAGAGCAGGACACACTGCAGAATCTCTTTGTTTTAGAGTAGAAAGCATCTCGTACACCAACCATACCACACATCTCACAGGTTGCTGCATCAAGGAGGAAAAAATAAAACAAATAAATAAGTCATATATATATATATATATAAATTCACACTATTGAACTAATGATGCACTGAAATTTCTGCCAAAACTGGTCTGTTCTGGAGGGCTAAATTAGTTGTCTAAAATAGTGACGTTCAATTTGCATTTTTCCAAATCAGAAATTATATTGTAACCATGAACGATTTCCAAAAACAGAAAGTTGACTTGAAAATATAATACTTTCTATTTATTTCCAGGGCTGAACGGAAAACTAAACCAATTTTTGTGTGTAATCAAAACTTTTGGACCCCACTATATATGCAAATTACTAACCCATGCCTGCTTTTCCATCAGGATAGGTGTACACCTGGCCGTTGTTTTTGATGATTGGCAGGCTGGCGGGGATGCTGGGGACTTCATCCTCACTGTCCTCTGAGCTGGAGCTGCTACTGCTGTCTTCACTGCAGCTGTCATACCCGTCAAACATCCCAAAAGAATCTCTTCTCTTCCGCTCTGAGCGGGGAGTGTGCTCAGCCTACGCCAAGAGGCGAGAGGAGTGAAAAATGTGGAGAGAAAAAAAAAGTGTGAGTAGAATGAACATCAAAATAATGGAAGAGCAAAGAAAGACGAGGATTAAAGCTAGCTTATATACCACTAATACTTCAATAAATGATTACCTTTGACATAATACAGCATGATTAATATTACCATCAGTGATAACCATAATCTTTATATTAATTCATCAACGCTTTAATGAGTTGGGAATTAGGAAGCAGACTACGTCACATGCATAAAATTGAAGGTTCTCATGGGTCACAAAAAGCAAATATCGTGTTAAAAGGGTCAATATCATCAGCACTCAATATCCCCACAGCACATTTCAAGACAGGAGACAGTAAAAGCAAAAGAATCTCAATTAATATTTCCATATGGCATTTGGTGTATTTTCCAACTCTACATATTTATATTTTTCACAATTTAAACACTAGACTGGTGCAACAGATACGGATTTGTCCAAACCACTGTGACCTGATTTCAGAAGGAATTTCAGACCCTTTTCTTCATCTGAACGCATGCCATTCCCATTACCACCTACTAAAATACAATTTTACTAAAAATCTACACATTTTATATCTCCATAACCCACCATAAAGTGATTTTTAGGTCATATCACACCACAAACATGCATATTTGTTGTGCCTCAAAACCTAGTGAGCTTTCTACATATACGGAACGTTTCATGAAAACGGGCTTAACGCGTTTATGATCCCCAAAAATACTGTCTACTGACTATTTTTGAGACACAAACATAAACACAAACATTTACACATACATGGGCCTGCGGGTATATTTCACCTACACAAAACACATACATGATTAATGATATTTACACCATTTAGTGGGACAACTAGCTTGAATAAACTGTTACATACCATAGAGAGTATTACGAGTTATTTGAATGAGGTAAATTTTGCAGTTTGTGTGACGAGCAGGATCTGTTTCTGACAACCAAAACAAAGAGCACGGCTAACACTGCTAACCGCTAACTGCGCTAAATCAAGGAAGCGGTCTCAAATAAACTCTTTCTTACCATATCCCTTGGGTTTTCCATTAGCCCTTCATGCAAGTCGGTACCTTATGTTCGTTGTGGTATGGTCCAAGAGCCCCCCTGGGGGAAGGGCCAGGATTGAAATTATTTTACTCTAAAGGAAAAAAATAACTCCAGTTGATTATCAACAATTGTCATGGCTCATGTGCGCGTGCGCATGGATAGAATGATTGACATGGATATTAGCCAATCACGGATCACCTGGTCTGCATCTTTGACACCGTATAAGGAAAAAGGAAATGCTTAAGTGAAAGTGAATAATTACAGATCAAATAAATACCGTTTCTTTTCAGGTGTCCTATTATAATGTAAATAATAATAAATAAAATTAAAAAAACTATAAACCGTATGCCATTTAATACCTTTCCAAATCTGTTGGCCTACGTTTGAGTCGTAGGAGTTTTTGGCAGAAACAGGTTTTTAAATATTAGTTTTTAGCAGGCTAAAATTAATTCTGACATTTATGTAATAATTACTATAAAATTGTGAAATCACACAAATAGATTTCAAATGGATTTGAATTCAGCCGTTGAGGTTGATGATCAACATTTTCTGAAGGTTAAGCATTACCTTTTTACAATCATTTATTGAAAAAGGGAAAAAAGTGCTTCTTATATTTCAGAAAATAAGTTTTTTAAATCGTATATATTTTTATATTTTTATATAACAGAGGCACAAACAAAAGATTGACAACTTACAGTAATCTTCTATTCCAGTGCATGGCTCACATTTACATCAAAATGTATTGTTTCTCTTAACCAAACTACACTTCATAACATTACTTTTATTTTACTCTAAAGCAGCATACAATTTTTTAACTTATACACAAAAAACAATCAATAATCTTGCATATAGTGGACTGCTTTATTTTATAGATTAAGCATTACATTTTTCCATTTAATTATTTGCTTCTAACAATTGCATTGTTTAGACTATGCTTTCTTAAAATATAATGGAAGAGATATCTTGATCCATTTCCATGTTTTCCATCATTGCTGTTAGCTCCTGGTTATTTAAATTACTTTCACCTAACATCTTGCATATTTTATAACAACCTAAGAGTTATTCGATCATTTAAAAAAAATTAATGTTTGCATTTATTACATCCACTTTTTCCACAGAACAATGATCCAAAACCCATCACAGGACTGCGTTTACTCTGCTTGCTCAAAACCCGGAATGGGGTATAATAATACTCTTTATTTGATTTTATACACATACATACTGCAGCATTCAATGTAATAAAACTCAATTCACAACATAAATATTTTTTGACAGAAAACGAGAAACAGTTCAAACAGTACAAAGAAAATAACCCATCGACAAACTGAACCATCATATCACTGAAAAACACAAAACAAAGAAACTTTGGTGCTACACTGCAACAATAAGGTTCCTAACCAACTCAATAATGAGTTCCCTGAGCTCTGCTCTTCAACTGTCTTTCATCTGTTCTTCAGACGATCAATAAAATGCAAAGAATGACTGATGTAACCTATTATACATAAATGAGTTGAACACAATGAGAACAAGTGTAAACAGTATAAAAATTAACCATCAAATGTCTTCCAGATGTCCCAAAATGTTCAGACAAGATATGAACTGTGGAAACCATTCCTTATATGAGAGAACTTATGCAGTAAATACAGGCGGTCTGAGCAGGGGGCATAGTCAAGTAAGGCTCTTTCTCGGAGACCGGAATCATGTGCAGAATGCTAAATGAGGATAACAACTGGTCTCTGGGGAGGAGAGGACAATACAGGCAGAGTGACATCATTAAATCAATCATCTGGTCTTAAATGGGATATTATATACATGAGCATCGAAACAATATATGAGATTATACTGATGTTTGCTTACCAGTATCAAGGCATACATGTCTTTGGTCTTTTGTCAGTTGAATTCCTCATCAATGGTGTCATCCACACTTCCAGAAATTGAGGCAACTTCTGAAAAATGAAAAAACTGATATATGTACACATCTCATAAAGGAAATCATTTTAATGTGCTGCCCACTTTATGAAAATGACAAATTTGCCTTTACATAAACAAAAACCAAAACCTAGGGGAAAAATTAATGAAATGCTGTTGATAAAAATAATTGTTTGCTAAAATCAATACTTTTCATTAATCGAAAAGCTAAAATAAAAATTAGATAAAATATAAAATGAAAAAAAAAAAAATCTGACATTGAATGAAACTTGAGATAGAGATAAGACAAGTAATAAGAAGCAAAATCAAAACGATAGGAGGAAATGAGGAGGAAAAAAAAAAAAAAAAAACTATAAGAGCATTTTTTTTTTTTTTTAAGATGTGAATGTTGTGCATGGGTGAAGCTAGTCTAATAGTTAAAAGGTTCCAGAATTTATTAATTATATAAATTTACTTCACCTTAAATGAGCACCAGTAATAAAAAGGCAAGCAGCTCTCCTTAATGCTCAAAACCACGTGTAAAGTATAAAAATGCAGCAAGGTGTATTAAAGCCCTTTAGTGAAAACCAGTCACATCCCACAGTGATCCAATGTGCTCCAGTGTTAAGTTACAGTATATAGAAGTTACACCTCTTGTTGAATTGTCTTCACCACCGTTGCACTTTTCAGTTCTGAAATCCATCTTCTTTAGTCCCTCAAGATCTTTTCCTCTTTCTTCAGTTGCACTTCCTGCTTCATTATGCAGCATTTCTTCACTCAAGCTTGACGTCTGGCATTTCACATCACTTTTTAGTGGGTGTGGTTCATCTAAATTTCCCACTTTAAAGGGCTCATGTTTATACTCTTCAGAAGTGTTACTTGAGTTGCTTTCACAGCTGCTAGTGTCACTCAGCGTGATGACCTCTGGATTTGCACATGGATGAGTCTGATTAGCTGGTCTGAGTGACATTCCAGCATCTGATGAATCTGAACTCAGCTCGATCACAGAGCCCGAGGAAGCAGTGGTCCCATCACAAGATTCTGTCAAATAAGACGAAGACGTAGTGGAAGACTGAGGCATGGTGGTGCTGAGAGACAATTCAGAGGAGTCTCTAGAGGAACTGAGGTAATACCACACTCCTCTGATGCCGTCACTGCTCGCAGTATTTTCACTGAAACTGTCCACCGCGCAAGAGGAGCCCGTCTGATCTGATACAGACGATGAGGTCTTATTCTTCACGTTGTAACAGTGAGTCCCAAGGAAAACGTCATCATTAAGAGTGAAGGAATCCAGCGTAGATGTCACAGCCTCCACACAGGATGGAGATTGAAATGAAGATGAGATTTCCTGCACTGATGGCTCGTGTAATGGTGATGCAGGGGTTAAGTTATTCGACTGGATTGGTGGGTCTAGCGCGGAGGAAGATGACTCAAGTATTTGGCTGACCAGATCACTCAGGTTCTGAGATGGAGTGGAGTGGATTAAGGAAGAGGAAGACATGAGTCCAAAACACAGGCTCTGGTCCACGTCGGCTCGCTCCATCTCTAAAGAGCTTGTGAAAGATGAAGACCATTCCATCTGCCTGCATACCCATGGATATTCTGAACCTCCGAATACGTCCCCCCGAGGACTGGTTAAACTCTGCTGAACTGAAAAACTGCTTTTCAAACGTTTGGGGTTGGTAAGATTGTGTATTTATAAAAAATAAAAACCCATTTAAAAAAAATTACAATTAAATAATTTTTATAGCAAAACTGAATTCAATTAATAAAAAAAGTTTGAAGAACTGCATTTATTTGAAACATTTTGTAACAAAATAAATGATTTTTTTTCTTTTATTGTCATTTTAAAAAGTACAGGTTGTAGGACCTGCCACGAGAGGGCACACTATCAAAACAATAACAAATCGCGTAGTTTGATGATGCTAAGGAGCATGTAATGATGGGATTTGTCGTATTCTACCCAACCGCTGACGGCCATCAATCAGACGGAAAGATAAATCATGGATTTAACGCAAGTTCAACGATTTGCGCGAGTAGATGACATACAAAGTCAATGCAAAGATGCGATCAGACTATGGATCAGACGCATACTCGCGCGGGGCTAGAGACGCGATGCCCCGCATTTTGCGTCTATGCCCCAAAAAACTAATCTTGTTGATCGTTATAATAGCATAGGTTTTCTGTAAATATAGGAATCAAAACAACACACCTGTCGAGTAAAACAAGCGAGATCAGAATCTCTTTCTAGTTTAAGTTTGTGGCGAAGCTACTTCCACATTTGTCCACGACACTGTTGTCATGTGGTTTCTACGTCAGTTAAGGCGGTAACAAAGGGTAACTAACGTCATTGACAGGCGACTGCACTGCCCCATGTCACCGTTTAGAATGGGAATTTTCTCATGATTTACAAGTAGTTGAAAACATTAGAGACATTGTTAGTATCAGCTGGACAAAATATATAAAACACTGGCCCAGTGGTTTTTGGATATTTTACTGCAAATCTTACAAATTGTACCTTTAAATCAATTTAAAATGTATCCTTGCCAGATAAAAATGTAAAATAAAAATATTACTAACCCCAAGGTATTGAACAGCAGTGTATGTAGCAGAATGCAAGCATGTACTGATGCATACAGATTTTAAAGACAGTTTTTTTTTAAATTATAAATTGCATGAACAATGAAGCTGCCCATGGAAGTTTAAGTGTATCAATTCAATTCTTAATTTCAGAAAACGTACCTGATAAACTGATGCAGGACATACTGAGTTCTGATGTTGCTCCAGTCATGTCGTCCTGCAAAAAACATAAGCATTGATTCTCTCAGTGCTGCTTCCACCTGCAATACACTGTAAACACAATCCATATGCATCTTACCAGCATCTTCTGCAGGGATCTGTTCTCATCCCAGTCTCCCCTCATCCCAGTCCCTTCATCCTCACAGCTCACAGCATGACCGAGACGAATCAACTCTTTACCGAGATCCAGAGCCTGAGACAGAGATCCCAGACCACAGAGGATTAAAACAAAAGTTTCACAATTTCAAAAAAGAAATGTGAATGTTGTCTGTCAGTGCCAACCTAACAGAAGAATATAAATAATACCAAAACACTGTTTCAGAAGAGGTTACCTATGAGTTGTGAATTCCTGTACCTCAAACAGTACAACATGGTGCTAAAAACACCTAAGGCCATGGGTTTGATACCCTGAGAATTAACTGATAAAATAGTCACCTAATTAAAAAATTTAAATGTAATATATTATAATATAAAATACTCCAGCCAGTTTAAAGTGCCTTTCAACATTAGAATTTATGCCACAGCTGTGATGTTGACCTCTAACCTTTCCCTGGCTGTTGTCATAGAGTTTAACGTTGGGCCAGGATGAGATCTCAGAATGAGAGTAACTGTACAATTTGGCCAGTAAAGGTTTCCATTCAGCACAGTATGTCATGCGCTCAAAGTCATCCAGGGCTGCCTCCGTCCAAACCTCTCCTAAAAAACAAAGTACCAAAAGAAATTTTTTTTTTATTTCACTCTGTGGATAACACCTAAATTTCACCTGAAGAGCACCCTTTACCTGCGGGACGAACCCCTGCTAAACTGCACTCAATGGCTTGAAAGGGCAGGCTCAGGAAGTCACTTCTAAACACCACAAAATAACACACACCATCAGAAAGAGTACTGTATACACACCACTCCCAAAATGCATCTGCGGTTATTCATAGAAGGTAAAACACAATAATCAAGAGCCCAGTAAGCAGATAAATAGCTGATTCTGCGTTCTCCATCTCTTATTTACCTCATGCTTCGTAAATGTTCCCGTGGAAGCTCCCCATTGTCTCCAAAGTCCACGTAATACAAATCCACCAGGCCAGAGCCCAGAATTCCCAACACTCGAGCACGATTCCACGTGCCATGGTCCCTGTATGGAGCAGCCACTATATCTCCAACAATAATGGTTTCCACTCTGTGCTCCTGTGGTAGATGTATGATATAGTAGAAAATCACTCATTTCTCAGGGTCATGGATCCTACATCAAGTGGGGTCAGGCAAACTTACTTGTGAGGTATCGCTGTTGAAGAAACGGCTCATTTCGGCCGTCAGTTTATCCAGCTGTAGAGATCGTACCCCCAGAATCTGAATCCAAAAGTGTTGAGGATTCTCAGACGCAGACACATACACCTCCAGATGCTCATCGGGCTGGAAGCTCAGGTCTGGACTAGGAACTGGTAAGAAAAGACCAATTATTACTACTATAGGGGTCTAAATAGGATTCCTCAGTGGGGCTGAACAATTCAAGGAATGAGTATAGAGAAAAAAATAATAATAATTATATATATATATATATATATATATATATATATATATATATATATCTTATAAATGCAATTTTTCAAATACAAATTCAGAAAAGTTGTAAGTATTTAATATAAAAATATAATATTGCTCCAGGTTTGTAGGGCTGCACAATTTGGCCCCCCAAAAATCAAATTGATTATATCTTAATACGAGGTTGATTATTAAATTAAATAGTTTTTAAAATACTACTATAATACCTTTATATTTATAATATTAATATAGCTATATAATTAATAAACTAATAATTACATACGAAGTAATAATAGAAATACTAATTTTGTACTGTTTAAAAAAAAAAAAAGCATTCAAATAATACAACCAAACAGTACAACTGTAAAATTACGAAACTCAATTTTCAAATTTTAAGCCATCAAGCTTCGACCCCTCTCCCCTTCTTTGACCCCTCTCCCCTTCTCTTTCAAAGCTTTTTATTTTAATTTTGATAAATGATTCCTTTTTCCTTAGTAAATAGAAGAAAAAAAATTAAGGAATGGGTATAAAAATAAAAAAAAAAGGGTAAATGGTAAAAACCCAACATTAAATTCTAATAATAACTACAATAGTATCTTAATGAGGAAAAATTTCATTTTTGGCAATTCCTTTAATTCACTGGCCTTGTGAAGGTAGGACTGAAAAATCTTACTTTCAAATTTGGAGATCTCCAAAGGTGACACTGGAGAGAGAATCTCCTCCTCCTCTGATTTAAGGGAGTTTTCAGCGGTATCGCTGTTGTCTGTGAAGCCGTTGACCGTCACAGGCCCCTCTTGTTTCAGCTCAGTCAATGGGGAAGGGAAATCTTTTCCATTAAGCTTTAATAATTCATTCTCCAGTCCTTGAGCCTTGTTGAACTGCTCTGTTTCCGGCAGTTTCCTCTTCTGACGCAGCGCAGAAGCCTGACTTATTCGCTTTCGTACAGTTTCATTCTCTATGACCTTCTCCATGATCATTTCCTGGGAGGAAAAACCCATCAAACACTGGGTCTGACTCACTACATGGGTGCATAAAATCTGTGTGTGAAAAATCTCACTTTAGCACTTTGAATCTCCTTGCGTGTGCCAGTAATCGTGATCTTGCCCTTCTCCTCCAAGCTGTGTCCACGATCTTTGGAGCAGTTGACCCTGGCCCCTGAGACTCGGTTTATGAACTTCAAAGTCTCACCACCACGACCTGAAGCAAGCAACATTTCAAACATTTTACACAAGATTACGTTGACAGAATGAAGCGAAACACAAATTCTCTAAAAAAAAAAAAAAAAAAACACAACAACAGGCACTTTTACTTGAAGTAAACTGAACGCAACCTATTATTCGTCCAAATGCCGTCTGAGGTATGTCGATGACATCGGTGATGACCTCACAGTCGGTGGCCAGTTTCTCCAGAGCACACTGCGCCACAAGAATCTGCTCCGGTGAGCCCTGAATCAGGAAATTCACCAGGCTCTGCTCTTCAGTGTTTGGCAGCACATTTATCTGGGCACCAGACTTCTGATTCACCTACACAAACGGGAGAGTTACAAATTGTATAGCTTTTTCATCAAATATGTTTTTTTGGTTTGTTTCTCTAGAATGTTTTAAACATCATAATTGTAAAATAATGTTTTGTAATCAAATTAAATCCTTTATATTCATATTAGTAGACACTTATCTAAAGCAACAAATGAGGAACACACTCATAGTATACACATATATACTTCATGTTCAAAAGTTTGGAGTAAATAAGATTTTTTCAAAAGAAATTACTTTTATTTAGCAAGAATGCATTAAATTGATCAAAAGTGACAGCGAGACTATATTTTAAATAAAATACTTTTACTTTTTTTATTCAAAGAATCCTGAAAAAAAAAAAAAAAAGTTTCCAAATAAATAAACAAATAACCACCCCAACTCAGTATATTAGAATGATTCAAAGCTGCTGAGAAATCTGCTTTATCTCAATAAGATTATAGTTCAAAATATATTAAAAAGAAAGCTATTTTAAAATGAATAAATTCCCAAAATTACAACTGATTAAATAAACGCAGCATTGGTGAGCCTAGGAGATTCTTGCAAAAATATATTTTAAATCCTACAGGCCCCAAACTTTCAAACGGTATGTTGCATATACAGTTTAGTTCTAGTACCATGCATTAAGACAGAACAAACACTCACTAGGTCTAGAAAGGTGCTCTGATATCTTGCAATAGATCGGTACACGTCAAGGGGAACAGATATTCTGGACTCCTCTTTGCTCTGGCATTGCACTACAGAATTAAACAATGGAATAAAGAATAAATCAACACTATATCACTTTTATACTTCCAAAACAATATCATTGAGCATCCGTGAGTGGAACATGTATGGCACATGGCAATTTATCAAATCGTTTATCAAAACTCTAGCTTGCTAGAGTTCACAACTTACCACTGCTGCTTTGAATGTGACGGTAAACAAGGTATCCCACCGTGGCCCCCACAGAAAGGCCAGCAGCCAAAGCTACTTTCTTCCCAGAGCTCAGGCTCTTCCACGGTCCATCTTTCACCGCGGCCATCACTTGGGTCGGACCAACCGGTAAACTCCACCTAGAGATGCAGAATGAGCTGTAAGGTGCATGAACAGAGCAACACCCGAAAAGTCCTAGTCCGCACCATGTACGATTTTACATGGGCTTTCTTAGTAGCGCCATGCAACACGAATGAATGGTTGATGACAACGGCAAAGATGGGTCCTCTGGTTGTCTTTCAATCCCAGAACAACAGCTGCAGAACTTTAATCAAAAGTTATTACTGGAGCACTCATTTATGAGATTAGTTCTAGCTAGCCTAATTTCTTGATACCAAGTTGGCTAAATAAGGAGAACAAAGATCACATTTAACAAACACGACTCTATAATTGGATTTAGGACATCATACAGGCTGTGGAAACCTTTCTGGAACACATCAGAGCTTTCAAACATGACAATTAACACCAGTGTCATGGTTTTATTTAATGAGATTTTAAAGTTCAAGCACACAGCAAAGCAGAGGACTGGACAAAGCTGCAATAATGACATTTTTGTCTTCTAATCTCCCTGACCCAATGAAACCTCAAAATCAAATGATTTGCATTTGCAGGAGGTATTTCTGCAAAAACTGCATCAGCTGAAGGATAAAGCAGAGCTTCAGCACAGTATTGATGCATTAAGCGGTTGAAGTCCATCTTGCAGACACACACAGGAGCAACACCATGCAGAATGATTCTCACTGTGAAAACAGGCCAGTGGGGCTGTAGCTCAGAAACACACGGGGTTGAGGGACATCCACGTCCATCTCGGACCTCAAACCTCCTGTGCTGCCGCTCTTCAGCAGGAGGAAGAGGCAAAAGAGTGAAATATAAATTTAATACAAACACCAGCTGAAGACACCATCCCGTCAGGAGCTCCTCAACTGGGGAACTAATAAATAACCCTAACAAGCACATGCACCATTAATACACCAATTATTTTATTTGCTATCGAAATATAGCAAATTCATATTGAAAGTCATTTCACATTTCATTTGAAAACTTACATTTTTAAAAGTTGACAACTAACCTCAAGTGACTAAAATCTGAAGAAGAAACGTTGACTGAAACCTTAAATGCAAACTGAAAATATAAACTATAAAAGGTCCTTTAAAAATGTAAACTAATGCTATATTATATGAACAATACTAAAATAACACTGCATGCAACCTAATCTGATGGATTTATGAGGTATTGTTTTGCATTTGAAAAGATGAACATCTGCTGCACATGTGGCAGAGCAAACAAAAGTGTTGGTAGCCATATCAAATCATTAGACTAAAAGTTTCTTGAACAGCAAAAAAACGAATTTATTATGAAGAAAGTTTTTATAATCCACAAATATTCTTTGTCAAGTGGTTCTCTCATAATAACCATTTTTTTAACCAATTTAATCAGATTATCGATCAGCAAATTTGGGTGGTCCAGCAGGATCATTAGCCATAGGCCAAACCAGATTTTATTTGAATGCAGGTCTGCTTCACTTTACTGCTTTCTCTCTGCAAACCTGAGCAAATATAAACAAGACTGCATTCACATGCATCAGTAACATCTAACGTTATCTCTCCTAGGTTTTTTTTTTCTCATTGAAGCTGTAGTTTGTATCACTGCACCGTTATCAGATACACATGAACATAAAAACAGGACCTGTTGTGCATTAAGATCATGCACGTGAATATGCGTGTGCAATTGTTAATGCAGCGCCTGTTAGCGCGTGATGGATGTCAAGTCACAGGGTGCGGTGCATTTCTCGCCTTCTCAAACAATCAATCCCGCGTTTTAAAGCCCTAAATTGTTTTTAAAAACTTACATATATCAATAGGTTTGTTTGGCTGGGTCATGCCATTGAAACATATACAGCAAGCCGTTTGGGTTTTCAAACTGCATCTTCCTCGGACGCCTAATGCACAAACACCAGAACCAGATAAAGCACTAATACAGATATTCCGATATATTTACCTCTAAAACTGTATAAAATGTGAAGAAACCCAAGTAGAGAGAGTCCTTCAAATGATCTTATGACACCCTTCAGCGTGCTGCTGCTGATCCACCGGCGCTGGCGTGCTTGATTCTGTAGTACGCAGTCTTACGCACACTTAACCTTTCAACTGTGATTGGTCAACATCCCGCTTGTCAACCATTAGAACCAATCACAACCTCTTTAGGTGCACACAACCCCCCACTATTGGACGATTAAAGCAACACACTGTGGGCGTAATAATTTCTTACAATGTTGATGGCATAATCAAGTCTTGATTTGTTAAATCCAATCACGGAATGTGATTTTTGTGTTTATGAAATGGAATACGTAACAGACTGTGAAATATAAAATATCTGAACTATTTTAAAGAACATTAGTTTTGCCCATGTCTCTGAAAGAAATATTGTGGATTATCATGGACTCGTGTTTTGGCCAGAAGCATCAGTTTAGTGTTAAAATGCTTTATTTATGGATTTATTTCTTACAAACATGCAGCTTTTAATTTCACAAGACGTTTACTTAAATCGTGTGGATTATGAAGTAATGTGTTTAACTCTCATTCTGATGACACCCGTTCACTCCAGATGATTCATTGGTGAGCAGATGATGTAACGCTAAATTACTTCTTCAAATGTGATCCAATGAAGCAACAAGTTAATTTACATTTTTGATGGCCTGAATTTACATTTTTGGCAAATGATGGTTTGTGTGTTAACTATTCCTTCAAATATTGCAGTAGACTACACAACAACTGCAGACTAAAATATCATAAGAAACTGTCTTAATGAAAGAGCACATCTTTTTTGAAATAAACATATTTATTAGCATAACATTGGTCACAAATAATCTCTGGGGAAGGGGAGAAATCAATGTTAAAGACATCTTAAAAAATACAAACTGTACAACATTTATAAATCTTATGAACATTCATAAACAGCAAATGTATTGGGTCAATCAGTGTAGGCTGTAGCCCAGGCAAGTATTTTGCAGAGAGGTTCTGTACAGCCCCCTTAAATGGCCTTGATTCACACTCCTGGTTTAAAGATTACAGATTGTCTGACTGATGGAAAAACATCAGCAACATTTTAATCCATGCATGAATGAGTCAACACATTCAATGTTTTTATGGTCTTTATCATGCATACATTAGGAAATAAGAGAATAGAGAAGATTTCAAAAATAATTAACAAAAATTTACTGTAAAAAAAAAAAAAAAAAAACACTTCTCCCAAAACATGTTTCCTGTTACCACCATTTGTACATAACAGAAGATCAGTATTCGTAAAAATTTCCCCCTATACTGATATGCTATTTTACAATTTTCTTAATTGTACGTTTTTTTTTATACCACTGATTTAGCACCAATTAAAAATTAACAATTCCATTTACTTATTAATTTCTCTGTTAAGTCTGTATTTGGGCGGCTTAGTTACACAGCAGTGATTCTGAATGAAAACCTCGAACAACAGTAATGTAATGGGGCAGTACATTAACCTCTAAACACATCATAAGACCCGCCTTCTTGTGGATTGAGAAGGAGAAGTAGATGAAAGCATGTGACATGCATTTCAAAAATGCACTATGAACACTTATGAACATTCAGTGCCTATAACAATCTATAGATGCATTATGGAAAAGGCTGTTAGGTTGCAATCATTTGCTGTTAAGGTGTACAGGCCTGTGTAATCATTTCAAAATAAATATCAACGTGAGATTAGGAGTTACAAATTTGTGATTTAAACGAGTATAAATTTGAGACAGGAACATAAAGGCAGGAAATCAATAAATTAAGACATCTTGCAGTAGTTCATTACATTGAAAATGGGATAGATAGTGGATTATTGGAAGAACAAGTATATTTAGAAAAAAATAACTGGGTTCTTGAGTCTAGGTTCTATTTTTAAAATCTTGCACTTTATACAGGTCTAGCAGCAACTTAAAGGGACAGTTCACCTAAAAATGAAAAATCAAACTGATTTATTCACCCTCATATCATTCTAAACCTGAATGAACTTCACTATATGGGTACAAACAATTATCACATTCTACTAAATATCTCCTTTTATGCTCTGCAGATTAAATAAAGTCACATTAAGGGTGTGTTGATGACAATTGCCATTTTATGGTGGACTATCCCTTTAAATTCTCCTTTTATTAAGTCTAGGGTAAGTCAGAGGTTTCAGGCTATATGTTAGTGATTTGCACTACTATTGGAAAAAAAGAATGCTGGTAATTTGGATATTAGCTGGTCACTATCAGAAATAACATCTGAATGTATTTTTAAATAAGCACATCTGGTGACACTGTAATTGAGCCCCTTATACTCCATAGCTGCAGTCCAACTAAATTAGAATAATAATAAAACCTATTAAAACACAACGTTGCCTAAATTATGTTAGCAATCAGCTAGAGGTAGAACAGAATAAAAGTTCAATATGCCTCTTTACCAGTAAACACTGAATGCTCTGGATGGGGGTGAAAAAAAGAATGACTAATAATTCAAAAAGATAAACAGAGTTAAATAGAATTACTTCTGATGTTCTCTAATGAATATCTTTAATAAAAATGTGCGGTGAGAAACCAGGCAAGTGTTGTCTTGCATGCATATGTATGCAAAAATAATAATAAAAAAAACAGTGCATTCTGGCTGACAATCACATATAAATATATTTAAAAAAAAAACTATTGACAGAATGAGAACAAGATGGAACATTCTCCCTTCAGCTTGAAAGCTATTGCTTGGCCTGCTTAAAAAGTCTTCGTTTTGGATTTAACTTTAAGAACTTTTCAGTGAAAAAGGAGTTTAAAAAAGGACTAAAAAAGATTCCAGCTACTCATGCATTTCATCTGATATTGATTTGTAAGAGAAAATGAGACGTAAAGCCTGACTGGTTCTAGGTGAGCTAGTAAATTAGTTTACACAGTCTCCCACTGACTGCATTTGATTTTGGAAGCTAAGCTTCTCAGCTAAGTTGCTCTAGCTGATAAATTCTTGTAAATGAGTTCACTTGAGCACAAAAGAAAACAGAATGAAATATTTCCCCTCGGAATATGAGGTAAGTTGTGGTGATGACATTCACATTATAACCTGTTAAAACAGGCTTCAACAAGCTCGTATGATGTACTAAATGAACTGCACATGTGACAAAGAACCATACGGCTAAAATATGAACACAGAGAACCTACAGCTAAAGCTCATCTCATGAGCGGTCAACTGTTTCGTGTTTGAAACAAAGGAAATCAATATAATCCCCTTTTCACAACATCTAATAAAAAAATAAAAAAATAAAAAGTAAGTAAAAGATCATGCTAATTTAGCCCTCCATTGTACATTTTGGTATATATTCTCTATATCGTGCATTACAGTTTCAGGTTTTGAAGGGGATAAAGGAATGGCCTCACTGAAAAACAATCCCTCCATTAAATGACCCTGTCCAAACCAAAGCAGCATGCAGGTGAACATCCCTCAAATAACACAGATTAAATCTTTACTTTGAGTAAAGCCTTAATCAAAAGATAGTTTAGGATCTTACTGATTCAAAACACAGCCCTCAGTGGCATTCATGGGAGAAATAGAGTTCTGCCCATTGGAGGTGTTGCAGGAAGCACTCTGCTGGAAGGAAATCCAAAGGAGTCTTCATCTTCTCCACCACTGAAATGAACATGACGCTTAAGTGTCCCGGACAGACACGTCAGAAGGGAGAGTTCATCCCCAGCTTAGTTTCAAACTGAAGCTTCTGCCTCTTCTGGTAACGCACTCGTACCCTGAAATCAGAGCCATATTTTCAGAAACTGTCAGTTATATGATTAATGGTTTATGTAGGCTAGATTGGGCTCATCTTTTTCAAATAGAAAAAGAAATAGTAGATTCTGTCAAAACAGTGAAATAGTTACCGTATTTTCCGGACTATAAGTTGCACTTTTTTTCATAGTTTGGCTGGTCCTGCGACTTATAGTCAGGTGCGACTTATTTATCAAAATTAATTTAACATAAACAGAGAGAAATGAACCAAGAGAAAACATTACCGTCTACTGCCGTGAGAGGGCGCTCTATGCTGCTCAGTTCTCCTGTAGTCTACCACTGAAAACATATAGTGCCCTCTCGAAGCTGTAGACGGTAATTTTTTCTCTTGGTTCTTGGTTCTAAATAAATGCGATTTATAGTCCAGTGCGATTTATATATGTTTTTTTTCCTCGTCATGACGTATTTTTGGACTGATGCGACTTATACTTAGGTGCGACCAAAAAATACGGTAATATTATCATGTAAAAAAAATAATAATTATTTACTCCTGTGATGACAATGCTGAATTTTCAGCAGCCTAATTAACTCATGATCATTAGTTTACTTTTTAGGTCTAATATGTGGTTTTGCTGCTAAATTTAAGAGATAAATTTCTTATCATTAATGTTGAAATCAGTTCTAAATTATTAATAGTTTTGTGAAAACCGTGATAAAAAGAAAAATAAAATAAAATAAAAATCCGGATTTTTGAAGAATGATGAACATTTAAAACATAATTGTCTTTACTGTCACTTTTGATTAATGTAATACATCCTTCCTTACTGAATAAAAGTACTATTATTATTTTAATCTAACTGAACTCAAACTTTTGAACAACAGTTTGCATTGTGGCCTTTTCCTTACATAAAGCTAACATGCAGCTTCATTTTCTTATAAATGCGTTAATTTTGTGAAATAAGGAACAGAGAAAGGAAGTCATTTAGGGATGGTAATGGCATGAAATTGAGTAAGTGATGACAGTTTTCTTTTGTTCCATCTACATTAAAGCGATTTATCCTCTTACCTGATTTCATGCAGTTTTACTGCTTCATTGATTAGCACCACAAGTACGATGGACAGAGAGACCAACAGCCAGATAAAGAGGGGAATGTGATGTAGCGTGAAGAACATCGCTGTACTCCTGTCCTGCCACAACTGATAATCTATCACAGCCTGAACCACCTGTCCCAACAATCTGCAAGAAAAACCATTAGCAAAGTGTGTTTTACACAACAGGTCCTGTTTTTATGTTCATGTGTATCTGATAACGGTGCAGTGATACAAACTACAGCTTCAATGAGGAAAAAAAAAAAAACCTAGGAGAGGTAACGTTAGATGTTACTGATGCACGTGAATGCAGTCTTGTTTATATTTGCTCAGGTTTGCAGAGAGAAAGCAGTAAAGTGAAGCAGACCTGCATTCAAATAAAATCTGGTTTGGCCTATGGATAATGATTTTTTTAACTTCTAAATAAATGACTTGTAGCATGTGACTTTGATAATTAAATAACCATTCTCTACATTAAACACTTACACCACAAGCACTGTGAGACACCACCATGTGTTACTGAAGGGGTTCCTCCTCCACAGGGGTTGTGAACGGTGCACATAGCTCAGAGAGATGACCACTGAAAAAGAGGAAGAGAGATGTGTTTTTTCACTCAGATCATCGAGATAAAATAAATATTCAAATGACAATGTATTTTATTAAAGTCACCTGTGTGCAAAGCCAGAAAACCTGCCATGATCTTCTGAATCAAAAGCAGCCCATTGGACAATTCCCCAAACCACTGCGGGCCATCCTGGGAGCTGTATACACTAATTATTGATTAGAACTCATAACTAATTCATGGCATCCAAACACAGAGAAAATGAAATTCAAGAGTTTGTGTACCTGGATACGAATATGTGAGAGCAGGTGATGTTGCGGTTATATATTTTTGTGAGGTTAGCTGCTCTAGAACACACTTCCTGCAGAGAAAACCCAAAGCCGACTAAGTAGGCTAACATCGTCAGACCGAACTTCAACAGGAACCAGCCCAGGAAGTAGTGCTGAGTCTGTGGGTTGGAGTCAAAAATAACATGAGGGCCTGTGAGCTATGTCAAGTGTGTTTAAATAGCTAGCAGTTTAAATCGAGTGCATTGTGTGGTCTCATGTCTGACCTTGCGTGGTATGGAGTCCAGATTCTTTCCAGTAGCGACTGTCATTACTGAACTGTCAGGAGGTTTTCCCAGGAAGGACACGCTGTGAATGGCAACATTTTTTAATTTATATAGTTTGCCGATATGACACAGTGAACTAGTTATACTAAAATGCAATGTGGGCATCTTTTTTGTGTTTTCTTCCCTATTACCTTAGCAGTGGGTAACAGAAGCAGGAAAGCCACAGTATGTCTGTTATATTCATGGGAGGAGGCAGCTGAATAAGACAGGCCAGGAACTACAAAACCAAAACATCAAGAGTACAAATATGAATTCTGTTCATTTTATTTCCTGTAAAAAACATACAGATCTGTCTTTTTCTCACCTGAATGATGACCAGTGTCAGTTGACACTGCAGTAGGAAGAGGAAGCACTTGCGAATGCCGTAAGTGGTGTGTCTCGCCTGAAGATACATCAAGAGACAGCACTCGGATTCAAACTTTTTTTTTTTTTTTAAGATGGTTTTACTAGACAGTAAAAATAGAATTGGGATTGGGACTGGTTTCAAGCAAGACTCAAACCTGCATGACTTTTTTTAGTACACTAACCATTTTTTGCATGAGCTTTGTGTGGTGTGCTGGTTGGCAGACATGTTTAAGACACATTGAGCTATGGTGCTCATGTGGATGATGCAGGTTTGAATCTTGCCTACTAGGACTGGGCGATATATCTAATGATATTTAAATCATGTGCATCTAGTCAGTAAATCTGGTTCCGTGATTAGCGCTAAATCGCCATCACCTGCTTTCAAATGGAGCGGCATTTAATAGACAGAGCCGTAGATCACTGACAAGCTACGCAATATCGCGTTCATATTGCGTATTCATCGAAGGTGATAATGAACGCGATATTGCGTAGCTTGTCAGTGATCTACGGCTCTGTCTATTAAATGCCGCTCCATTTAAAAGCAGGTAATGGTGAGCGCTAATCACGGAACCAGACTTACCGTATTTTTCAGACTATAAGTCGCAACTGAGTATATATATATATATATATATATATTATTATAATATAATAAAAACAAAAAAGTTATTTGAAATTTTAATGAAATTTCACAATGTTATTGTTTGTACTGCATTTTTGATCAAATAAATGAAGATTTTGTGATCATTAAAAGACTTGTATCAAAAACTGTACAGAGCCTAAACTTCTGAAGGATAGTAAATAAATGAGCTTGTATCTTCTTGCTCCCATCAACCCCACAGTGTGTGTGCATGCCAGAGCTCCCCATACCTGCTCTATGAGTTTGACCATGCTGACACTCTCGCCCTGATGGAAGGACATGGAGCAGGCGAGGCTGTTGAGACGAGCACTGAGACCCAGGGGAGACAGCTCATCACAGTCTCCATTCGGCCCGCAACCCGCAGCATACCCAAATGTCTCCCATGAGCACCGGGACGGGTACAGAGGATCCAGGGAGATACTAAAACACACAGAGAGGGTTTCCAAATTCAAATGAAGCATAGAGTACTCTAAAAGAAAACGTCCTTTTTTAGACTGATGTACACTATATTTAATTATGTCACACATTTAGAATTACGCAGCGACAAAATAACTCAAAGCTATCTTTTTAGCCTCTTGAAAATTGCCACTCATTAGATTGCAGCTTTGCATAAGATTATAGGTGTTATTTAATTCTGGTATACAGTGGAGTACAGTGATGTCTGTGTTATCCACCTGATGTCACTTTGCAGAAAAAGGCAGCTGTTACGGAAGTTTGCAGAGCTCCCCAAACAGCACGTCACCTCTCTGTTCTCCTGCATGATCTCCATCATTTCACACATTGCTGTCAAACACAAATATTTAGAAGGCTCAACACAAAAGCTACAAAACTTTTTTTGTTCATTTGAGAAGCAGTTTAAATCGCATATCCATCATAATAGAAGAAAAGCGGATCACAACTTTTGCTTCATGCTGACTTTAAAGCTGGTATTGAGGCGGACTCACTTTCTGGGGTGCAGTCTGTAAACAGGGGTACCAGAAGAGGCACATTGTCCATGTTCTTCAAATGTGGGCGAACTTGATGAATGCCACGAGGCAGTTTGGCCTATAGAACAACAGAGAGGAAAGAGCATTAATAAGTATTAAAGAAACCCAAAAACATATTTTAAACTGCCAAACATTTATTTTATTCCACATCTAAGAAGCATTACAAAGTCCATGTAAATAACCTTCTGTGCCACCTAAATCTGTTATTAAAATCTAATTGTACCGCTATTGCTTACTCTGTTGCAGTCTTCTAAGAAACTGGGCACATCACTGTCAGTAGGCTGGAAGCTGGCGAGATCTGATTGGTCCTCAGGCAGTAGTGGGCCCTCTGCATCATCACGAGAATCTAAGAAGAGAGTTTGGATCATTTCAATTAGGGAAAATGTTATGTAAATCTTGTGTGCAGGCAGGCAGAAAAACACTTACCGTGAAGAAGGTCATCGTGTAGAGATCCTGCTTGGCTCGGGCTGGATGTAGCACCATCGCAGTGACCATCTCCGTTTGGGGTCAGAGAGATGTGACAGTTCCAGCCCGTCTCCAAACCCATCTTCTCTGCAAACACCTAGAAGCAAAGCCAACATTAATAGGTGACAGAATATGACA
This sequence comes from Carassius gibelio, assembly GCF_023724105.1. Taxonomy (NCBI): domain Eukaryota; kingdom Metazoa; phylum Chordata; class Actinopteri; order Cypriniformes; family Cyprinidae; genus Carassius; species Carassius gibelio. The sequence goes on from NC_068407.1 coordinate 6,229,169, forward strand.
CAACAAACACATCATGTTTTTACTGAGTGTGTTTTTCCATCAGTGTCATACTTTGCTACGCAGCTCGTCCTCCATGGAGAAGTACACAAAGCGGATACAGGCTCCCACCAGGTTCTCAATGAGCCGCACAGTGTCCAGTCGGGCCTGGAACTGGGACGACACCATTCCCATGAAGATCTGGCCACTCAGAGCCTGCACGCAGTCCTCCTTCTCCAAACCTTCTCCAATACCCTCTGAAACATAAACAGTACACAAACATGTTAAGAGTTGATGAGATTGAGTCATTTCAGTGAATCAGTTTAAACCATCCACTTCTACAAATCAGAAAATGTATCTATCTATCTATCCATCCATCCATCTTATTCTATTTATCTAATGCGCTATCTAACTTTCTGTCTATCCATCCATCCATCCATCCATCTTATTCTTTTTATCTAATGCGCTATATATCTTTCGGTCTGTCTATCCATCCATCTATCCATCCATCCAATTCTATTTATCTTATGCGCTATCTATCTGTCTGTCTATCCATCCATCCATCCATCCATTTTATTCTATTTATCTAAAGAGTTATCTATCTATCTGTCTGTCTATCCATCCATCCATCCATCAATCTTATTCTATTTATCTAATGTGCTGTCTATCTGTCTATCCATCCATCCGTTTCTATTCATCCATCCAGCTATCTATCCAGCTAACCCTCCAGTCATCTACATATCTGTCTATCCATCTATTTATCTAATCATCATTCAATCAATCTAGCTATCTATCTGTATCTATAATCCATCCATTCATCTACATGTTTATCTATCTACGGTAACCATCTGTCTATATTCATCCATCCATCCATCCATCCATACATCTATATATCCATCTATCCATCCATCCATCCATCCATCCATCTATCTATGTATCTATCCAGGTATGTATATGTCTATCCATCTATCATCCATCCTTCTATCCATTTACATATCTGTCTATTTATCTATCCATCCATCTAGCTATCTATCTATCGAGCTACATATCTGCCTATGCACTGATGTATCTATCCTTCTATTTGTCTGTCTATTCACTGATGCATCTATCCATCTATTTGTCTGTCTATCTACCTATGTATCTATCGGATCAGCTGATCACTAGACAAACATATGGAGATATATATTTTAGCTCTACTGTCCAGACTGTGAGCTGAACAGACAATGTCTCTTACCATCAGAGCTCCAGCTGTTCCTGCGGCTGCCGTGTTTGATGGGGGTGGTACTGGGAAGCTCCACCCCAGAAAAGAGCGTGGGGCCTGAAGCCAGCTCCACACATTTTCCATTGAGCTGTCCAGACAATGTCACCTGCATAGGCTTATAGGCGAATGCAGAACAATATCCTGACAGACAGGCACGTTGGTAGAAATCTAAAACCTTTTTCCTATGAGGCATAACACCAGTAGTTTAGTACACAAACAACATTTTCCACTCTGCAGGTCAAGAAAACTAAATGACTAGTGTTTTTCAAGTTGTGTCTCTGACCTATCCGAGCCAGACAGCGGATAGATGTCCGCCCCATCCCAGAAATCCGTGCAGGCTTCCAGGATGAGGTCGGCCGAGCCGTGGGAGAGCATCTGTACATTATCTGAACAGAGTTCAAAAGGGCAAAGGTCAGTGACTTAACAAACCACCAAGGACAAACAGGAAGTGGGAAAGTGAAAAAATGAGTCCTACTGGTAGTGCTGTCCCTGACGAACAGACTGATGAGGTGACTGATGGGGGGCTGGCGTTTGGTGAAGTGTTGGAGGCGCCGGGGAGCAGATTCTTTGGCCTTCTCTCCGGAAGGAAGCTGATACAGAGCCAGATGATTCTCATGCTTAAAGAGTTCCCTCGCTCCTGGAGTGAAACCTGACATACAACAGAACAGGAAAGAACAACTTAGTAATCTTAAGAAAGGACATTAAGTTACTAAAATGAGTTTAACGTCACTAGTCACTATAAGTACAGCCAGACTAAAAGTTAAACAATAATTAGGGATGCACAATATCAAATATAGTTTGCTCATCCATGGTGATCAACATTATAGATTTTTTTCCATTTATCATTATAAGTTGAGCATGCACTAATTTTAATGTTCTGCCTGATACCGGTAGCTGTTACATGCTTGATATGAAAATTCTGCATTATTTTTGTTGACAAAGATGACAAATAAACAAAGAACAAAGTAAATATCTGCACACTGGTGATACTGCTACTATATTTTTTAAATTGTAAACAATGCAACATTTCGACCAATTAGATAATTGAAAGGCATCGACCTAATCTGTTGAAACGTTGCATTATAAATAAATAAATAAGTGTGTATGTGTATATATATATATTACACACACACACAGGTTTTTGGATGTGCCCACTGTTCTGTATTTTCTTTTAATTTATAATTTTTTTATTAAAACTTAAAAAAACTAAAATAAAAGGAGTCATTTTAATTGCTTCAAGTGAAAACAGACCTCACAAAATAATACACAGTATGGAAAAAAAAAATCTACATACATACATACATATATTTGTGGTGAGCTTTGCTAAAGAATACATTAAATTATTAGTGTTTTTAAAGAGAAATTAGTGAGTTTTTGGTTTTATTTTAAATTACTAATACTACATTTTTAAACCAGGAATTTTCTGTTTAGGGCAGAATTATAATTTTAATATGATAAAGAAAACAATTTTCGATTAACCAGCCTAGACATTTTAATATCTAAATACCGAATGTGTTGACTAATGATAAAAAAAATGTGTTGTTCATGTTTGTATAGCCCTGTATTCTTAATACGGGTGGCCCACATAAGCTTCAGGAGTACAAAATAAATAAAATATGATTGTGCAATATTAAAAATCCTGAAAATATGGGTTTATTAACATGCTTCCCTCATTTACCTATAAGGCGAGATAGTTCACAGAGGCCCCAGGGAACATGAACTGGTAGAACCTCCCCATGACATTCCTGCAGCGCCATGTTTGACAGGTGGTCTGAAAATCTGCAGAGCTGCTGGGTGACGGTGGCATTGCACAGGTTCAATAGGATGTTCAAACCCAGAGGCTTCAAAGAGGGCAGGTGATTCTGCCAACCGGAGTCATCAAACTGAATGCTGACAGGGTTCTGCTGATCCTGGGACAGACTCAACATCTCCAGATGATAGTCGCACACAAAATCTTCCGCTTCACACAGATCATCACCTACACCACACTGCTGGAAATAGAGACACACAAACACATGAACCAAACCGCCCAGCTATAACCTGAACCAGCTCTAGAAGTAATATTTCGACATAATCCTACCTGAGCGATGTCATTATCACCACCCTCAATGTCATGGCTGAAACTGACGTTGGATCCTGAAGGGTGTTTGGAACGGGTGGTTTGGGGTCCTCGACGCTGACGCTGGGTGTCTGAGGTATCATGTGACGTCTCGCTGGGTTCCTGCTCAGCCATGTGAAGCGAGGGTTCGAACGCTGGTAAACACAGCAGTGCTTCGCATTCCTGAGGCTAAACACAGAAAAACACACACAGACTGAAACGCAACAAAGCACAGAGGCTAAAATAATAACTTATTCAATTCCAGCCCCATCAAATACAATTACATACCTAATTCAAATCATCATAATTAAAATAAATGATGGTGCTCCAATCTCACGATCAGCAGTACCTCGTCTCTTTCCTCCTCGCCCTCTGTCCTGCAGAGGGAGGTGACTGAAAGGTCGTCTCTGAGGTCATCCTGGCTGTCATGAGGAGGTTCGACTCGTCCGCTGAAGAACAGCACGGTCTCGGGACTGGGGTTGGGCCAGGACAGAATGCCCTGCTTATCCACACAGCACAGCACCTATGAGAGGTCAGAAAATATGATGGAAAAAAAAAATTATATTATGCTTAGGTTTATATTTTTGCATTGCAAACTGATTTTAAATGCATACTTCATTCATGATCACACTTTGGCCATTTAGCCTTTTTGCAGTACTGCATTCATGCCCTCTAGTCTCGCATTATAAAGCCTATTTATTTACTGTAAACACAACTTGACATGGTTTATACATACACAGAGACGTGTTGTAATTACTGTTTATGGTAATTACAATCATGATACAGATGCAGTATAACAAGGATGCAAACAAGAATTAAGAATGTGGACAGGACAAAGTTTTTAAAATGGTCCTGCTATTAAAGAGACATATTGATTGACACCTAATCTTAATATCTGAACAGGAAAACTGCCCTCCTGAATGTCTATAGCAATTACAGCCCAGCTATAAATTGATAACTAGGTTGAAAATAAGCCAAAATGATTCTTTCAAATGTATATAATTTGTAAAGTGAATATTAATCAATTTTTCTTTCATCAAATTGCAAGCAGAAAGTGTAAATTTTCTAATGTGACACCAGGGGGAGCACTTACAGTGACTGAACCCAACGAGTGCAGCAGACTGGAGGTATAACAGAGGGTCTGGGACTCTCCCTTCAACACACTGACCAGGTGTCTCCACACACAGCGAAGCATCTCCTGTACACAAGCACACACACACACACACAAATATGGAGTGAGTCTCATCTGCCCTGAGTGAAACTCAAATCCTTGTATCAGCAGCTTTGGGTTTCGAATGGCTCTGCAAAAATGTTCAGGATTTATGAAACCTGAAACCTGGATCTGGGTGTCATCCTCAGACAAAACAGACATTCTGACACACACACACACACACACACACACACACTCAAAGAGTAAGCGTGTCCAGTCATCGGTTTATCCTGGTGCTTTCAGAGATTTAGAGCCGTTTCATAAAGATAAATGCACCATGCAGCAGGCAAAAGGAAAAGGGAGACAAAATTTGAATGGACTAAATAACAGAAGATTTGACTGTGAAGCTTCAGGCAGCAGCTACAGGAGAGGAAGAACTGAAAACTGTCAGTGGCAGGTGAATCTATCTTTCTGACACACATCAGAGGTCAGAGAATCCACCTTTAAAGTCAACATGAAATCAAAACTGAACTGATTTACTTTCTTTATATTTGTATTTTTGATGATTCATCAGTGCATGTAAAGAAAAAATGTTCATCAATATATGATGATTTAAACCACATATAAACTGACTTTCAGCATATTAAAATGATTTCTAAAGATGACACAGTCAAGTGACACTGAAGACTGGAGTAATGACTACATTAACAAATACCACATATAATAAATATAATAAAATAAAGTTATCATAATACTATTTCACACTATTAATAGTTTTTTTTAATGATTTAAATGAATGCACCCTGACATATATTATATTTTCAGTGATCCCAAACTTTTTAACCATAGTACATTTATAAATTATATCTGTAAATATGTATGCAAAAAAAAATATATATAAAATATATATATATATAAAATATAAATATATATAAAATGTCAACTGTAAGGACTATACTAGGATATAGAAGACCTAGAATATAACAGACGGAAACTCCGCAAAAGTCCAATTTTGATTTCACAGGGTCTTTAAAAGACACACCATTCAACACACACACACACACACACACTTAAGACACTCAGACTTCAACTGTGCACAGCTGTTAAATAAAAAACTGAGAAATTGAAGGGGTTCTTAAAACTTTGTATTATAAAGTAAAATTTACAAAATTAAACCGAAAAAAACATTTTCAGTCTGCTCATATGTCTGATCTCTCCATGCAAATACTTACCACACTTTGGAAATTTTAAAGGGAAAAAGCTGGTCTTCATCATGCAGAAGTTCTCAAAATGTATATTAACTCAGATAAATGTAGTCCAGACAAGCACCACCACTATAGAGAGAGCGTATACTCTTTCATGCAAACCTCAGGCAGACAGAAGGTGGGCAAGCAAAGGCAGAGGGGTCACAGGTCAGCGTGGGGGGGGGATGCCAAACTAACCGGCAGCACAAGAAGCAAAAAAGGTGTAAATAAATAAAAAAAAAGACCGCAGGTGTATTGGCTGATTTTGCAAAGTTGCCCGAACGAGGTGAGATGAAGTGACCATGTTTTTTAAAAGTAAAAATGAGAACGGAATAAAAAAATAAATAAATGGTGACGCAAGAAAAAAATAACAGGCTCTTTTCATACTGATCCTCTGATAAACACCTTGAAATGACTGATAATCAGAACAAAAAGGTGAAGAAAAAGATGACGGTTGTGGCAGGGTCCAGAGCAAGGGAGAAGGATCACAAGAAGCGAGTGGTGAACGGGTGGAACAGGAGGAGGAATACAGAGGATATACCTGGGAGGACACCACTTCCGTGTAGCTGCTTAGAGTGTCCTCTGAGAACTTAGCAAGCTGGGATGAGAGAAAAGTCTGATTAAACACCTGAGCAGACGGTCAGCCCTCGGCTTCAACTCTGGCCTAAACGCTTCACCTCGGGTCCGCAATCCCTCCCTAAGCCTCTCTACTATTAGTGTGAGCTGGGCCAATGAGCTTTACTTCCTCATGCAGTGTTACAGCTGCAAATCAAAGTTAATACACACAGTAATCACAGACAGAGCGAGTTACAATTTAGCAGCAAAAGCTGTCGGTGTGGGATCTGGGAGGTTATGCATGTTTGTGTCCGCATGAGTGTGAATTCCTAATGAATAGCATAAACAAGTGAATGAATGTGTGGTGTTCTGTCTGTCTTACCAGGCCAGTGGGAGAGTTACGGCTGGACTCGGCTAACACGCGGGCCTCTCCGTACGCATTCACCAGAATCCACATCACAGGAAACAAAAGAGGTAAAATAGGCAATACACCCATCATCTATTCATCCGAGAGCCCAAGAGGAGGACAAAAAGAGGGAAAGAGAAACATCAATACCACCATTGTTGTGGCAAATAAACATGTAGTGGATAAGGATAATGAGAAGGATTGAAATTATTTACAATTTTTACCCAATAAAATGTATATTTCACTTTAATAACATCACTTTCATGGGTCTAGAAATCACACAGAAACCAATTTCAGTGGAAAAATTGGGTTTTCCCAAAAATAAAAACTAACAAGAAACATCCTGATTTGTCAATGTTTTTGCTCATTTAGTGAGCTATGAACTATTATCGACCTGCAACTGAAGGAAGTTGAAGGGTCCAGGGGTGAGACCAGGAGTGTCACAGAAGAACCGGATTGTGTTAACACAGAAAAAGGCCACCTATAAATGACAAAGATGACCAAAGTTCATAATCAGTAAATGGACACATTTTCACACTAATCTTTCACATGAATTAACTGTTATGCGTTATCACACATCATGCAACTGGGACATGTGTGCATCATAACAGCTTTCACAACATTGTTTTATGCTGCTTCATAATAGCTTTTTTGCAACTGGTTTACAAAAAAAAAAAAAAAAAAAAAATCACCTGCAAAGAAAATCTACATACATACTATGCAATGTGAATACAGCAAACTCTTAATACGGGTGTGGAAAAGGATTTCGCTTGCATGCAAATTATACGTGAAACAACCCCATTTTAAAAACTTGCAACTTGTGGTTAGTTTTGTCATACCAATACAGCAGGACAGGCGAATTTGCCAATGATGGACTGCACTGTGAACCGTTCATTATCAAGGGCTGTGACAGGACGGGAGAGAGCCAGGTCAAGACTGTTCCTATTGGCCAGAAAAAGGTGATTAGTTACTATTAGCTGCTGTGAGAACACAAATATATTCACCTATCACAAAGAAAAAGCTTGGATGTATTAACCTGACGCTGTCGAGTATAGGTGTGCGCACCACCCTGAAGAGGCGGTACTGCTGGGGACTGTGGGGGCCCCTCCGCTCATTCCCACGCGGGGAGGGAGGAGGAGAGAACGGTGGGAAAAGGTCTCCTGGCTCCAGCACGATGTGTTCGTCATCCTGGTAACAGAAGTTACAGTGATTTGAGAAGAACAGACAGAGTGTGCCACAGAACCCGAGAGAAACACTCTTTAATAAAGCATTCTCTTTTGTACAGTTTCAGATTACAGTACAAAATACCAATATATAGTTCATAGAGGTGTTTCTACTTCAGTAAAAACACAATAGTGGATCTCTATTTAAAAAGTGTACCACAATTTCCTAACTAGCCACAATTTGCGAAAGGTCATTCAAGGTTCTATTTCTAAGGCATTATGCTATGTAGCCACGGCCGCTAAAAGCTAATTGGTCCAAAATCCCACTCATCAAATATAAGTGTACATTAAATATCAAATACTTCCTGATTGGCTGTGTTTGGCTCACACCTAAATGCGGTTACTGTATTATTCTGGAAGAAACTACGGTGACAGTGCAGTGTTGTTATTGTAAACTAAAATTAAAACTATTAAACATGGTCTTTATCCATTAAAATAAATATGAAAAAAAATTTTTTTTAATAATAATAATAATAATAATAATAATAATATTATATATATATATATATATATATATATATATATATATATATATATATATATATATATATATATATATATATATACACAAATATTAGACGTAATAACTTTCTAGAATTAAAAATGTTGGCAACTAACTGAAATGAGTTAAAATACTAAAATAAAAAATAAAGCTAATTATAAAAAAACGAATAAAATGGCAAAAGAACATAATGAAAACTGAACTTAAAATAACATTTACACAAATACAATTTTTAAATATTAATAAATGCTGTAATTTTCTACTAAACTTTTTACCATGGTAACTGTAATGTATATTGAAAAAGAACTATACCCTAAACACTAAATGAATAAAAAGTAACTCAAATCTGACTTTACCTTGATGCCTCTGAGAGATGCAAAGGCTTCCTGACCCGGTCTAAGAGCGATGACATCACCTTCCACCAGAAGACTGACAGGTAGATTAACCAGCTGCTCGTCTCTGAACGTCCAATGCAGTGACCAGGAAGGGGAAGTGGGGGTGTAGCGGTCAGGATACAAAGAGGGGGCCCATCTGATTGGATGTCCTGCACTTCTCTCCAAATAATCTGACAACCCATGGGAACAATGAGAAAGTTACTTGTTAAGACTTGGAACAACAAGCCTAGCAATGCCATGGAATGACATGAGAGTGAATAATGACACAATTTTCATTTTTCCTTGAACTCTATCATAATTCCAGTTATATCAAAGTGTATTTAGCATTGCATGGAAATATAATACCGATGAATGGATGGATGAGCCACAGCATAACCATAATTATCATTTCCTGAGGCATGACTGATTTCTTTGGAAGTTTATACAGTCGCTGTTCTCTCACCGTTCAACTGTGAGATGATGGACTTGAGCCTCCGCACCATCTCACTCATCCGTAAGCTCTGCTGCCGCCTGATGAGGAGGAGGTTTAGCAGCAGGAGGAGGAAGAGTGCACCCGCGTTCACTAACACTATGCCCTGACTGAAACAAAAAAGGAAAGAGATTTACGTAAAAAAAAAAAAAAAAACCTGGTAGCTAAACTCCAATACATGATGTCAAATCAAACGGTCAATCAACAGTTTTTGGCTCTAAGCCCTGCCCACCTGCCTGCCGGCTGACTGCCATAACAACACAACAGTCCAACCACCACAACCAGAGTGAGAACAGCTCCTGGCCAATGGAAGCACGAATGCCGGCTGTCATGATGAAGGAAGCTCTTAGCCCACAGCTCCTTTAAAACAAAAAGGAAAACCAAAATCAGGAATTCCCTGACAAAAGTAATATAACTGTGTTGATAATATGCAATTCAGAACAGACCTGTACGGTGGATCTACGCCGGCTGGATTTCTGGTGTTGTCCCAGTAAGTTGGACAGCTGGTCCCGCAGGGTGCACAGAGCCTGAGCCGTGGACAGTCCCAGTGGAGTCGCCTCCTCCTCCTACAGCACAACCAGATTTCACAATTAGTTGGACACATGAATTTTCTGTGTTGACCAATAGAAACCTGCTTTGCTTGAAAGTTAATTGTGTGAGAGTTGTGCTTCATACATCAATACATTATTTTTCTATAGACAAAGGACTTTTGTACATAAAATTTGGCTAACGTGACCACAACTTAAGAATGGTGTCTATTATAGACAATAGCTCCTTTCCTCCAGATTAGAAAACTAATACCAATATGTTAAGTAATGAAGTTATAATGTAAGAGAGTTTAAACGCGGAAATATGAAGCTTGTATTGTTATAGCAGTTTTTATAATTATAACATATATTTAACCTGTTAAATGTCACCCCGTCCCGAATACGGGACGCCTACGTTGACTATACTATATTACAATCAAATCTAATCTAATCTTGACAAACTATATATCGTTGGAAAGGTCTAAGACTCCCAAATATATATTTTACCAATCTCTTTTGTTAAAAATGATGTAGGAAAAGTAATAGATGAATTTATGACAAGAGTGCACCCTCAGAAATCTACATTACAAAAGGAGTTTTGACCTTTGTTTAAAAAAAAGACTTCCTCGTTGCCTTTTTCTCTATCACATTTTAGAAATCATCAGAAGTTATATATCACTTGAAAACATAAAATCTAAAAATTCATCCTTCAAAACCCATTTTAAAATCAGACATTGCATTACCATGTAAATGGTACATCAAAATCATGTTACAAAATGTTTTCAGCCATGAATTATAAAAATTTAGGTTTGTATCATGCAAATTCAAGTCTATCTTCAAAAACGTGAGTGACAGTTAACAGGTTTAATATAAAATGTATATTTATTGGCACTGTAGGATGATTATATTTACATTTATTGCCATATCAGCTTCACAGGTTAGTCAACATTCAACGATATAGTAATCAACTTTTTAGAAAATATTTTATAAATTCAACTTAGAAATATTTTCACTATGTGCTTGAACCCCTAATAATATAGACTAAACAACATACAACTCTTTGAAAGATCCTTTAAATGTACTTACAATAAAACTGTAAAAGTTTTCTTGGTCCGACTTACAAAATAAGACCTGCAAAGTTTGCACTTTTTTTTGCACAATTTAAAAAAATGGAAGGACCAGAAACATGTTTTATAGACAAGTCTTGTATTACTAGAGCTATACAACACTAGTCAACATACGTGTGGCTATACTAACAACTAAACAAAAAAGCACCCTCCACAGATTGTCCCAGTCTGAGAAACAAGCTGCTATAATTTTTGTAGAAACTGATTTCATGTCATAATGTTTTTCATTTAACCTGAAACATTTTATATACAATTAATAACAATCCGATGCTTTTTTTATTAGCTTTTTTCACCAGTTTTGAACTACTGAAGCAAAACATTGAGGGAATGTAGACACAGTAATTCAAACCAATATAGTTATTTAGACAGAAATGTCATTCCTCAACATGGCTTGAATGGTCAGAAAAGCCTCTCTTATTGTCCGCTGACGAATTCTGGTTATCCTACCAGTACACTTCTGGGACGGCTGGGTTCCTGTAGTAGCAAACGAGAGCCTCAGCACTATAAATAAACACACAGCTTTCCCACAGAGAGGCACTAAATCCCTGCACGAGCATCTCTCACACATCAACAAGCAGGGATTTACCAGCTCGGACACATGCAGTCACGCATGCTGGCCTATTACGGGTAAAACCTCTCAAGACCTTTAAAAATGCATGGAACAATTAAACCCAGAGCCGAGAAGAGTGCACATGCATCTGGCATGGGACTCTCACCTGTTCACGGTGCTCAAGATTAATCATACACACACAACAGATTTAAGCATTTCAATTCGCACACAAGACCAAAATGTTGGATGCCAGACAATCGGACTCTGACAGATCACAAGCAACCGAGTTTGTTATAAGAAGTGTGCACAGATCCACTCACTTTATTCTTCCAGAACCAGGTCCCATTTTTCAGGATCATGGCTGCGAATGGTCCCTCTGCTGCAGACAGACTAATGTGTGACTGGTGCGCGTGTGGGTTGGACAGGATAGTGGCGGGGTGCTACGGGATAATGTATGCTGCTGTTTCAGCACCAGTCGCACGGTCTGGACAGACAGTCTCTGCCTCTGCGCATTCACAGGCTGTCTTTTGGGCACGTCCCAGCCACCCTGGTGTAGACTGCCAGCTAAAAAAGCTTTGCAAACTAAAACCAAGGCAACTGACTAGAGAGGATGAACACACAAGAGTTCTTTTTTTTTTTTTTTTGACAGTAACAGTGTGCAGGTATCCTGAAAAAGTTAAGCTTAAGGAGAATTAATAGAAAAGTAAGGAGATTTTGTGAATTCTAGTGTTAATTAATCTGAGAGCTCTGCAGAGGCAGCTGCGACACACCGCCTGAAGAGAAACAGGCAAAAAGGGTGTAAAATGGCAATGAAAAGCCAGATGGGAATGAGCGGGTATCAGGGCTGGGGAGCTTTTGAGAAAAAGAACTGGAGTATGAAGTGAGGGAGAGGGGCTTGACAGACAAGCAAAAACACTGTGTGCCCTCGCCGCCCTGTCCAGGCATTCATCCATTCCAGCTAACACAGCAATTTAGGATCCTAGCAGCGATGCGGTGCGGCAGGACAGAGAGCATCCTCAATGAACCTCACAACCTTACCAAAGTAAAGATCAAACAATCATTAAACCATAACAAACACTGGCTGTTTTAATTAGTGAAAAAAAAAGTGTTTACATTTTTTTTTTCATTGTTATGACATAAAAGGAACACGTGTGTATATTTATATACACACTCTTACAATACATAGAATTTTCTTATTTTATTTTTAATTATTAAATCTACATTAAATCTAAATCATGCTAAGTTATAATTATATTAAGTGGTATACATAAACTAAAGTCAATTAAATATGATATAAAAATGTTAGTGTAGTATGGAATATTTGACGACAGGCCGTTGAATTATAAGAATAAGGAGTCAATTATTCCGCTTATAATACGGTTACCACACACCTCAAGACATCGATCAGGTGATATATTTAAAGGGATGCGTCTGGTTTTTGTACTTAAATCACTATTGTGAGTAGGATTATTCCTTCCGCATCTCATCCAATGCCTCTTTTGCTAGTTCCAAAACATGGAGGCTTGAGCCTCTGATAGCATTCTAATGCAGTTATTAATGACGTTATTAGAAAGATTAGTACTATGCGAAGTGATATGGAACTGTAAATCGATCAAGAGAGCTTGCTGGAACTATGTCGCTGTGCGTTCCTCGAAAACTATTGCACAACTCAGAATGGATCAGATTCAAGCATTCAACGGCCCTGTAGTATAAAAACATATGATGTATACTACTGCTTGAGTACTTGAGAGATAATTCTCTGTTTTTCCATTGTTTCACATTTGGTGGTGTTAAATACTTCAGCTTTTAGAAATGCAGCATAGAACACAAAATACTACTTTCCCCCCAAAATACTAGTGACAAAAATATTGTACTTTCATATTAATCATTCATTGCTGAGGTCCATCAAAATGCTTAAAGGGGGGAGTACAATGGTGTTTCATGTATTCAAAGTGACCGTGCACATCAACACGCTTCCAAATCGTAGGCAGCGCTGCATAGGATTTGTTCGAGAATGCATCCAAATAAGTGCATTTTTGGATGTGAGGTTTACCATGTTCAGCTTCCCCAAGAACCCAGCGTTACATGAACAGTGGATGCAGTTTGTTTTTCCGGGGCAGCAACGGAGTGTAGCAAGTGTGTTTGTGTGTTCTGGTCCTTTGAGTGACAAATGTTTTATAAACAAGGCCCAAGACGACGCTGGATTTTCACATCGTTTGCTATTAAAACATGGAGCCGTCCCTGTGATAAAAGACCCCATTCATATAAGTACAATTGCATCAGATTTCTGTATTTTGTTGGAAATCAGCACATAAGTGAATATATGTTAATAGAAACTACACGAAACATCAGTATTATAGCTCCGCTCACGGCACGCCTCCAGGAGCTCGGCTTTTTCCAGAAAGAATCGGAAAGCTGTATTTTTCATTTAAAAATATGATAAAACGAAAGAATTTTTGGATATATGAAGGATGCAGTACTACCCTATAGGTACTCAAGATTAACATGAGATTAGGTGAAGCTGTGTATGTTATGTACCCTTTAACAAAACTTCACATCCTCACTGAACCTCACAGTCTTGCAATGCACCCCAGATTCAGGATCTGATCCAGAGCCCCGTTCCTCTACCATAACAACGACTATCCCAGCACACTCCTCTAACCTCAGCAAAATCAATACAGGTAAGTCAAGAACTAAGAGAGGATCCCAGGAACATCATTACTGCCAATTACACAATGACTTTAATGATGCTGTCCAACACGATGCAATGTAACAAAACAAATTCAGACAAAGGCTAATTTAGACATTCAAGTCCACACACAAGGTTGTGTGCATTTATTAACAAAAAATAAATAAATACGCTTTTCTATACACATTTGCATATAACATGACAAAATGTATTTTTAACATGATGATACATTAAACAAGTCTCCTGCTTTCACAAGATATGAGTAAAGTCACAGTTCTTCCGCCCCAACTTCACCGCTTAACTACAACACAGAAAGGCACAACATATCAGCCTTTCTTGTCCAAAGTCAAGAAGACGATATGGTTTACACAAACTCTACAACTTCCATCTCCATTAAAAAGAATCTGGGCACAGTTCAAGCTAATTATTACAGGACACCACAGAGCAAAATAAGAACGAATTTCCCCTGTGAATAAACATTAAATTTGTCTATTTTAGAGTGTTGTGCACTTGACCTTGATTATGCAAAAACTTTCATTCCCACCAGCTTTTTAGCACTTCCTGTACAGAGGTCTAAATATGCCAGAGAACAATAATAATAAAACAAAATTGTGAAAGTTTTCCAGTCAGTGAGTTTGAGTTCATAATAGTTGCAGAGTGTAAAGATAATTTTCAGTGGTGATCAACAGCCTGAGTAAACCCACTCTCATCTATAAGAGGAAGACACCTCAAGACCTTACCTGTTTCTTATCCTGTAGCTCCATGGCAGCCGCCGTCTCTCACCATACTCTGTCGAGATGCCCAGAGCTGGTAGTTACGGTCCACACTTGTCCCGATCCCAGTCCGGCTGGCAGAGGAAGGCAACTGTGGCCCCCAGCTCCAAGATGCTGGACCAGCGGGGACTGCCAGTCTGAGGGACGGATGTCAGGGCTGTAGTCGTGCCCAGGGAACTGGAATCAATGAGTGGGTGTGGCTTCTCTCTTCTTACATTCAAAGGGATCTGATCAGGACAGAAAGCGTTAGAAAAGGAGTTAATACAAATAATTAAAGTCTACAAATAACGGTCACCGGATCTACAGAGGATGTTCAGACTGGTCTTCGCTCACTTAACCATTTCATTGACAAAGACACACAAGAGTGCAATAAAGAGCAATAGCATGTCTAGCAATAGCAATAGCAAAGGGTAGTTAACACACAACATGTCAATACCACAGAATTTAGTTTAGGCAAACTGTTTCCCACTTAATCTCCCAATTAAAGAAAATAAAATAAAACACCTTATTTCATATTTATGCCAATGCCACCTGATGCCAACCTGACATAATCAGGTTCTGGCAATCATTCAAGATGTTTCATTTAATACAAATGAATATTTTTGCTCACATGAAAGTGGTGAGCTTCCCTGTTCCCCTTGTGTCACTGTAAACATGATCAATTAGGTAATGACAGTCTAAAATTAAACAAGAGAAATTATGTAAGATTACCAGCAATCTGCAAAAAATAATTGCTTTTGGCTTCTAACTCAAACAATGTAGGGCATTTAATCATTTAATCCGTGGCTTTCTAGGTAAGACGCTATATTTGACAAACAAATCACTGAGTGTTTGGCTTATTCTTTAGAGAGAAAGCAAACCTAAGCAGCAGACTTGTGAGTTAACTCACCACTGATTCTGAATATCCAAACTGGCTCACAACACTGTAATTAACCATCACTGGAGCATACATACACACACAAATATGACTTACATAATCCAAAATATTCAGTACTGACCTGATTTATAAGGTAACAGCATTAATAGTTTGCTACTAAAGGCTTTAATATTTGACTACATGGAGAAAAATTACACACAGGATGCATCTGAACAACTATAGTCTAAGGTTTAAAACAAGACGACAGTTTTGTAGAGACATTTCTTTTAGTAATATATATATATATATATATATATATATATATTTCTACAGAGAAACGGTAAATAAGCAGTGGTATTTCTTAAATTTATTAAATAAGATAGTTTACAGTAACAGCTTGCACTGATCGATTAACGTACACATCATTAAATATTATATTCCACATTTTTTCCGATTATTATAGGACCTATGGTAATGTGAAAGTCATGTTGATCGTTTGATCAAGACTCGAGACTGATGGAAACAACCTTGCTGTGTTTCACTGTTGAAATTAGCTGTCAAAGTTAGTCATTTATTTATAAATATCATTAAACCGCTTATAAACCATCGAAACAGCTGGTTCGTGTTAACTGAGGTGGCCTAGGGGTTAAATGCTACTGGTTACATTTTCAAATTACACTAAATCGACGCAAACTTACGTTATAGAGCTGCAACATCAACGACCACCAAGTGGCATCGTCAATCATCAAAAGAGTTTAAGCAGAATCAAATAATATACGTCTCAAAATCCTTGGACTCTCTCTCTGGTGACGGCCATGTTAGTGACTGGAAGGGCGTGGTATGTTTGTGCAGAGACGATGTAGTGGAATATGATTGGTCAGTGTTATATGAAGGGCGGGATTTGCTTTGTTTTGTCCTTTGTGATTGGTTAGTACTACAGGGCGGGTAATCGGCCTGCTTTTGTCTGGCTCATAGGGCGGAGCCTCTGTTTGCGTAGTTGCCCTGAACATCAGGGTTAAACATTTATCCCGGTTTCACACACAAGTTTAAACCTAGTCCTAGAATAAAATGTAAATCTGAGCTGTTTGAACTAAAATTAACTTGGACTGACTGATCTTAAAACGTGCCAGTCCCTTTGTTTTGTCTTAAGATGAACACCAGTAATGTTTTTTTTTCTAAGGCATGTTTATAAACGAACATAGATGTTTTAATTGAACTATGGCTTTATGCTGGTTTAGGCTAAGCCCTGTCTATATAACCGGGCCTTGATGTCATATATTTACAACCCAAAATGTAATAAAATTATAAAAAATGTGTTTCAATAAAGGAAAATAATTATCCGTGGGAAAATGATGTTTTAAGAAGTCTTTAATAGATAAGATCAATTGGGAAAAAAATCATGGCTATTACCTTGTAAATGTTGTGTCCCCGACAATGTAAAAGAAATACATTTAAAATTATTAGCATAATATATAACTCACAAATGAGATTTAGACATTGATTTAACTTTGTGTGATATATTCTGTTATTTTTCTCATTGTAAACATAACATAGATTACATAGGTAATGTATTTATTTTATTGGGAAAATACTACATTCAGAAAATGTAAAATTTCTTCAACATTACCCAAATTACATAATTTACTTTGTGACATTAACTACCTCATTATAACACTAAAAAATATAACACCAAAAGAAAAGTGTCAAATTTGTGAAACTGTATTATGATCTGCTGAATGTTATGCAATTTGATTTAGTACCTCTGTAATTCTTGTTTTATTTATTTATTCTTCCTATATGATTTCTGTATTCATAATGTCAGTTAGTTTATTCTTGTTTATACTTGCTAAAATAAATCACATTTGATGTCATATAGTATTTATAATAAATGCATATTTATAAATATCCCTATTTAAATATGTTTCTGCATGATAATGGAAAGAAAAATATTTTCTCCATTTTCTGACAGGAGTTATATCAGTGATATTTACTGAAAAATAATGAAAACCACACTTCAGAAGACATTTTACACTTTAATAGTTTAACATCTGTACTCACTTATTAGTTTTCTTTTATTCAGAGGCAGATAATTAAACATAATTGTAACACATATACACAATATAGGTTAACCTTATAATAAATATAATCACAAATCATTCCCATTTGTTGGTATAATATAATCATGATGCTAAATTAAACAAAAAATTCATTCCAAACAGTTCAAAATGTCATGATATTTTTATAGAAAATTGTACTGTATACATCTTTCTTGCAGTATCTTTACACCCCTGAAAAACCATGTCTACTGCATATTGAATTAAACACTTTGTAAGCATTAACCTTGATTTTACACAAACATTTGTACATCTTTTTTAAATAAAACGACTGGCAGGAGACATATTTGAACTTTAGAGTAAGTCATGGGATATTAGGGGAAGTTTGCATATGTTGGTTGTTTAATGTGGCGTTGCGGAGCGACTGGACAAACTACCGTAGGAGGGTTTCACCACTTCTTCCATAATCACTGCAATGGTGTGGCACAGCTCTTTCGCCTGAGAGACACCAGAGATCAATAAAAGACCATTAACCATAACCAAATATCAATAAGTCCAGCTCTTGAAAATGACAACATGTATATTGTATACATCATCTACATACGAACCTGCTTTAGACTGAAGCTGATAGTCCTTGGTTGAGTCTGGCCACTAAAACTGATCTCAACGGATGGCAGCTTGTCTTTTTTGGGACGGATTGAGCGCAAGGACTGCACATCCTCCATAGACATCGTCAAACACACGTTCTGCAAAGTTTGTGATTGTTTAGATATGGTTATGGTATAAACACACAGTCAAGATCAAAGCATCATGGGAACTGAACTGGAGGGTCATACCTGTGATTTGGGATCAAGGATTTTGATAAATTCATGGTTGACTGCGATCAGGGAGGGAGAGGGGCAGCTGCGATGACTTACTTTCTGAGCGGTGAAGACATCGAATCCAAAGGAAGGCAGCATACTGACACTTTCTGGAAAGTTAAAGGGTTTGTTTATATGGATATAAGGACGTGGAGTCAATAAATGAAATGGTTTACCAGCAGGTTTGCTCACTCACTGATAAAGCGAGCTTTTGCATCAAGATGGCTGAGGGGGCCTAAAGTAGAAAACTGTGCCCGTATAGTAGCAAGAAGTCTTTCATCATTGGAGTTGAGCTGATCCATGCGGGGCAGGTATTGCTTTACCTCAGCACTGAAGATGAAAATTGATTACATGTAAAAATGTGATGACATGTAAATAATGATTTGACTGTCAGCTGAAATGACGGAAAAGTTTCACTGAAAGGTTTAGGGATGAAAAAAAAAAATGTTTGGGATATATCAAATTACTTGGAGGGTAGATCAGTCAGCCCAAGTGCAAGGTGTTGAAGAGCGGTCAACTCTGCCACCTGCTGGTAGACTGTAGCACTGTTCGTGGGCAGCAACAGCTTCCCTCCCAGATAGTTAGCCACAAGCTGAAAAACATTAGATCCATCATACAGTACATGAAAATGAATTGTAGGTTGGTAAGATTTTTAGGGGAAGATTAATTAATTTGATTTTAATAAAAGTAAAACGCATATGCTCCTCAAAGCTACATTTATTTAATCCAAAATACAGTAAAAATAGTAATATTGCGAAATATTATTGCGATTTATTTTTGTGATGGCAAAGCTGAATTCAGCATATTTCACTTAAGTGTAATACGCTGATTTGGTGTTCAGAAAACATTTCTCATTTACAATATTTTCATATAGAATTGGAAATCTGGATTATCTGATGAATCAACTGTTGCGTTTCGTTAAAATAATTGTTTTTAAATCTTCTGTAGCGCTATACACCAATCTTTAGAATTGTAGTGTATCAATTTGATTTTAACAATAGTGTATACAGTACATTTCAAGATGTATATCTTGGATATTCATTCATGTAAACCAGGGGTTCTGTTGTTATAACTTTAATATTTGACATAATAATGAATTCTAAAGTGAAGTTTTTCGTACCAGCTGGTAGTGGAACTCCAGATAAAGATCATTGCTGAACTGCATGGGCTGTTTCCAGATTATTCGATGAAAGGAGAGGGAGATGGAGCCATCATCCAGCAGGAAGTCAAAAAGATACTCATCGGCGTGAATTGGTCGATTCACATCACCTAAAGACGGGGATTCGTAGTAAAGAAAGTATGACATACTGGAAAAAGAAATCTTAGCTTTGAATAAAAGCGTCTGCTAAATGCATAACTGTAAATGTAATGATATGTGAATGTGTGTTCAAGTGTGCATAAGAGTGATTAGAGATATCTTACCCCCCTTCTTAGTGGCATGGATGGAGAACTCCTTCACTTCTACTGAATTTATGACGCCCATCTCAGCGCAAAAGTCTTGTAGCACCTCAAATGCGACCTACAGAAAAGCAAAAAAGCACTACATGTAAACAACAGGTTATCTGCATAGAATGAAAATAGAACGAGCGGTCCTCACTTACACTAAAGCTGCGAATCTTGCAGGTAAATTCGATTCCACCAGGCATTTTTATGGGCAACCGCCGGGAGTTCCTCCCAGCCTGCGGAGCAGAGAATACAAGTTCACATACCTTCATACCTGCTCTGTTTAGCATCTTTTCTTTTCTTTTCTTTTCTCATGTGTCTTCACTTACCAAAATGGCCTCCATCTCTGAATGTGAAGGGATATGTCTGCGTCCTCCGAAACGGAGTGATCGTCTGAGATTCTTCAAACACACACTTGCCAGTTCTGTAAACAATTATTATATTCACATAACCGAATGCAAACACAAAAAAAGCTATTCTTGATATAATTAGGTGAACATAACTTTCTAATCATATAGTATAGCAAAATCCACAAGTGAATACTGTACCTTGAAAAGGGTGGTTGGCATCCTGAACGATGGTCTCCAGGTGGAGGGTGCAATATGGCAGGAGAGTGTTGGAACATGGGAAGAATCCAGTCACCAGATTGAACAAACGCCAGCCACGGGTACAGCTCTCCCTACGAAATCAGCAAATTAAATGCACATTCAAAAATCTAGGGCTGGTAAAGTTTCAGAATTCTTTAATGTGTCCTACCAAGAATAAAAAAAACATTTACTGGCCACAATCTTTTGAATGGTAGTGTACTGTACATATAGTATTTACTCACTTCACTGGGTTTTTTGTGGTCTGCTTGATGACCTGACAGTAGATCTCATCTCTGAGGAACTCCTTCTCTTTTCCCAACTAAACCAAAACAAACTGTCATGAAACAGATGTCAAAATTCTCTCAAAATAAAACATGCTGTCCATTTGGAGGGAACGCTTACCTGCAAAATGGAGTTAACACAGTCACTCTCTGTCTGATTTTTCTTCATAGGCTGATCCATCATAAACTGCATCAAAACTACAAAGAGACTGCTGGGTAAAATACTTTAAATGGAATGGAATCAGATTCATTCTGATTGGTCAATCTGTGATCAAATATTTTGGGTTAAAAACGACAACTAAATATAATGACCAGTTTCCCAGGTAAACAATTGTATATAGTCATATTAGTTTTTTAAGGCATTTTTAATCTTTTAATTTAAAGTCATTATTTTAAATGACATATAGATTAATTTAATTTTTAATTTATGTAATGTATTATGTATCAAGTGGGATAATGTACAGTTATACACTATAAAAAAAAGTTGCTGCCTTAATTTTCTTTTTAAGTACAATCAATTGCAAGTCATTTTAACTTGTATTACATTAAACTGACTTAAAAACATGAGTTGAATCTTAAGTTCTTAAGTATCTTATGCTGAATAACTTATTTTAAAAATTTGAAAATTGCTTAACTAATTTTTTTTTGTAGGTCATAGCAAAAAGTAAACCCTTTTACCACTTTTATCACCTTACCAAACTTGACCTCTTTGCTTCTTGGGTTCTGATTTTATTTTACATGACCCACTGACTGCACAGTATCCCAGTGAACCCAAATTTTTTTTCAGTTACAATGGGTGAACTTACAGTAAGTCTGTTTTTCAGTACATTTGGTAACATACCCATGAAGTTTTGAGTCCCAAGACGATTGAGATCAGTGTCTGAGAAAAGGATCAATGATTCCTGAATAGGATTCTAATAAACGAAAACACAGCAAACAAAAATGATTAAAAAAACGTATTAAAATCCCAGCATGCATTGAGTGAGAGACTAAGAGATGCATACGTACTGGAGTGTGTTCCACCATCTCATTAGGACTTTTGTCTTTGTTTTGTCTGAAAATAAGAAAAATAAATCAATGTCAAGTGGCGTTTGTGGAGTATGATGCAAACCCCTCCGCTTTCCAGAAGATTTCACCTGCTGGAAGCAACTGTGAAGAACTTCCTGGCAAATTCAGTCATGATATACAGCTGATGATCTGATTCAGATCTCACGTCAGCGCTGTATACACTGCTAGCCACTGAGCGGGCAACAGGGGGGTTGGACACAACGCTATTAGCAGGTATGATGGTCACAGGGCCATTGACAGGCGTGTTGGTGACAGGAATATTGGCTGGGACACTGGTGGAGGAGCCAGTGAGTCTCATACTCTTTTTCCGTTCAAGCTGCCGCTCCATGTTGCTGCTGTGGTAGTCTGGGGGGGCACAAGGCTGAGTGACATCCACTGGGAAGAGTCCAGAACGGCCCCCGTTGGAACCAAACATCCATCCTGCAAAGTAAAAAAAAAAAAAAAAAAATAGCAAATCTCTTTTAGATTTTATTCTGTATTACTTATTCATATACACATGTGATATTCAATATACAAACATGTCACACTTTTGCTTTTTTTCTTTTTAAACAATGCACTAAATGTTCTTCCTAAAAAATATGTGTCCTGGGAAATAACACTTGTGCCATGTCACTGCTGATCGGCCTAACATCTGTAAACTGCCTAAATTAATCTAATCTTTTCTTCAGTGTATTAACAAATTAGAAAGCTGGTTTTAATTGTCAGATTAACGTTTGGATTAACCAATGTTTTTTTGAACATGTTATGATTTTGTCGCTAGTAGCATAGAAATTTCACATATTCAAGGTAAAGTTTAAGGAGATCCACAATCTGAAATGGTTTTCTCAAGTTCTCTTCTCACCGTCCTTGAGGCCGTCCATGTTGAGGATTTTGATGACATCACCTCTGTGAAAGTTCAGCAAGCTCTTGTCATCTGTCACATAGCTTTTCACAGCAATCACATAGTCTGAGTTCTGTAAGATAGGATAAGTAAAGATAAGGTAAGATTCACATTTATTTTTTATTTTTTTATTTTTTTGAGAATTTTGAAATGAAAACAATGCACAATAATAGTTAGACAATAAAGTCAACATGAAACCACAACCTGTTTTACTTGTTATAGTGGAATAAAAATAAACTGTCATGATTCTGCCCTCGTGTCCTTGATTTTTCCTAGTCTTGAGGCAGGATCATGACAGACCCGTGTTTTGTGTACAAGCACATGGCCTTGCCTTTGGGCCATGTGCTTGTGTTGTCTCGTTCCCTTGCCCCGCCCCCCTTGTTAACCTAGTCGTGTCGTGATTGTCCTATCTGTAACACCTGTCGTGTCTTGATTAGTTCCCCTATTTAGATCTCCTAGTGTGCTCTGTCTTGCGTCGGTTCATTGTACTACTTATGTGTCCTACACTTGTGATTGTACCTCTGAAGTCCCTGTATAACCGTGAGTGTTATTTGTAGTTAGTGTTCTCTAGTTTTGAGTCTTTGTTTATCTTGTCTGATCAGTCCTGTTTAGTATTTGTTGTATCTGCCCTAGTCCTGTTTTCCCCCTCGTGGGTTTTTGTTTTCCCTTTTTGTCAAATAAATCCTGTGTGTACCCGATTCCTGTCTGCACCTGAGTTCCTCCCTTACCAAAACCCTGACAGAATGAACCGACCAAAAAGGAACTCAGCAGGCAGGAGGTCCCCCGAGCTCCAACACTTGTTGGAGTTCCGTCGACAATGTTGGATGTCGTCCCCCACCGACAGGAAGGGGGTCACCCTCCCATACTCGCCCGAGGGGGAGTGGATCCTTCGGAATTATGCCCGGCTGTGGGAGAGCATCTCCCAGGAGGAGCCACAGAGGTCCCCCCCACCTACCCAGCTGCCGGCGATCCCGGAGGGTCGTGTCCTGGCCGTGGCAACCCTGGGGGATCAGTTAGGTCCCTCCCAAGATCCTGAGGCACCTCCCACTACCTTAAGTCTCCCCAACAAGCGAGGGAGACGGCTTTCATGGGAGTCAGCTTCAGAGTCTTCGGCGTCCGAGGCTGCCCTGCCCGAGACCAAACTCCCCCAACCCGCCTCTGACCCAGCTGTAGCCTCTGCACCGCGCCCGAGGAGGAAGAGGAGGAAGAAGGGGCCTGCCGGTCCTGTGACCCTGTCTCCTCCCGTGCCAGCAGCGGTGAGCGCTGGCGTGCCCGTGCCAGCAGCGGAGAGAGCTGGCGTGCCCGAGCCAGCAGCGGTGAGCGTGCCCGAGCCAGCAGCGGTGAGCGTGCCCGAGCCAGCAGCGGTGAGCGTGCCCGAGCCAGCAGCGGTGGGCGTGCCCGAGCCAGCAGCGGTGAGCGTGCCCGAGCCAGCAGCGGTGGGCGTGCCCGAGCCAGCAGCGGTGGGCGTGCCCGAGCCAGCAGCGGTGGGCGTGCCCGAGCCAGCAGCGGTGGGCGTGCCCGAGCCAGCAGCGGTGGGCGTGCCCGAGCCAGCAGCGGTGGGCGTGCCCGAGCCAGCAGCGGTGAGCGCTGGCGTGCCCGAGGCGGCAAAGAAGAAAGCCGTATTCAAGTCGGCAGTCGTGAGAGCGGAGGAGAGAGCCGCGGCCGACTCTGCAGCAAAGACTCTTGTACAGTCGGTCTCCTCTCATAAGGAGATGCCAATTGTCCTAGCTGCTAAAGCCTTTTCTGATTATTTGTCCCGTCTTGTCCAAATTTTAGAAATCCCCGTCAGTCCTGTCTTGTCCCCTGACCCTGTCCCCAGAAGTCCCAAGTGTCCAGCCGTTGTCTCCCCGTGTCCTGTTGATGTGGCCCCGTGTCCTGTTGATGTGGCCCCGTGTCCTGCTGATGTGGTCATGTGTCCCGTTAATGTCCCCCCGTGTCCTGTGGTCCCCCCGTGTCCTGTGGATGTTGTCCCCCCGTGTCCAGTAGATGTCGTCTCCCCGCGTCCCGTAAGTGTTGCCCCGCGTCCCTTGTCTGCTCCTGTCATGTCCCCTGTCAGTTGTCCCGAGACCCCTCCCCGCCCCTCACCACCCAGACCTGCCCGTACCCCCCGTCGTCAGCCTTCGTCCTGTCCTCCTAAGATTCCTACCCCTCCCACCCGCCCTGGTCTGTCCCCCATGAACTTTGTGGTCCCGCCCCCTCCCCTTCCCTGTTTGTTTTTTTTTGATTTGTCACCCTAACCCTGCCGTTGTGTACTCGTGTTTGCCTTTGTTGTTATTTGTCATGTCTTGTTGGTTTGTGTCTGTGTCCCAGTCTGTCATGTCCCGTGTTTGATGTTCCCTTGAGGAGCGTCTGGAAGCCGCTCCTTAAGGGAGGGGTTCTGTCATGATTCTGCCCTCGTGTCCTTGATTTTTCCTAGTCTTGAGGCAGGATCATGACAGACCCGTGTTTTGTGTACAAGCACATGGCCTTGCCTTTGGGCCATGTGCTTGTGTTGTCTCGTTCCCTTGCCCCGCCCCCCTTGTTAACCTAGTCGTGTCGTGATTGTCCTATCTGTAACACCTGTCGTGTCTTGATTAGTTCCCCTATTTAGATCTCCTAGTGTGCTCTGTCTTGCGTCGGTTCATTGTACTACTTAAGTGTCCTACACTTGTGATTGTACCTCTGAAGTCCCTGTATAACCGTGAGTGTTATTTGTAGTTAGTGTTCTCTAGTTTTGAGTCTTTGTTTATCTTGTCTGATCAGTCCTGTTTAGTATTTGTTGTATCTGCCCTAGTCCTGTTTTCCCCTCTCGTGGGTTTTTGTTTTCCCTTTTTGTCAAATAAATCCTGTGTGTACCCGATTCCTGTCTGCACCTGAGTTCCTCCCTTACCAAAACCCTGACATAAACGTGGTGGGGTTTAATTGTTTCAATGAAAAAAAGGTTTTGCATATCAGGATGGAGGTGGTTGAAGGAAAATTGTTGAGAAATTGAAAAACAGAGCCAGAGCTGTTTCAGAGACTGAGCGATTTGTGTTTTTTCTTATGAACAAAATGTACTGCATTAACAATTCCTTCTAAGACCATGAAAGTAAACAGGGTCAGGTATGGTGACTTTAAATGAAAAATGAAAGCTACATATGTTAAGGGTAGTATCACGGCACCGTAATCAGCTCCATGAGGAAGAGATGAATCACAGCAGCGATCTGTGGTGCCTGTCGAGACTGAAGCTCTAACTCTTCACTACTCAAAGAGATCACGACTTTTTCAGCCCCTTGCTGCTGTACTGACAACACCTGTGAAAAACTGAACAGTAGAAACATATGGTTATATAAACTACAACACTATACAATATTAGATACAACTGTTCAGTTGTTTAGGGTCAATCTTTTTTTTTTTTTTTTTTAAGAAAATAATACTTTTATTCCGCAAGGAGTGGATCTTGGCAGCAAAGACATTTGTAATGTTACAAAAATAAATGTAAAACTTTCTATTTATCTATTTTTTTTTATTCTATTATCTATATTTATTGTATTTAACATTTCTATTTATCAAAGAATCTTGAAAAAAAAGTATATTGTGTTCTCCAAAAAAATATTAACCCTACATTTTAATATCAACAGCTATTTTCATCATTGCTAATAAAACAAAATTTTTCCTAATTAATTAGATGATTTGGTGCTGTTTTCTGAAGGATCATAACTAATGGCTACTAAAAAATCAACTTTGTCATTACAGGAATTATTTCATGTTTAAAAGTTTTAAAACAGAAAACAATTATTTAAAATTTTAACGATAATTTTTAATACATTTACAACACTATGTAAATTTGGGCACTCCAGCAGTTAATAAACAGAACTGCATGCATCCAGCGGAAGAACATTCTAACCGGAGCTACTTCTCCAAGTTTAAGTCTATTTTGCTAATTTTGAACACAGAAAAAGTGACATAGTGTTGCTTTAACACAACATGTTTAGCCTGTACCTGTAGCTGTGCAGTAGTCTGAGGTGTTTAGGGTTTATGCCTGAAGCTTTGGCCACTTTCAGCAGTCTGATTCCTCTGTGTGACACTCCCAGGATCTGAGCATCTCCTCCATTCCCCACCTGTTAAAGCACACACGCAAAAACATTTCAGAGTGCTTAACACATTTCTGTATGCATGTTTATGCGCATTACGTAAGCAAAGCCAAGTATTTCACCTTCACATTAAAAAGACGTGCAAAGTAATTAGACCAGTTGTCTCTTGCTGCCATGACAATTCTTTTCTTCAGGGTGTCATCTAGTGAATTGATACTGGTTCCGATATGGAAGCTTGCTAGTAAGAGAAACACACAGAGACTAGCTGAACTGTACATAATAGCTTAACTGAATTATTATTAGATTGATACATTGTAAAAAAAAAAAACCAGCATCTTTCATACCCAAAAGATCTTTCATTTTACGCCTTTCCTCGCGTGTAATCCTCAGACAAGAATCCGAGTAAGTGTCTCGCATGATCTGCAGTTTACAAAAACAGTAGATAATGTGTGGCCCAGAATTTGATGTATACAAACTAACGTCAAATACATTGATTTTGAAACTTTGCCTTGTTGATCAAATCTAATGCTATGATTGCCACTGACCTGCTCACAGAGTAAATTAAGAATGTATGGGTGGTTGAATTTTTCCCTGGGATAAAACAGCTGTGTACAAGAAAACACAAATAGATTGAGGATACTTAAGTTAGCCAGAAGCAGCCATGATACCCTTTGTGGGATTCACATAAAACTCTCTTGACTTCGTTACCTCCTTGCGCAGGAAGAGTTTGCCAGGGATACTGGGGTAAGAAAAGTGAACGCTGGCAGAGAATCTGTGCAACTGGGAGCGAACACTCTCCTCCTCAACCATCTTGTTGAACTGATCTTTAGGAACACATAAAGGATAAGAAATCATTTTACCTTAATGTTTGAAATGTAGAGATTAAAATCTTCACAGCTTTCTTCAAATTTGCATACGTATATCTAACTTTTAAATGTATATGTAACACTGGACTTCAAAGTCATTTTTTATTGAGATTTATACATAATCTTAAAGATAAATAAATAATCTTTTATCCTTTTTTTTTTAGGTTAGGACAACATTTGGAAAATCTGGAAATTTAGCAATGCATCTAACTCATAAAAAATGTAGTTTTGATATATTTACCGTATAGGAAGTGTACAAAATATCTTCATGGAACATTGGCATAAAAAAAAGAGTGGTTTTGTGCTCCAGGGTCACAAGTGTTACAAATTAAAGTTTTTATGATCCATCTATCCAATTATCCCCAAGACAACACATTTGCTTAAAAAATAAATAATAATAATTTTGCAGTTTTTCTATTAGACATGAAAAAAACTGAATAAATATTTAAATGGTTTTTTTTATTACTTAATTGTTATGCATAAAAATATAAAACCAGATAAAAATGTTATCAGTTAATAAATAATAATCTTAATAAATAACTAGTTTTTCAACATCTAGAATATTTTGATTAAAGGAAGAAAAAAATGAAACACATTAATAATTTCTTATTAATTTGTAACATTTCTTAATAAACTGCCAGTTTTCAACAGCTGGAATATTTTAAATACAGAAAAAGTATTGTCAGTTTTTCATTTTAATGCATAGGACCTGACAGCATTATAAAAATGACAACATCCGTTCAAACCTAAAAAGTAGCAAATTATTTCATTTCATCTCATGTTCAGTTAATTGTGCTAATTATGATTAAAGAAAATGAACTAACACAATTTCAATTATACTTGACGTACTATGTGTACTGTATACAGTATATATTAGAAATGACCCCTATATATAAGATGTCACTTACTAGGAACAGGAGGAGGCATTGCTGGTGGGTCGGGGATGTTGGGAGGTGGAGGAGGGATGGGCTCACGAGCTCGAGGCAAAGCATGTGTACGCTGTGAGCCGAAGAGATCAGCTAGTGAACGCTGCTTCTGCCTCATATCATTAGAGATTTCACGAGGGCCTTGGGACTCAGGCAGCTGAGGGGGTGAAGGAGGCTTCTGTTCCCACTGTTTCTGAAGCACAAAAAAAGATTCATGGTGAACATTTGCATCCTTGAGCTCAAAAAGTCTAAAACACTAGATTATGGCATGTCACTCAGGTCGGTATCATCTACCTTCTGGTTAGAGACAGGTCCCTGAGATTTGAGAATGGCCAGTGCCTCTTCTTTGGGGTCATTTTTCTTTACAAAATGCTTGGCCGGAACCCTGGGAAGATCAAAGTCCACATTATTCCTCCATTTACGGTTTGTGAATCACTCCAAGTGAAAAGGTCGAAGCAACATAATATTATGCAAGTGATCAGTAACAGCAGAGTTTGCATTAAGTCAATATGAATCACAATTAACAACCCATTTGACTTCCGTAGTGACACACTTGATTTGATCCATTGGGGATTCAATGGATCATGAAAAGTGGTCTCTAGGTGGAGCAAGCTATTGCTTTACAACAATTCATGTCAATTCTTGGCCCACCTGACAGGCTGGAAGGCTTTAGGCTCTGGAGAGGGCCGGCTCTGGTACCGCTTGATGATCTCTCTAATGTTACTAGTAGGTTCTGGTTTGGGAGATGTGGGTTCTGGAGATTCTGGTTCAGGTGTTCGGATGTTAGGAGGTTCTGGGAGTGGTTTCACTGTGTGAAGAAGGGTTTATATAGTTTTAGACACATTATAATCTTAGAAGACTATGGAAACATTTGTATGAATTTAAATAAAGACCACAATGAAAAACGATCTTGTGAAAAACATCTGACCTTCAGTCTTTACTGGTGGAGGTGATTTGGGTTGGGTCACCTCCGGCGGAGAGGCGTATATCAGTGGTTTAGCAACCTTTGGCGCTGCCTTCGGGCGTACTTCTGATGTTCCTGAGATGCATAAAGATAGTGAAAATCTGATCTTTCATGCAGTCTTATTTTAGCCAGTTTAAGGATTCTGATTAGACAGCGTGTACTCACCGATCTTTTGAAAAAAATTCCTCTTATCCTGAAAGGACCCTTGATCTTCTGGGGCCCTGAGATCCACCTCTGCCTCGGGCTGTGCCTTACAGAACAAATTAAGTCATTGCAAGTGAAAAACATACGGTGGAAGAAAACACAGGCACTGATCATTTCCTGTACCTCTGGGTTGCGGGGCTTTGGGAGGGTCTCTGGGGCTTTTTTGGGGGCCTGAGGAACGTTTTTTTTCTCCTGGGGCCGGCTTCGGGGTTTGGGTGAGGGTGAGCGTGAAGGTGAACGTGCACGTGGAGGAGAGCGCCGCCGCTGACGTGGTGACTGTCTCTTTGACTCTCTCTCGCGTTTTCGCATCTCTTCCTGCTGCTGCTTCTGGGACAGTGTCATCGCCTGCATTGTCATCTGCTGAGCCTATAGGAAAAAATAGATTTATCTCTCTACTTTATGTTGAATGGTCTCATGTTACAAATTTAAGACCATAACAATGTTATACCAGAAGCAGAGCCTGTTGATTGATAAAGTCCTGCTGCTGAGAACCCAGCAGCTGCTGTGAGTTGATGGCCGGAGGTGCAGCATGCATGGCTTGTGGCATGGCTTGTGGCATGGCAGTTGGCATCATCATAGCTACGTCCAAAACAAGCAGTAGGAAGAGGGTCAGAATTTAACAGTTTATGTTAGCAGAGAAGCACAACATCAGCAGAATGCTTACGTTGCATGGGTTGCATCATGGGCATAGTAGGCATCATGTTTGGCATCATTGGTGTGGCACCATAGCCAGCCATGGCGGGATTCATTGGCATTCCTAAATTATATGGGGAGATCGCAAAATAAATTCCAATGTCAGGTCCAAAATAAATGTCAGGTATTATTTTAAATATTTAAACAAATAAAACAATAATTTATGTTAAAACGACTGGATGTTAAATTACAAATAAATTACATTAACTAAAAATGCAAACTAAATTATATTATATATATTTATTCATACATTTATTGATAGTCATTGTATACTCTGATCATTGTTGGTTCTATTAAAAATAGCTTGTGATGTTCCTCATTTGTAAATGGCTTTTGATAAACAAGTCTTCTAAATATAAATACAATAAATATTCTGTAAATAAAGTGTTTAAATTCAGCAGTCTTATTTGTTACCATGAAATTGGATCATTTTTATCAGCATTACATTGGCTTCACTGCTCTCTAAATATCTGGAGCACGATCGATCGATCACTACACACTAATTAAACAGACACAAACTGTACCTGCTCCGGTGTACATGCCGGGCATCATACCTCCGCCTCCCCTCATTCTGCGATTCAGCATGGCCATCCGTTCAAAGTCCTATCAATAAAAAAAACGAATAAAAATGCAGATAGTACGACCTCAGGCCAGCCCTCAGAGATAAAAGGCAATGCAAGTAGATCTCAGAGTTAATAAGTGCCAAAGCTATGTAATCTTTGCTGGCTTAATAAATGTTAACAGCATATCCGTGTAGCCTAGTGATAAGCACATGGGCTCTGACATGTTGAGCTGTGTTGCTCTTGCATGTGACATGAGTTTGAGTCATGACTCCTGTTCCATTTCTATAAATGTAAAACAATATATACATACATAAATGTCAATTTATTTAAAAGAAAGGCAACATAAGCACACTTATAATTTACTAAAAATCCACAGATTTTTATTTGCTCTAAACAGATATGTTGCTGTAAAATAATGACTATTATTAATGGTGAATTTAAAGTAGCTGCCAGTTTGACTATAAACTGTACAATAATGTTTATATATTTGAACTGGATGATACTGACCGGAGGACCCTGATCAAACACAGAATCAAAGAGGTCATCAACATAAGCATCCATCTGTCGACCTCGAGATCCTGAAAGAAAGATTGTTTCAGGAGTGTCCTTTACAAAGTCAGAGTGAAACAGTCATTTTATTTACTCTACAGGGAGAGCCGCTTCCCAGCCCTCATACTTTAGCTTTCATTTACTGTGATTTCTTTTATCGTGCCTCTGCAAATCTATGCAACAGATCATGACTCAGAATTTTCTGTCTGTTTCCTATGATTGGACACTCACCCTGGGATGTGGAAGAGGGTTCATAGGTGTCCCATGGGGACGCTTCAAAGGAGGGGAAACCAGGGGCTTGCATGGAGGGAGCAGGTGGTATGAAGTCATCCAGGTCGGTGGTTGCCATACTGAAAAAAAGACATAATGGATTAAAAAGCAGTAATTTCGCCGTTTTCTTTTTGAATGAACTGTCAGCACTGAGCTCTATAGAGGCATACCTGTCACCTGTGTTGCTAAAGAAGTAATCGGTTTGAGCGGGTGGGTGACCCAGAGGCACATCAGCCTCCACTCCAGCCAAGAGATCCATTACAAAATCACAGCCAGCCAGGTCGGTCCAGCCCTCCCCAGCCAGCAGAGACACAGACCAGCCCCGTGTAGCTTCTTTCAGACCCCTGAGAGAGAAACAATAAGACATTAAGAAGTATTGGTGAATCTCACAAAAATAACTAGAACTGAACAACTAAATGAATTACATATTAAATAATTCTGTTGTATACGCTGCATATTGTATTGCAATTTTAAAATAAAATCAATTACTATTTAATATTACATTTAATTTAAATGTATAATAGTTCAGCTGATTTAAATTACAATTTTCCAACTAATTATTTAGTATATAATTAAGTGTAGCATTTATTAAATATATTATAATTGAATTAACTTATTATTAAACATCATATTAACCCCAAACTTTTAAACAGCAGTGTATATTCAAATGTCAACAAACTCAGCGACTGATTCATTTTAAAAAGTCAGGGAATGCCTTTCAGCATCTTGATTTTCTGTTCAAATGCACTTTTACATGGAGAATATATATACAATATATAAACACAATGATTTCAAATATAATAATTCAATTTAAATAGCATACTACAATTATTCTGGGGTCAAATATGTCACAAAATAACCTAGAAAGCTAGAATGAAGCTTTTATTAATGCTATTTTAAATAAATAAACACATACACATATAATATCATTTTGTTGCATTATGGAATAAAAAAAAAAAAAAACTTGTCCAGTTTTCATGAACAAGATTTGTTTTTTTTTGTTTTTTTTTGGCAAGATTCTTCCACAAAAACAGACATATTTATCTATTAGCTACCTATAGCTAAGAAGCCAAGAGGCCAATTGTTCTCCTGTGGTCCAAGACTCCGCCTCCACAGTTAACCTTTCCTCTGAAAAATAAAAACAGTCAACATCAAATAAATACTGTACTTTAATTAAAACATTCAAACTCCAACATATTAATAAGAATAAATTATCTTGGAATGAACAGTGAAACTGGCAATCCAATATTCTTTGCTGAGAATCAGCCCAGTTTTCTAAGAAAGCTACAGCCCTCACCATTGAAAGTGTTAACCTCCACCACCATCTTTCCTTTCCTCTGATTGGCTGTCCACTCGAGTTGACTCGGAGGGTGCCGTCTGCAGGCCGGGGAGGGGAGCTGGAGGGATGTGAGGAGCTTGTGCTGGCACAGAGAGCGATACTCCCCTGGACCTCGGTCAGACACATACCTGACGATCATAATAAATATAAATTTTATTTCTAAAGATAACCAATAGCCGTACAGACTCCTGTCTGGCCTTATTTATCTATTAATCAATATGCAATTTGATAATCTGTATAGTTTACTTAGGAAATGTAAAACTGAATAAATGACCAATGGCAATGTTATATCAATCTGCTCTCTTCCTGTTCTAAAGCCCCCTCTTTTGAGTTTGTGATAAAGACCTACTTGAGCAGGGGTTTCTCCAAGGCGGGAGAGGGTGTGAAGGCACTCAGACAGCAGGCCAAGAGCAACCAGCCCCGCAGGTCACTCTCTTCATTATCCCCGTCCCAAGTGTGGTACACCAGTTGTGCTAGAATCTCATCTCTGATGCTGGGCCGTAATTGGCTCTTCTCCACAATATAGTTCCCTAACATCTGCTCTTGCCATCCTGTCAGATCAGAGTCACCTGTGAAACGCAGGATCTAAAGGAGAACATAGATGGGGAAGGATTCATTCAAAATCCAAGATTTCATACCCAACATTTCAGTAAAGCTTTATTTCGAATTTCTGAGGTTCTGTAGTTACCAGTTTGTAGATTTCTAGAGCTGTACGGGCATCATCAGGATCCAGAGGCGTCAGAGGCTTCTGAAGCGGATAACTCTGCGGCTGGCACCATCCGTCCTAATGGAAAGGAAAACAGATAACTGCATTAAAAAAATAGAAGCTATTCATTCACAGGTATGGAAATTGCTCATGAAGCGGAAGAGCACAAAACCAGGTTGAACGTTTTTTAAGTTCTACCTTTAGGACTGTGTTGGCATATTGGGAGAAAGGGTGTCTGTCAATGTCTTGGGGCAATGCGAGGTTGTGTTCTGCTTTGATCTGTGGCAGAGCTACTTCTGTTACTCCTGATCCTTGAGGACGTCCTGAGAGTCAACAATGTAAATGTGAATACAAATATGGGCACGGTTTTCCCCCAAAGCAATATAATTACTTAAAAGACTTAATTTGAGGGTGCACAATGTCAATCATTCTTAAACTGAATACTTTTATTCAGCAAAGATGCATTAAATTAATCAAAATTGACAGTTACAAAAGATGCTTATATCCATCAAAGAATCCAGAGTTATTTTAAACTGTAATAACATTTCACAATATTCCTCTTCTCACTGTATTAAATAAAAAGCAGCTCCGGTGAGTATTAAAGACTTTTTATTTTTAAACGTAGAGTTTTGTCAAATTTCAGCTGCTGGTAAATAAAAAAAAAAAGTAAGGAAACACCTTTAAGGATCTTGAATTCTGCTGAACAGTTTCACATGGTCAAACCATTGAAAAAATTGTGAACAGGTTGCTTTAAGAAATTGTTAATCAAAGTTACTTTGATGACAAAAAAAATTCACATTTCACTTTAAGGCACTTTTACAAATAAAGAAGGAAACCCCTTTTATAGTACTTTTACTCAAGTGTGTTTGATCTATTACTTAGATTTTTAATTGAGTAAAATGACACAGTACTTCAGTCTTCAATCTCAGTACTTTTAACTGGTTCTGAAGCATCAAGGGTCTCACCTGCTGCACTGCGTAATCTGGCCGACAGGTCTGCCGGGATCTCCAACATTCCCACATCCTTCAGGTAAAATATAGTATTTCATTCTTTAGTGTTGTTCAAAATTAACTTTTTTCACTCTGAAGTGACCAGTTAAATTATGTCCAAGTCCATAAAAGTCAGATGCTCAGAGACCTTGAGCACACAAGTCACAAAACAAAAGAAAAGAAAAAAAAAATGGATAAAAAAGATGACGTCTCACCATCTCTGAAGAGGAAGATGTCGGTTTTGCTGCTCCCTTCACTCTTGATCTATTAATATGTTCCTGATCAAATCAAAACACAATCAAAAACACAATCTAACATTAAACAAGATTAATATTAAGCCACTCTCTGGACATTTGCATATTACAGTGTTTCATTCCTTCTTGACATTTATTTTGTAAAGCTATTCCACTCATTTATTCTATTACCTGTCCACAACATAGTATGCAAAGGTAAACAGGACTATTCTTAGCAGCTGGCCGTCTTTTATATCCTAGGAAGACCCTCCCTTAACTCGCTCCTCCCCACACAAAAGAATTACATGAAATATGAGACACCAAACCCATTTTTTATCTTATCATTTAGTATTATCATTGTGTTTGATTAGCCTTTTCTGTTTTGTGTATCACTGTTGCCAGAAAACAGTGCAGAAAATAAACCCATTGATTTTTACATACTGTAGAAACAAATCTGAGAGTGTCCTGGAGTGTTGCTTTCTTGTCTGTTCCAGTGAACTGTTTTTATATTAAACAAGTTAACTTTTATTGAACAAGCAAAAATGCTATCATACAAAATATACACGAAGCTGCTAAACCCACTGAATGAGGATCACGTCACAAACCAGTCTTACCACAAATGCATAACAAAAGTGATTTGACAGTCGAGTGCATCACAGCTGAAGAGGACATAGTCCAAACTGTATAAAACAATGAGGGGTAACAAGGAAACAGAACTGAAAGCAGCAGGTTACATAACATAACATAGAGGATCATTTAAAAAGAACTCACTACCAGTCAAAGGTTTGGATTGATTAAGTTTCTGATGAACATATTTTTGTTCATAAATATAAACTGACGTTTTATGCATATTGTTTTTAATAGACCTGACAGACAAATCTCAGGACATATTTTTGTGCCATGAACAAGCTTTAATGCAAGAACAGCTCAAATTTCATAGTCATTGTATAGATGGAAACCGATCAAACATTCAATAATAGCACTGAAAGATGATGGCATACTTTTAAGATTTGTTTACATATTTGAACTATACTAAGTATGAAATAAATGTATTTTAGATATATTACTTTTTTACTAGGGCATACCAGGGAACCATTTCAAATCATCCCATGATGCACCTCATGAAGGCTGTGGAGAGTTGCCATCTAGATTTTGAGGAATCTCAAAAGCATTTGAACATGATTCCCATTTTTCCATTTTTGTTATTTAATACTTAAAAAAAAACGTTAATATTATTCCACGATATTGAAAAGAGTAGTAATAAAGGATGCATAAGTATAAGAAAATATAACATTTTTGACTGGTAGTGTAAAACCACAAAAAAAAAAAAAAAAAAAATTTTAAAAGCTTTTTCCAACACATCACATTATACAAATCTTTAAGTCTTACATAACTGATATGTAATAAGATCTCTTTCTTATTTTCCGCCCTAAATTCTCTCTGTATCATTAATCTGTCTGTTTGCTATTAGCATGTGTAATATGGATAAATATTAAACACTACCTACCTAAGATGATATTAAAACAAACGTAGCCGTCCTCGTGTAAAGTGCTCCAAACACAAGAGAAGTGGAGTTTAGGTGGGTCTTTGCAGGAATGAGGGAGTAAGTGAGGAATAAAGAGAGAATCTAGGATCAAAGATGAAAGGGCAGGCAGGCAGGCATTCTTATGTGTGTACACACTCTTAAACAGCCCGTGACGCACTAGAGAGCCCAAACACGCCACATGAATCAGAGAATAAACATAACTGTATTCAAATTCATTTTTTATTTGTTGTTTTGCAATTGTGTATTGTTTTTTTTTTATTGATAAAAAATTTAAAAAAAGCAAGAAAGAATGAAAACCACCATGCTTTTTATTTAATTTGAATAAAAAGTATTACAATATTACTCATCGTACTAGGAAACTATGGGTGCCATTTTAAGAGCAATAGATTGAATTTCACAATCTCATAAATACACTCAGCACACAAACGGTCCAAAGTCCTTCCAAAGAGTAAAATACATTATAAGACTCGTGAAACATGACTAACTTGAAAATGTATTTGACTGTCATTGCATTAGATAAAATATAAAACTGGTTGGCATGAATTAATATAATGATTACTATAACAATCCATTATTTAGAATAAGAGGAGTGAGGCTGGAATTGATTGCTTCCTATTAGCTTCCACATATTAATAATGTGGCCGTAGTTACCTAGCAATAGACCATATAGGTAAACAGTTGATATAGTGGAGTGTGTTAATTTATATATACAGTACAGATCAAAAGTTTGGACACACCTTCTCATTCAAAGAGTTTTCTTTATTTTCATGACTATGAAAATTGTAGAGTCACACTGAAGGCATCAAGGGCCATTTGACCAAGAAGGAGAGTGATGGGGTGCTGCGCCAGATGACCTGGCCTCCACAGTCACCGGACCTGAACCCAATCCAGATGGTTTAGGGGTGAGCTGGACCGCAGACAGAAGGCAAAAGAGCCAACAAGTGCTAAGCATCTCTCGGGGAACTCCTTCAAGACTGTTGGAAGACCATTTCAGGTGACTACCTCTTGAAGCTCATCAACAGAATGCCAAGAGTGTGCAAAGCAGGAATCAAAGCAAAAGGTGGCTACTTTGAAGAACCTAGAATATGACATATTTTCAGTTGTTTCACACTTTTTTGTTATGTATATAATTCCATATATAATTCCACATGTGTTAACTTATAGTTTTGATGCCTTCAGTGTGAATCTACAATTTTCATAGTCATGAAAATAAAGAAAACTCTTTGAATGAGAAGGTGTGTCCAAACTTTTGGTCTGTACTGTATTTATGCAAATTAAGCCAAGAAGAAGCCACAGGCACACTGGGAAAAGGATTGAAAGAGCTAGAGATAAAGGGATAGATAAAGCTCTCACCGTCCAATCATGTCTCTTGATGGTGTCTCTCTGGTGATCATCATAGCTGCCCTGAACTGAGTGAAGGATTGCTTTCATTTCTTGTAGTACTTTCTGTAACAGAAAGAGCGCGCCACTGCTTCACGTTCAGAATTCGTTTCACTTCTGTTTTTATCATGCTCTCAAGGTTTATCAAATATGAAATCATTGCAGATACAGACTCGAGTCTGGTGGCCCCTGATGTGGGACTGAAAGAAACAGAAGTTTTTTCGGCAGATGAAGCTGTGACTGTTCCTCTGGATGGTGACTGCTGCCCATATTTGGGTGCTACTCCATTTTTCCTCTACTCGCTGATACAGACTCTCCTTCATAAACACCTGTGTGTGTTCACATTAAAGGAAATCATTAGAGGGTGGGATCTTTACTGTTAATGTAGTAAATGAATGTGTCAAAATAACCCAGGCTGTGGTAAAGAGTTATGTTACTGTATTTTATTACAGTACTCTGCTCCTATAGTCTCCAGTAGAGTCACTACTTGCTCTTTACAAGACTGGTGTGCAGGTCTCTGGGCCAATAATACACCATGTCTGAAATTAGAAAAAAAAAAAAAAAAGCTAGAAAAATGTTAATAATTAAAATTAATTTATAAAGATGGTGGAGATTTTACGATGTACCTATACTCAGGGTTCACACACAATTTGACCAATTTAGTTTTTATGATTTTTATAACGTGTGTGTGTGTGTGTGTGTGTGTGTGTGTATATATATATATATGTATAAATTTCTCCACACGCATTTTGACCAATGGAATGATTTTTAGTGTGTATGTGCATAAATAATAACAATTATAAAATATGAATAAGAATTAATACCAAAAATATAAAAATGGAATAAATATAATTATAAACACACATGCAAAGACACTCACACACACACTTATGAAAGAATGTATGATTTTCATAACTCTAATAATGTATTTGAATGTTTCTGATGTAGTGTGTTACCTCTCCATTAGTATCCCTCCAAATATCTTTCAGTATCCCTCCATTCCTAAGCTGTGTGGTTATGTATTCTACATCAAATATACTTGGAAGAACACCAAAGTGAGGTCCACCAATACATTTTTGCTTGATTACTCTAAAAATTATTGTTCACAAACAGAGAGACTAGATGTAAATTACATATAGTGTCAGCTGAAATTACCTTAACATAGTTAGGCTTAAAGCATTGTATAAATGTAGTAAAAAAGAAAAAGAAAAACGGAATTAAGTTCCCTATACATATTTTCACATTTGGCTACTATATACGGCAAATGGCAATACTAAATGCCCTGTGTATAACACACAAAGCAGTCATTTATACAAAATAAAAACCTAAATCTTGCATAAATGATATGGGTTGTTGCGAACTCTTTTGTTTTGCCTGGGTGGGTTTTACAGTCTCATGAATATATAATAGTGGACACATTATTGTGTCACAAATCACTGAGGACAGTCTGAAGTGAGCTTCCATGAACATGAGATGAATTTACCTGTAAACTACAGCAGGCAAAAAGCTCTAATACTTCTGGGCGAAACTGGTCGTGATTTATATTTAGAAAGTTAGGCACCTTGCAAGGAATAAAGTAATTTTAGCCTAATGTTTGCCAAAAAAGTATTTTAGCCATGGAAATCAAAAGATTCTATGGAAAGCTCTTCGAACAATCATCTTTCATGAATAAAATATTTTGTGAACGCTCAGACCAGGCTTGCCTGGTACGTGACAGCGCCTGCATAGTGATATATTGTGAACACTGGCAGAGGAATTTTGGGCTTGGAGTACTGGGGACTGTTGCCATGGTGATAGTGACATTTCCGCAAGAACGTGTGGTCTGTAGCCTGGGACAAAAAAGAAGGAAAGTGCCAAAGAAAAGAGAAATGCAAAAAAGCTAAAGGCAGCCCATAAATCCATTGTAGTATAATTTGCATTTGAATCAACACTAGGTCATTTTGGTGGATATTCAAGTTTTATTATATTTAAACATCACATTAAAGTAGAAGAAGAATTCCAAATCCATAATTGAGCTCTAGTATAATATTATTCAAAAGAATGTTGACTTTCAATCTGTTTCTGGTTTAAAGCTGAAATGGGAAGTTACTTGAGGAAGGCCAGGATGTGAAGGATCCCACACGGCCGTGCTCAGATGAGATCCAGGATCCCACAAGATCTGCCAGCCAGCCACTAGTTTTATTTATTTTTTCAGTCCTCTAAAGTATTAATTATATCCAGAGCAAAAAAAAAAAAACTAATCTGAGAAGCCACATTTATGGTATGGTATCTCAAGAATTATGATTGCTGGTCCCATTGAAATTGAAAGATTAAATTAAAACCTGTTCCTGTCAAATCCAAATGGTAAAGTGTCTCCTCAAGGTATTAATATTTTCACAATGTGGGAATGTATTGTCAATATGATGGCTGAGGACACTCAGTGACCTGCTCTTGGGCCACTACGGCTTTGTTCACAAATTGTTGCAGCTGCTCATCAGAAAGTTTATGCACAGCTGCTCGAAACTGTTCACACTCAGGTCCTGTAATGCACATTTGTTCAGTTCTCTCCGACAGACTTGCTATATTTAAAGAGGCTAAACAAGTGGGAATTCACTGACACTTTGTGCATATATATATATATATATATATATATATATATATATATATATATATATATATATATATATATAATATGCAGTAAATTATTCATCTGTAAATGTAAAAAGACAATAAACAAGAATTTTTACAGTAAAACAGTCACTTTAAGGTTGGAATAATGGACAGGATATAATGGACACAATTGGAATAATCACAACAGGATATAATGTAATAATGGACACAATTCCACTGGTGCTGCATCTCTGTGGGAATCAACCACTTACAGATGACAAGAATCCAGTCAAACAGCACGGAGTACACAGCATCGTGGCAATGGCATCTCTAAATCAGGAGCAATTTGTCAGTATTCATCAGCTATATTACAGGTAAATGTATGTAATACATTATAGAATCTAATAATTTCAATGACGTTTTATTGTCTTGGATTTCTAACCAGGATTCAATGGCGCTTTCCACAGAGAGAGGGCAGTAGATCCTGTCATAAACTTTCCTGTGAAAACAAATGACTTCTCTAACTTTAAAATAATATTCTGGGTTGACAACATATTGTTGCATAAATGTAAAATTTACAATTTTACAAAAGCAGCGTTGAAAAATTTACAATTTAAAATAACTGTTTTTATTTTAATATATTTCGAAATGCAATTTATTCCTCTAATGCTAAAGATAGCCTACATTGCGATGTTTTCAGTGTTTTCAACATGATTGATGCTCAAGAAACATTTCTTATTATCAATTTTTGTTTGATTTTAAATTGTATTGAACCCAAAATATTCATTTAAATCTGAGGGCATGTAAATGTGTATTTGGGTAAATTGGTCACAGTCAACCAGTGTGTGATGACTGTCTGTAAGGCCTCAGGTTTCCTACTCTCTGAGCTTCGGCTTCACTAAAAATACGGGCAACCTCAAACAATTTACTCTATTTTTGTGGGGGTACAAACACACACAGCTTAAAGCATACACATTTTTTAAGTTCCTAAAAGCTAAAGCTGTCCTTAAAAGGGGTAATCCAGGCATCCACACCTCACAGGAGCTGAAGCAAATGTTGCCCAGCTGCAGGATCGATGACAGAATGGCCCAAATGATTGCAAGTTGATCTGCATGTAAACCAATGGTCTCCAAGCGCTAGCCGTGATTTTGCAAAGTACGTGTTCCTGGATCAACATCTTTTGATGATCCTGGAACAACATTATTATTAAAAATATTAATCTAACCCAATCCCTGCCCCTAAACCTAACCCTACCCATTCTTTTTTCCTAAAATCAGTGGGAAATGATAGCTGATTAACAAGAGTGTAGAAGCACCTAACCCTGATTTTAAGCCTAAAACAGATATTTTCTGAAAAGTTATATCTGAATTTTGATTGGTTGATTGGAATGTTGTTCCAGGATCAACAAGGATGTTGATCCAAGAACATGTTGTACTTGGTGAAATCACGCTCACCGTCTCCAAGCAGTGGACCAAAAGCAGGAATGTTTTCACCTTATATAATAGTTATGTATATAGGAGTTCTCCAACTGTCCTCCATGTGAAAATATGGATCTCAAGATCATACAGTCGCAGTTGGAAAGGGTTCAGATATACTGAAAATGTCAGAAAAACAAAGAATAAGCAGGAGCTAGAGGATTTTTCTGAAGAACAGCAGGCAGTTGAACACATTGGATTGTCTGGAAAAATCTTGCTGAAACCACTTCTTCAAGTTCAGCAGAACAGAAATCTCACACACCTCTCTGAAATAAGAGGCATGCTTATGTTAAAGTTTTCATGTTTTAAAACAATTCAGACAAACTCAGCATGCTAGCTGATGTGCCAACTAATGTTTTGCTCATATAATTAACTTTTTACTATAGTGTGGCTTTTGATAGTCTACACAGGGAAGTATACATCAGGCGACTGCTGCGATGACTCACTCCAGCTGTGCTAAATCTTCCACCTCATCCACCTCCACAGCTTGGCTGCTTCCTGAAATCATTACCTGAGACACGAAGTAAAGGAAGCAGAGGAGAGCAGCTGTCACGGATTAAACAAAAACCATTGTAGATGTCAATAAGGTAACTTGCATAACTGCAAAAGAGTTCAACAGCAATTGTGTAAATTATTTT
Source organism: Carassius gibelio (assembly GCF_023724105.1). NCBI lineage: Eukaryota > Metazoa > Chordata > Actinopteri > Cypriniformes > Cyprinidae > Carassius > Carassius gibelio. The sequence continues at coordinate 6,272,125 of NC_068407.1, forward strand.
TGCATATGTCATAGCCTACCTGTGTGCTGTTAAGTCCCTCCAGCATATTTTGGGTTGGATCTTCAAATTCCCATGGGACTCTGTCATTATGGACTGGAGTTATGTGGGCATGTTCATCATCCTGATACACTGTCCATTTAGTAAGCTCCACCGTTTTTGCTTTTATCATCCTTTCTTTTGCCTTTCATTGAAACAGCATATGAGACTGTCTGTTCAGAAGACACATATGCACTTCTTTTGAGGGCACAGAAACGTCTTTAGGCTCCTCTCCTCTAGAAGGCCCCTTCTTTTGTTGTATCTTTGATTTTTACATCTTTTTCTGCCTCTGTAGGTGAACTGTCAGGTTTAGCGGTCTTGGTTTCTTTGACGAACGGGCTGTCTCTCCCTACATTTACATTAAATTTAGTCATTTAGCAGACACTTTTATCCAAAGCGACTTACAAATGATGACAATGGAAGCAATCAAAAACAAAAAAAGTGCTATAATAAGTCTCAGTTAGCTTAAACACAGTACATGTAGTAAGGGCTTTTAAATAATATAATAAATAAAAAGAAAGCAGATAGAATAGAAAAAGAATAGAGCATCAGATATTGGAAGCCAGGGCAAATTAATAAACAGAGGTGTGACGTGTATTCTTTTCGGTTCATTAAAAATTAATCTTGCTGCTGCATTCACTACAAAAGTGACAAAAGATATTCATACAAGAGAGAGCAGGAGACACTGACAGATGCTCATATGCTTACAAAGAAATTCCAAAAGACATTCCTTCCAAAACTTTTCAAAAAAGTCTGTTATAGTTTTCTTTTTCTGAATGTCTATATTACAATGCTGGATTAAAACACAAACACACGCACAAAACTTTTTAATAACACTAGACAATAAATAACCTATGTATCAGGACGAAACCAAATACTGAAAGTTTTATATTAAAAACAGAAAGTATGTCTTTATGGATAAAGTGCAAGGTCATTTATAATTATTAAATTATAATTTTTTTTTTTTAAATGAAGTAAACGGCTAAAAAGTGAATTTTTCTTCAAATGTTTTTTTAATAAAAAATAAAATTACAGTTCAGTACAGTTGCCCTGTCCTTAAACTAATTTGCTACTAATATTGCTGCCCATCATAGAGAGTTATATACACAAGTATTATCTGACAGTTGTTTTTAATTTAAAAGCTAGATCATGCTCTTACAAGCCTTCTATTTAATTGTATAAATGTTTAATTCTCTTGCTTGTGCTGTGTGACACAATGGTGTAAACGCCTATTCCCCAGAATTTTTTAAGAGATGGTGTCCAAAATCAGGCAAACATTTGAGGTACTACAAATAGGGAATAAAGCATCTCTCAATAATAGATGATCAAAACACTTGGCTGAGTCTGTATGACAACTGATCGGACCAAAGAGAGATTTCTTTTCAAATATTTTCAAAGGCTACAACACTCCTAGAAGTAGTCATAAATTGACTAGACAGACGTACAGTTATGAGTCATGTCATGAATCCTGTTCTCATGTTCTTAATTCTATCACTCCTTTTTTTTTATATTACTTCAATTAGGCACTGAATAAATTTAGTATTGAATGTATGTGAACATAAAAAACTTCTGCACTACCTGATAGAATTTAACTTTTTTCAAATATATAGACTTGTTCAAATTTATATCTTGTTTGTAGTTTACAATTATTGCCCAACACGTCATGCTAAGCAATTTAAGACACATTTCAAACTTATGCAATCACAAACTTAAAACAAAGACAGGATAATTTGGCTATTATTGTAATGCATACACCGAACATTACATTGTCATTTAATTCATACTATTACTTTTTATAAGAATCACATATAATAAAAAAAAAAAAAAAAAAAAAAAAAAAATTCCCTAAACTGAAACACACAGAATGAGAATACGCTTCAAAAATGAAGAAAAGGATGGTTTGTGCGAAAAAAGTTTTACTGAGAAGAGTGTAGTGTGGAGTTACAAAGTATAATAATTAGTGTTCTCATACACGATCATGTATGATTCTACAAAAATATATTCTAGACCCACCCCCAAAGAAAACGCTAAAAGCATTTCAGGAGACAGTACCAAAATATTTCCTTGGATCAGAAAATACAGCCCTCCGTAAAAGGAACCCAGCATTCAAAACGGGGTATGAATTTTCATATACACATATATTAAAACATTTGACTACAATATTTTAAAATTACATTCCTAAATTACATCATTCATTATTGGCATAACAGAAATGCTTTACATTAAAAACAAAATAAAAACCTAGCCCCTCAGAAAGCTGTACACCCTAGAAACTACAGCATATGAACTACACAGTAGTGTCCAAGTACCTATAAGAACTTTGTCTAGTCACTGTTCTCATTGGTGTGGACGGGGAAAGGCAACACTACTTGTTCTGGAATACTCAGTAGGGTTTAAAATGTGGATGTGGCTTATTAGCATCTAGTGCTAATGTTGCCTTGTCGTCCTACCCTAATTACACAGCTAATGGTGTCTTTATCCAGCTATAATAGACCATCTATGGAAATTTTGAGGTTCTCAATCTGACAGAAAAGAAAAATCATGCATTTAAAATAGTTAAAAACAAGATTGGCAGTCTATCAAACGCCACTGCAGTGAACTGTGCAGACGCAGATGCAGATGCTGTGAATGGCGGTTGGTCAGCATGTAATGGATTTAGTGGAGATACAGTGTTTGGTCGTAGCAGGCACAGATGGTGGTCCCTCGCTCTCCTCTCTCTGGGAGTAGAAGCTCTTGAGTGGGAGGTTATCTCTCCAGGGCAAGGCTTTCTCATGGTTCAGTAGTGGTTCTAGCAGTAGTGTTCAGATCGGAAGCAAGTCTGGAATGAAGAGCGCATCCAGAATCGTTCAGGCACTGGGAATTAAAGGCTCAATCTGTGGACACAGCAGCAAGCAGAGAGGCAAAATAAACATATAACAACTGGTTACATTTTGGATGACCATTTCAATTAAGTATTAGAAATAATTATGACATGGCATGTGTCAGTTACAAGTGTAGTGCACAAAGTAATAGATTCACTTAAATAGAAAATGATTTTCTCATACATAATGCACAACATGGTAGAATACAATTAACAACACTGTAAAAATCAACAATAACATTTTAAAGATTTTTTCTTGGCTATTTACACACATTTAACATCAAATTCTCTTTTCAGTATCACTTACATTCACACTAATGTAACCCAGCTGATACAAATAAACAAGAGTCCAAAATCATTTTCCAAGAGGAGTTACATATTAACTATTATTATTGCCGTCTCTAAGAGAAATTCTAGTGATATCGTGATCTACTCATCTACTCTGTCTTTAAAAATATTTTTTGAATTGTCCATTCAAACTGTAGGCTATGGAACCCAATCTTTTATGTAACAATTATGTAACCCAGATCTTATATAAAATTAATATTATATTATCATATGCAAAGTAATATTGTTATTTTATTGACAAAAATATATATTTTTAAAGACCTAGACATTTCTTTGAGACAGTTACAATAATAAATAATAAAGATAATAATAATAATAAAACATTTCTTTGCATGTGATAATGACCTGTTCCAACCAAAGAAATGTAAAATATGCCGGAAGACATACAGGAAGATCTGCATTTTAAACACTGCTAAAACGCCCTTCTTTGAAACTTGATGATCACCGTTCTCTCAAATACTTGCTGGTTACCATATTATTATTCAAATGCAGAATACCAATTTATGCTAATCGGGAACAGAAAATAATTACCTCCATTGCTTAGCACATTGCTTGCTTTTGGCTTCGTCTTGAGATTGTTCTCTAGGAACGTCCTTTAAACAAACAATTGGCAGATTATTCAAACCGTATGGGTTTTAATGCATATTAATAAAAATTAAATTAAACCTGCTCACGTTTGATCTCCTTCTAGAGACTTCTGGATCTCCTGAAGCACTCCTGTGTTAAAGCAAGATGTGAATCAAACAAATACACAAAGACTTTCCTGCAAATTCTATTCAGACACTATAAAAGCTAGTCCAGCAAACACGTCCTCAGTGGAAAATCTAGTTCTTCTGTTCATAAACAACAAATCAAGACTTTTCCACAGGTATTAATACAACAACATTATTGTGCAGGCAAATGGGAGTGTTACAGAACATGCACACATGACTGCACAGATTACTGAAAACACAGCATGTTTAGATTATAGTTTCAAGGCATTTGCATGTCATCTGCATGTCACACATCCACAGCAAGCAGAGATACAAACAATCTGACACTGCTCTTTACTTCTAAACTACTCTGTCTAACTGCTGATCCTCGTGTACTCACTCTCATCGTTGAGCAAAGCATGCTCCATTACTTGTCTAGCAGAATTCTCTGGAACACACAAGCACATTGATCAGTCAGGCCAAAGCTTGCAAACACTCTGAGGAGTTATGAATACAATTCATAATTGATGCAACTGGCAAGCCACATTATTTATAAACCGTAATGTATTCATTTATATTTCGAATTCAGATTTTATTTTCTATATTTTTTGTTTTAGTTTCCTTAAGTGATTTGTAAAAAAATGTCTTACTTTTTTACAAAACTAACAAAATTAATATTGATATAAGGAAACACTGCCTTGCACCTGATCAACTTCTAACTTTAGAATACTTGATCGTGATTGGTCAGTTTGTCTAATTATGTGCAAAACTCAAAATTACGAGTTCACTTAAAGGCTGAATTATAATTAGTGCCGTCAAACAATTCATCACATCCAAAATAAGTTTCTTTTTAGAGTATATTTTTGTATTTATAAAAACACAAATGCATGTATATTTAAAAGAAAAAAAAAAAAAATAATAATATATATATATATATATATATATATATATATATATATATATATATATATATATATATATATATATATATATATATATATATATATATATATATATATATATATATATATATATATATAAATTTAAATATTTTATATATATTGATATTAGATTTTTCTTATATAAACGTGTGTGTGCGCCCATTTATATATACAGAATACATTTACATACATCATTTCTCACAAACACACATACAAAAATTTATTTTGGATGTAATTAATCATGATTAATTGTTTGACCACACTAATTATAATGTACGATACCAGTATGTTTTTGGGGCTGATAATATATACAACTTTTGTTTTTAACAAAATTCCAAGGATTAATGTGGACTTGTGTCATCAATTACGGATTGTGTCCGTAAGTACAGACTAAAGTCTTTTGCATGAGTGACTTCAAAGCAGCACTAAAGAACATGCATTTTTTTAGTATTGGATGCTTAGTTTGCACAATTCACACAGATTTGGAAAAAGCACACTGAATCTCACCATATCCTTCACTCTCCCTTTTTACATTTCTAGAAAGACAGAACAAAGAAACATCAATATAGAAACACTTGTGTCAATCCTTAACAACAGGAAAGGAATAAGGGATTCTGAACTATAACACAACTACACACACACACACACACACACCTGTGTTCAGTAGGTACTCCATCTGGCTGGTCCCTGTGGACGGGACTCGATGGGTTCTTGGGCCTCATCTGGAGGGGAGCCTCAACCAGACAGCGCGGCTCCACCACCCAGCGGGTGGAGAGAGAAAACCGCTCAAACTCAGAAGGGGACATCAGATAAAATCCTGAAAGATGACCAGACTAAGAGTTTCAGAGGAGATTCATGCTTAAATGCACTGTGTAAAAGTGAGCATTTCCTACCTTGGCCGTATTTGGTGAACACACAGGATGCGATTCCACTGACGTCTTCTCTTCGTATGCAAGGATAGTGGACCATCATTTTGATGGAAGGCAAAGAGATGACGTGTAGCTCCCCCTGATTGGTCAGCACCACCAGGCTGCTCTCTAACTGTTCATCGGTCCGAGAGCCAAACCAAGCCACACCCACACGGCGAACACGAGAGCCGTCGACCGCTGTCAGCTTTAGCTTTGATTTACTGCTCACTTTAGGCAGAGTAAACAGCTGTGTACACACAAATACAATAAGACACAATCTATGTCGGCAATGGAGGAAGAATAAGTAGTGTGGTGTAAATTCTCACCTTAAATTGCTCCTCTGACACAACCAAAAGATGATGGGAACCGTGCATTTCAGGACTGCGCGCCAAATCATGGGCCACCTCCAGAGGCTCGGGCAGAGGGGCACCCTTGCCATCCAAGACCACCAAACCCACGACTGGAGCACGATGCATCAACTGAATCTCTTTAGCTGGTAATAGAGAAGCACTTTTTTTATAGAAGATCTGTTTATGTAAACGTTCGACTTTTTATATAATGGGTTTTGTGCACACTACTGTTCAAAACTCTGGGGTCAATACAATTTATGCTCACCAAAGGCAAAATGTATTTGACCAAAAAACACAGGAAAAAAGTAATATTGAGAATATGAAAAATAGCAGTTTCTCTATTTCAGTATATTTTAAAATGTAATTTATTTCTCTGATGGCAACGCTGAATTTACAGTCTTGCGTGTCACATGATCCATCAGAAACATTTTAATATGCTGATTGTGCTGGTTAATATTTTGTGGAATCAAGGATTCTTGGATAAATGGAGAGTTCAAAGGAATAGGATTTATTTAAAATAAACTAAAACATTAAGCATAAAAAGTATTAATTTCTTTAAACACTTAATATTGACTATAAACTTTTTTTTTTATAGTAGTGTATATTTGTGGGTATAAGAAAAAAAACTTTGCAATATGCAGTGTATATTTGTGGGTATTTTACATATATATATATATGTGTATGTGTGTGTGTGTGTGTGCGCGTGTCCAAAAACACAGGAAAACAGTAATACTGAGAAGTATTTTTTACAATATAAAAATTGTTTCTGTAATTTTAATAGATTTTAAAATTTAATCCAGTGATGGCAAAGCTGAATTTACTGTATTTAGTGTCAAATAATCCATCAGAAACATTCTAATATGATAAATGTGATGATTAATATTTTGTGGAAATTGATAATTTGATAAATAGAGAGAGATTAAAGGAACATGACTAATTTAAAATTAAAATAAAAAGGTATTAATAATAAAAAGGATTTAAAGTATTTATTTCTTTAAAAAATATTTGTAACAATAGTAAATATTTGTGGACGCAAGAATTCACACTTTACTGTGGTATAATTACTAACACAAAGTCATAATGTGGTTTATTGCTTTTACAAACACAAGCAACTATTTTATTCATAAAGAAACCAATGTTCAATAGATACATTTATTAAGTGATTTATTAAAATCTTTGTCTTTGTCCATCTGCTTTGGAGCAGAAATGCTTTTATTTAAATATTGTTTATATATTAGGGGTGTCACGATTCTCCAAATCCTCGATTCGATTGCATTTTCGATTCTAAGGTCACGTTTCGGTTCGATTCGATTCTCGATTTTTACATTTATTCTCTTTAAAGCACAGATTGTCATTTTTCAAACTAGACTTTTATGTAATATAATATCTGACCTTTGTTTGCAATCTACCACATTACACTGTCAAATTTAAAACTTTTATTAACAACGTAATGTAACAATAACTTATATCTTTAGTCAATTGAAAACTTAAAATAAACTGCCATCCAGTTTCTCTTTTGTAAGTGCAGTCACAAAAGATGACATTCAAGTTCATAACAAAACAAACAAAAAAAATAAAAAATGACTAAACTAACCTTCAAATATTACGATGTATCTATTTAAAAAATTAAAGATAAAACACTTGTTAAACACTTCACTGTCATTCATTTAGATTTATATATATATATATATATATATATATATATATATATATATATATATATAAAATGTATGTATGTACAGTATGTGTGTGTGTGTGTGTGCATCATTACAGTCTGTAAAATATGTGTATCTCTTATTACAAGACTGCAATCACTAGCAATCAGAAGAATTCCAGTTAATCAAGTATCTACAAAAGATCTACTCTATAAACAATGCATTAAATTACATTAAAGACAAAAATAAATTAAACAAGCAAAAGAAATGATTACTCGCATGTATCTGGTCCACTGATGAAGTCATGGGTCAAGTCAAGTGAATTATTACTCATTTTCTAACAGGCGTCGAATACTGACTTTAGGAAAAGGGGAATAACCAATGACATTTCAGATAACAACTAAAACAGCAAGCCCCGCCCCACGACTGACAAAAATAAAATTGTTCGCGTGAGCAGAGGTGAGATGATCGAGCGCGAGGATGTGGGGAATGAGCATGCGCGCGCGAGAGCTTTTATTGCGCGCAGAGTACATGTCACGCGCGCGCGAGAGTTTTAAATGAGCTCTCGGGCTCCCGTTTCTTCGCATCCGATTCAGTTTTCCTCTTGCGGAAGCCATATAGCGCGCGCGCCAGCATCAGTTAAATGCTCGGTTATTTTTGTCATTGATTTGCCGTCATACAACATGGGGGCGTGGCAGCATCGATGATTCCATTTTTTAATTCGAAGTTCGGGACTGTGACTTAATTTCGATCGATTTCGATTTAAAATCGAAATCATGACACCCCTATTATATATATATATATATATATAATTTTCCATGTACCTGCATGAGCCACCACTGGATCCTCCGCCCTTCGTTCCAATGATGGGACACGGAGGACATACGCAAAAACAGCTCCACCATTGGTTCCTGCCCACAGTGAGGGCGTACTGTGAGAACCTGAGAGAGGCAGAAAGATTATGAAGGTCTTCTGCTAGTCACACACTTGACATCTGAGAGGACACAGCGGTTATAATGGGAAACATCATAACCCTATATTTACGGATTAGAAACATTGCGGTACTCACTATCACTAACGAATGTATCTGCAAAGTAGAGTGTTCTGACGAGGCCCGTGAAGGAGTCATCAGAGGAACGGGCTTCAATCTTTCTCTGTACAGGTGCCAGCTCCATCTCCTGCAGAGCTTCGGCCTCCAGCCTGGCGTTGATCTCTTGCAGCTGCAGAAACATTGCTGATATTCACCACCCTTTTTAACAACTATGAATTATGCAATGCTAACCGCAGCTGAAATAACGGCATGCATGAAGTCTATTGATTTGTCGGGTGAATGACTGCAGCATTAGAGAAAAAGAGAGCTGATATGTACCTTAGCTGCATTGTTAGTGTGGTGTTTTCGCATGGAAACCCGGCTGCGGCGAATCCTGCGGAAGGACTGCCGCAAGGACTTCTTGATGGACTTAACGCGTGAGAGCGGTCCCTCCATGGCCACCTGGTCACTGGGATTTAGGGTGCACCTGCAAATGGACAGCTAACAACTATTATCATGCTCAAAGTCTGCAGGGAAAAAAAAACACAACTAATAGAATTTATGTTTGAAATAATCTTAACAGAGTCTTGATCCAAACAATTGAAAGGTAAAGTTTGGGCTCAGATATAAAAGGCTTAAAATTATTTTAATACGGACAATTTTCAAATGTGGCTACAACATAAAAATGTAAGTAAGATTTACATTTTCTTTTTAATTGATGGATATCAAGTCAAAAGGTTGCAATTTTCAAGACCCTATTATTTTTTATTTATAATGTTTTTTTTATTAATACTTTTATTAAGAAAATGCATTAAGATGATCAAAAGTGTCATTAAAAGACAATAATGTAACAAAAGACTTAAATGTTATTAGAAATTTGTTCATCAAACCTGGAAAAAATTTTTTATCACAGCATTCATAAAAATATTAAGCCATTTTCACTGATAATAATAATAAGAAATTTAATACATATATTAAAAGAGAAAACTTATTTTAAAATTTGTGATATTAAAAAAATATATATATTTTGATCAAATGTAGCATCGGTGGGCATAGGAGACTTCTTTTATAAAAAAAATAAAAAAAAAAAATAAAGAAAAAAACCTTAAAACAAACCTTACTGAACAAACTTTTGAATAGTTTTATTTTTGGTCAATAAATTTTTTTTTAGTTTTTACTACTTTTCTATTAATTTAAATGTGCAAAACATTACATTTGACCCGCATCACATAAGAAATATAAATAAAACAATATGGTTTAATTATTAACGTTTAATATACATTATTTAAATAAAAAGCCAGTCCATAATATGATAAGTGAGTCAGACGGCTGTTTTTCCATATTTATCATTTTTTTTCATAGTTATTCCCCTTTTATCATGATAAAAGTACACCATGGTGACTAACACTGTAGCTATAATAAAGACTTCTCTTTTTCAAGGGAACGTTTCTTTAATTAGACTATTGTGCTGAACACATCATGAACACTCATCATCAGTCTGAACCAAATAAAACAACATAAGTTTGAAGTTATCTTACAGGTTATTCCCTAATGTTCATTTGTGGTAAGTCTGCTTTTTTTTATAGTTACAAATCAGTCTTTTGAACTGATAAAACTGGAATGCGATTTAAAATGTTGTTCTTCTCACTTGACCAAGATGTTGTTCCTCTGGTGGTAGTCATAGAAACCAAAGCCATGGCTGGTCCCGAAGGCCACCAGTTTCCACTCTGAATGGAGAGCGATTGCTGTGACCACAGCGGGCGGCTGGCACTGCACTAGAGCGAAGGGCTGGAAGCCTGGAGGGAACAGCACCGGCTCCTCCCGCACGTCTAGACGCGCCTGGCCCTTCCAGCGGAAGCCCTCCTGACCCTGCAGCAGGTCCACCACTGTAGCCTCCACCGTCTGCTCAGCAGCCTCGTCATTCAGCTCCAAAACCAGAATCTGAGAGGGAGGAAGACAAAGAGAGAACTTATTGTGACAGTCACGGTTCATACATGTCCTTACAGCAACATTCACATTTCAGTGGTTCGGTCAAAGGACAAGATCCTGAAGAGTGGTTTTCACCAAGCTCATTTCCATATGTGAAGTGGACTGTTAATAATCAGTTAAGTGCTTCAGTCAAGTTCTCTCTCGTGATTAATTATCAACAGCCAGTACAAATTCTGAGAACTGGGTGAACTGGAAAATAGATCAGATCTTCAGCACAAGGAAGTCAGAATAAATTCTATAAATAAAGTCTGCTCTCTCTCCCTTGCGCATATTAATCAATTGACACGATGGGTGTCGATGTTTAAATCATTTAAAATGAGAATGTAAGTGTGCTCACCCCATTTTTGTTTGTAAGAAAAAATTTGATTAGATTTCATATCGCAATATATATCACAGAAAAATAAAATATAAAAATGTCATTTTTTCCCAATATCGTGCAGCCCTAGTTTCATTTATTTTTTTCTTAGCAAGGATTCATTCAAGTGATCAAAATGGACTAAAATGACATTTGTAATGTTAAGAATGATTTTGATTTTAAATAAATGTGAATCTTCTAAAACTTTAGTGTTCTCAACATTGACTACGTTTACAAGCTGTTAAAATTCGGGTTATGGTCGGGTTAAGGTCACTATCAGTCGCCAATATCGCGATGTAAATGGCGACGCACGGTTAGCGTCTGGACGTAAGACGCAATATGCGTCATTTCCGATTCTTCTTCCTGTATCCAAAGACTCAAAAGACCAAGATTCCTTGCGAATAGAACATGCGCAGAACACACATTTTGATGGGGATATGCCAAAAGGCGTTTAAAAGACCAAATATTCGGGTTAGAAAAGGGGTACCCCAGGTATAATATCCCGGTTTTTAAAAACCGGCATATGAGCATATCCGGGTTTTTGCCGGTGTTTACATGGCCGTGCGCGACCGGGTTATTGCTAATATCCCGGTTTTGAATGGGTTATTGGCTGCATGTAAACGTAGTCAGTGATTAAATGCTTCTTGAGCACCAATTAGGCATATTATAATGATTTCTGATGAATCATTTTACACTGAAGACTGGAGTTATGATGCTGAAAATTCAGCTTTGATGTAACAGGAATGAAGTGCGTGTTAAGCTATATTTAATGAGTAAGAATTTCACATTATTACTGTTTTTACAGTGTATAAATGCAGCCTTGTTGCAGATGTAGTAGTTTATGTAACCACTGAACAAAAGGTAACATTTGAATATTGTTTTCTTTAATGATGTATATCTTCCCTTAAACTCCCCCATTAAAACGCACTTGTCCTGCAGTTCCAGCCACTGTGAGATATCCGCTGTATTTACACAGGTGGATCTTCTGAATGCCAAGCCGAGGGTCGTCGCTATACGGGTCAAAGCAGCCCACCTGATATTTATAAAAACAATAAATACACAGAATCAAATGCCTGATGAAATCATTAAACAACTGTGCCAAGTAGTGTGAGTGATAATCCTTCTAGAAGTAAGTGTCAGTCAAACCAGACCTTGCGGAACGGAGGCCACTCTCCCTCACTGCCCTGGTTCATGTTGTCATTTGGGTCGGCGTCTGTGAGGAAGACTCCCGCTGTGCTGAGCTTGTACATGGGGTAAAGACAGACCCCTGAGGCATCCCAGAAACGCACAGTGCCATCTTCATGCCTTTCAAAAGAAAGGAGGATACAAAATATTTAAAGTGAAAGGTAAGTTCCATTTTAATCATCAATTCCTCATTCCCTACATGCAAATCCATTACAGCATCTTAACACAACATTCTTCCTTGTTATTTACACGATTTTCATGAAAAGGGAAAAACCCAGCAGCAAACATTTTAAAAAGGGTCCAAGTACCAACAGGTTGTTTCAAAGCTATGAACAACTAGCTTGGAAGAAAATAAAAGTAGAATTACTGGAATAATACTCAGCTTTTAAAAATTAAAATAATCCAACAGGCAAAATAAGAACAAATATCTGAACTTTCCAGTTTTTATTATCTGATACAAGTGATGTGAGCGACTGAAAACAGACACAAACAGTCTAAGAGAAAAGCTTACCAACTTCACAACTAAAAAAAAAAAAAAAAAAAGTCATTTTGTTTTACTCATTTTATATCATTTATTTATTTATTTATATATTTATACGCGCTGAGTGAGCGAGCAGTTCATGCACGGTACGCGGTGGCCAATGCGTTTAACAGACCAGAAATAGAAGATCCTCCAATAACCAACAGGTCTGGTGTTTGGGTGCACTTTGGATTCCCTGTAAGCTATGGTGATGGCAAGAGAGTGGTGGATAAAAAAAACAACGGTATGTCGCATCTACATGACAATAAGGTACACCAGCGGGGAAAAAATAATAATTGAAAAAAAAACACCAGCGGGAATACTTGAAACATGTCAACTCATTTACGCCGACATCACCTTAGTGTGTCAGTATCTGGGAAAAGACGAAAAAAAAGGAGCCGCAGCATTTAGGCAGACATTTCCAACTGATTCAAACAGGGTAAAAGACTACATTTGCGTTACATTTATGTTATAGCCGCGGATATGAGACCTTACTATTTACCATTCATTCTATCATCACCATTATAGCTTACAGGGAATCCAAAGTGCACCCAAACACCAGACCTGTTGGTTATTGGAGGATCTTCTTTTTCTGGTCTGTTAAACGCATTAGCCATTTTGCAACAAGCCTTCAGCGCGTACTGAGTGAGCGAGCGCACTCTGTAGTGGAAAACGCAGGTTTTAAGAACATGCTTAATGTAATTGAGCCCCGTTACAATATTCCTTCACGAGCCCATTTCAGCGAGACCGTAATTCCTGCTTTGTTCCAAAAAACATAAGCCCTATAGAGAACCAGTTGAGTAAAAACACACTCAATATAAAGAGTTATAGAGTTCCATATAAAAAGTTACATCTTTGTATTTGTTCATAACTATTACAACAATATAACATTTTCTTTTTTTTTTTTTTTTTATAAGGAGCTGTTTTTGTTTTATACAGTATGCTGCTAAGAAAACACCATAGAAGATGGGTAAAGAATAGCTCCATCATTGTTCAATGTAAAAAACATACTTGTTAGTTTTAATAAATAAAACATTTTTTAAAAATCAAGGATATTTATCTGCCAATTTTTTCATTTTGCGGTATCTAAAACGTACCGAACCGTGACACCAGTGTATCGTATCGAACCGTAAATTTTGTGAACCGTTACACCCCTAATATACACAGTTTCCACAAAAATATTAGACAGAACAGCAGTTTTCACTGATAATAATTATAAGAACAACTTTATCCAGAGCAGAAAATCAGCCTATTAGAATGATTACTCAAAGGATTATGTGAAGACTGGAGTAAAGGCACACCAAGATCGATAGCATTAGCTTACACAGGTCTACTTACCCTGTCAGGAGCAAGTCTCTCTGGGGAGGGTCTGGGGCAAGATTCTGGCCTCCATTTATAGGCCAAGGCTACAAAAAGACAGATTTACAAGAATCTAGAATTGAATGGCTCAATAAAAGTGAAAAGTGATTAAGAACAGTGTTTAGAGACATCTATGGTGCTGCCACACAGATTCAAGACTTGACACAGTTGTTGAAGTCTTCTGAAGCCAACTGTAGTTAACATTTAACCCAGCAACTGGCGGTTGAAGTGAGCACTCTCTTTCTGGTAAATGGTTTTATTGGGCAACATGTGATCTGTGCTAAATATTTCTGTATTTGTGTGTGCATATGGTTTCGAACCTTCTTGGAGTAGTGTGTATTCTGCTGGGCTCCCGCAGCTTGCACTCTCTCCCACAGTTTGAGCGGGATGGAGGAGACGTGGTGCGAGCAGGTGATGGCTGAACAGTGTAATGGCACCAGGTAGGGCGTCTGGATGACGGGCCACCCCTCAGTCTGCAGATCCACCACAATCAGCTCCTCCTCCACCAAAACCACAAGAGCGCTCGGCTCACCTGTGACACAGACACACAGTTAAGACCACTCAGAGGAAGTGAACCTATAGTAGCGCAGATAAAATGTGATTTAGAAACATGTAAATGAACCAAAACCGTGTGTCTGGGAGCATCTCTCTCTACCTCTGTTGTCCTCTCCCTCGCGAATGACGAAGAAGTCGATAATGCGTGAGGTGAAGTCCAGCGCCTCGTGGGTTTTGCTGTGGATGACTGAGATGCAGTGTCTGTCCCCGTAACTGGCCCTCGGCATCCCTCCGCTGAAGATGAGGAAAGGGGGACTTGGGACGGGGAAAGGACAAAAGACATTACTTTGGATAAGGAATAGTTTACTAAATGACAAACTCTCCTTGGCTCTTCCAAAACTTTCCAAATCAGCGGTTTCAAATATTGTAAAGAAAAAGAGAATAAAGCAACATTATGATAAAACCGGATAGAGATTATCAGTAAAAGAAAAATCATTACTGTGGAGCGGAACATATGAACGTCTACGGAAGGTTTAAATATTAACCACATGGACAGTGTGAGTCATGGTGAAGCACTATGGGTTAGTGACACCACAAGCAAACACACCCGCCTCAACATCAGCGAGTGAACACTCACAGTATTGTCTTATAAAGAATATACTCACCCTTGTTTTGATGGCAGCTGTATAACTTTGGATATGGCCTTGCAGGGGAAGGAACCTGTGTGAAGATATTGTTCATTAAAGGAATTAAGGAAAGACAGCTCACTATGAATATATTTTCAAGTGGATAACAGAGGCTTTGTTCCAAAACTTAGTGAGCTTACGATTAAGCAAACATTTTAGGCATAATATTAGGCAACAACGTTATTCCACTTTTATTTTACAGTTAGTATACTATATAGGCAGGAGACTTCAAGGCTTCTCATTAAAGGTGCTGTAGGGAACTTTTGTAAAAAAATATTTTTTACATATTTATTAAACCTGTCATTATGTCCTGACAGTAGAATATGAAACAGATAATCTGTGAAAAAAAATCAAGCTCCTCTGGCTCCTCCCAGTGGTACTATTGCCATTTGCAGAAAGTCATGCGCTCCCGGTAAAAAATAACCAATCAGAGCTGCGGTCCGTAACTTTGTTTGTGTTCAAAATGTAGAAAAGTTTATATAATAAGCGAGTACACCATGAATCCATTTTCCAAACCGTGTTTTTGGCTTGTCCTGAATCACTAGGGTGCACCTATAATAAGTGTTTATATTCGGACTATTTTAGATTGCTTCGGGGATACCGCGGCGGAGTAACCCAGTACCTTTGTGATTCTTCATAGACATAAACAGAGAGAAGTAGTTCCGGCTACGATGTTCTTCCGCAAGACGCAAGCAGTTCTGTTTATTAACCGCTAGAGCGTCAAAAGTTACCTACCGCAGCTTTAGACCTGAGCTTGAATTTCCCTACTTCCCTATTCGTCATCACTAGTCGTCATATTTGTAAATGGAAACGGACAGAGATATGGCAACCATTGTAGGTCATATTACAGATCCAATATGGTGGAAATACACTACCATTCAGAAGTTTGAGATCAGTAAAAATGTTTTTCAAAAACATTAAGAAATTTTATATCATACATATATATATATAAAACTGACCCCAAACTTGCATAGAGTAATGTAGTACACCCGCATGTGACTCTTCTATTATAGAACATTTTATTGACAGTTCTTCATTAAATATAGTATGTAAGGCAGATATAGAAAATTTCAGCTACAGCACAGGTTCTGGAACATGTTTACTGTTGTAACAGAAAACACAAGTGACAAGCGAGGTCTCACCATACGGCGTCTCCTGTTTCTCAGGCTCCGTCTGCGGATCCTCGCCGGTCACCGTCCACTGGCAGTAGCTCCCATCACTATGAGAACTGAGTATGTTCCTACCGTCCTCCATCCACCAAACACTCTCTAGTTGCTGCAGAGGACACAAAAATAAACCATTACAAGCCTCCTCTTAGAAGTGATAAAGATTACAATTGTACTGTTACTTCCTCTACAGCAGGGTTCCAGACTCATAATTCATAATGGTTGCTGTTTAGCGAATTTCCATAATCCATAATCCTATATTGTAGAAACAATTTTCTGTAAAGCTTTTTTGCAACAATTTGTATCCTGAAAGGGCTATACGAATAAACTTGGATTGAACTGAACTGAATAAAGAAGCTATAGCACTGCAAGTACACGGTACCTGTGAGCCTAGAAAGTGTTGGATGGGACGCTGTCGGTCCAGATCCCACAGTACCATCAGGCCTCGGCTGTAGCCAATCAGCACCTGCCGTGGGTTGAGTGGGTTCTCATGCAGAGTCTCCACACACTCCAGGTTCCTGCGGCCAACATAATCCTCTGGAATTCTGGAAAAAGTAGCGGTGAACCGTTCAGCGATCACAAAGCTTGACTGCAACAATCGTCTCTGACATGTGAAACTCTTGCATAATACCATTCCACTGAAACTATTTAAAGAATGTACATTCTATGTGTAAAATAATTAGGAGATTATAGAGCTAAGGTTAAATCTATTAAATATGTGCGTTTTCAGTTTGTCGTCTTTAAATTGTGTTCATATGCAAAATGACCAAACCTTGTATTGTGCTAGATTTTGTAACGGGTGTTTTGGGCATGAATTCATAATTCAGGTCATCATGATGTCTGACCTGTTCTGTACATCCTCCACGCTGATGTTGTTCTCCTCCAGCTCTCTGAAGCCGGGCACTTCCACAACAAACACGTGTCCTCCCTCAGTGCCCAGCAGCAGCAGCTCACCCGATGAGTGTGCCAGGACCGCCGTGACCCGCGTCACACTGGGAGGGGCACTGTCAATGTTTCACATCAGACTCGAGTCAAAATGATGCTAGTGATTTCTTTTTTACTACTACCCCACTTACATTTATATTAGACACTGGATTTAAACTGTATGCTGGCTTATTTTTAGTTTATCTACATTGTTTGTTTTTACTTTTTGATATAATGCATTATTAAAAGTTTTTACCCATGCCTTTATAAGGCATATAATTTATTTTTATGTATTTTTATCAACAATCATTATCAATTACATTACCAATAAACACTAAAACATGAATATTTTAATTATAACATCTTATAATTGGTTTCATGTTTTATAAATCTTTTATTCTCTCACAATATTTAATTATAATTATTTTTAGGCATAAATACAAGACTACATAATGTAAAATAATTAGGATTACAAATTTCATACAAATGTGGCACCACCAAAACATATCTGATGCTTAATATTCTGCCATGTGAAGTGATTAGACCAATGAGATTTCTTTGTGGGCTGTGCTACCAAAATCCAATACTGCATCTGAATTTGCATACTTCCATACTATATAGGGGGGGCAAAAAAACAGAATGTGTGAATTTACAGTATAGGATTTATGAAAGGCAGTGAAGCCATGCAATTGATGCTGGTATGTCACATGACAATGGTAACATGATGAATTTAGCACACCTGGATTACAATCATACTAGAAGTACATACTACGAGCATATGTGATTTCAGATGCAGACTAGGAGATCAAAATACCCTGTCACTTGTTGCTGGATAATAACAGAAGTATGAGCAATAATAGCCATTCATGGGAGGAAAGAATATGACATCATAGGCTGCAAAAAAAGCTACTTTGAATCATGGAAGTCAGCTGACTGCATGTGTACATCTATGTATGGATTCAGAGCACAAGTGAGTATCAGTCAAGTCTGGGTCAGTGTGAGTCAGTGCTCACGTCTCATTCGCTGGGTGTGAGTGCATGAGCATCCCAGCAGGTTAAAAACATCTTCAAGCATGATAATATTAGACTGAGGTGTGTGTTCCTGACTCACCCTGGTGGACCAGAGAGTGTGAAACGTCCGATCTCAAGCAACTCGGACATGCTGTTATGTGCCCGAAGCGTCCACATGTGCAGACTGTTGTCATCCAGTAATGTTACCAACTCCACCTGCAATTAATAAATAAATAATACAAAAAAACAAATAAACACTTCATCTATTCTTGTAATTAAAAAGAAAATATAATTAAATGTATTTAATTCACAGTGGATTATACAAAAACTGAAAAAAAAAATATATATATCTATATATAAATATAAATATATATAATTTTGTTGAAACGATATATACAGCTAATGATGATATAAAATAAACTCCACTGTAATAATATTTTTCTGATACCCCCCCCCCCCCCCATTTTAATCTCTGTATATTAAAAAGTTGCTTTGTGTTATACATTTTTGTAATAAACAACCTCACCCAAAACCACTGATGATTCACTGAATCCCGGAGCCCAAAGATTAAATTAGATGGAAATTAAAAGACAAAAAATTGAATATAAAGCCATACCTGGTTTGGCAGGAAGTGCACCTGTGTAACCGCTGCATTCTCGTCGTGAAGTCCCATGAACTCCACACCTGGAGCTCCATACCTGGAAACTGGTTAAGGAAACACATGGCAACCATTTACACGGCACCCTGCTTTTTTAAATAAAATATCTTGAATTGCAAATAACTATTAAATACCAGACACACAATGTTATCCACATACCAGTTACTCATTTCTATTTCCTTTTCTGTAAATGACTAACAGAGAAAATTACGCAATAGTATGGGAAAAAATGTATCAGCGCTACACACTAATATAAACTGTTCCGCCTTTCAAAGTACCTGCATGATGGGTGTGTACCACTGAGCCACTAGAACAACCCTGAGATGAGCTACAGGAAATCTCAGGACATTATCATCATTTCACATTGTAGTCACTCTGCCCTCAGGATTCAGAGACAGGGGAATGGAATGTGATACTCAAGAGTTACGTTATACACGAATCAAATAACCCATAAATGTGGAAATGTCTTCTGGTTGTTGAAGGATACAGTTTGATTGCTCCTAATCTGGTACCGATGGCCAGGAGCTGCAGGCTGGGGCTGAAACCCAGAGCACTGGGCTGATGGGGGAAGCCATGCTCTACCGTCTAAAGATGAGAGGGGAGAAATGAGAGTGAGAAATGCTACATCATATACAATGGCTCTGCTATACGCTGGTTACATGTGCAGTTCACATTTTAAAAATATCATAGTCATGCCATTTCAAACTCTAATCCAAAATGGAACATGTACAATTATGCTGCTTTTAAAGATGCCTCATTTTGGGCATATTATAAGGCAGCATGATTGCATGCACCCTTCACAGGGAAGGCAAAAACATTCTAAACTGTAGGGCTGCATGATTAGCCAAAAATTCACACCAAAATTGCATTAAGGTTTAGTGCAATTATCAAATCAGAAAGGCTGGGGTTTAATTATTAAAATAAATCCATGCACTGCACGTTCAGAGTGAACCGTGAAACTGTGTTCTTTTACATAAAAAAGCAACTCATGATCCAGTGTTTTCAGTTTCTCTGATCATCTCCGTTTAGTAAATGCTGCTCCACACGAACTCTGCTCTGAGTTTGGGTCATTTGTAACAAGCATTTGGGCACACAACTTGCACCAACCACCTTCACAAACTTGTAACAAGCAGCGCTTATAAACTAGCTGTTGTCCATAAAAGAGAAGCGTTAAGGCATTCCTTGCAGTTTTCTGCCAATATGAAAACTTAAATGGTTTAACATTTAAAAAAGAAGAAATAAATCCAGTTGTAATATATTTTACAATTGTTAATATTATTTTCCTAAATACTCTTTTTTTTTTTTCTTTCATTGAAATATTACATGGGTAATACTGAAATATTAAACATTTTTAACAAATTATCAAGTTCTATCAAAATGGCAAGGAAAGAACTAGAACCGCTGACAAAAAACAATACATAAAATACAAGATATGCCAAAAAAGATCATGCATTTGTTTAGTAATTATAAATAAAAAACAGTCAACTAGAGAGCTCCTTTACAAATAGCACAAAACCAGTATTGTGTATGTGTAACAGCCAAGCAAAAATCCAACAGAAGATGTGGAATTGATCACCTTGTTGAACTGATAGAGATCCTGTATGTGCTTGTCCCTTTGAGACTCATGCCCATGACGCCTGAACCTCTTCATCGTCCCTGGACGTGCAGGGACCTCGCGCTGCCCTCTCGCACGGTTCCTCCTCAGCCACCTGACAAGAGACGAGGGGTACAGGGTTAATAATCACTGGCTTTTCAGACAAAAATAAAACCATTAAATGTAAATACATTACACCAATGAATAGCGATGACAACGAAAAGGAATAATCAAGACTTAAAGTCACAGTTCATCCGTAGTTTACTGCTCTTAACAGCCATGGTCACCATTCATATTCATTGTATGGAAAAGAGCATTATCCAGCTTCTTTTGTGTTCCATGCAACAAATTCAGTCAGGTCAGGAATCACATAAGGGTGAACTTATTTTATTTTTGGGTGAACTATGCCTTTAAAAATGCACAAGTTGAAGCAATGTAAAGGGTGCACAACTCAAACTGACTTTGCAAAGGGTTACTATTCCGCACAACAACAAAAAAAACCACAATGGATCTGATAGCATCAGGAATTCCAAGGAAGGAGTTGTGGATTGTCTGACTGAAACTACCCCCCGATTCCTCTCTTTGGCTCTCTCTGCCCAGCCCCCACGGGGAGACCGAGGATCTCTGCAGTCCTGACTGAAGCAGCTTTTGTTCAGAGATGAACGCTATTACAGTCCTCTCGTCATCTGAGCAAACAGCACCTGATGAAAACACCTGTTGCTCTGGGGAAGTCGAATCAGAAAGAGCCTCTTTCAAATGGACAGAGAAAGGAGGGGTGCTACTGGCTTCTCATTAAAGAGACCACTCAGAGTATAACAATACAGAATAACCTGTGAATGGACGGCAGTTTCTCTCACCCGAAGCTTCAAACTGTTTGCATTTGTTGTGAGTGGAAACAAAGCTGCCATTGGCTATTTTGCTCCTTAAAAACAATTTTGCTACGGCAACCGATGCAAGCATAATAATTATTATAATTCATGTTTGTTAACTGAAATTGACATATTAAACTTCAGCACATAACTTCAAAACACAAAACATCGTTTTAGCTACAGACATTAATTATACCTCAAATCATGTAGCTTGTTGATAGAGTGTTGTGAGACAATAAATTGGGTAAAAAATAAATAAATAAATAAATCCCAAAACTCCAAGCCAAAAGACTTTTTAGGTTAGATAAGGTTCAATTATTGGCTAATATAAAGTTTAATGGCACAATACACTACTATTCAAACTCTGGCGTCTGTATTTTATTTTATAAAAAAAAAAAAAAAAAAAAAGCATACTTTCAAAAAATAATTAATAATAATAATAATAATAATACATTTTTATTCAAGTGATACTGAAAGATATTCATAATGTTTTGTTTTTATTTTTACATAAATGTCTTTTCTATTGAAAGAAACCTAGAAATCTGTCATGTTTTCCAAAAATATATTAAGTCATTTTAAAAAATTTATAAATGTTTCTTGAACACCAAACCAGCTGAAAATTCAGCTTTGCCATCAGAAGAATGAATTACATTAACAGATATTTTAAATTGTAATGATATTTCACAATAGTACGGTTTTGGCAGTACTTTTGATCAAATATATGCAGACTTCATGAGCAGAAACTATATAAAAAAATATAATAATAAACATCCTAACCCCAATTTACTGAACTATAGTCTGCTTGTACAATACCCATAAAAACTACACAATTATGGTTACCATGGTACATGTTAAAAAGGGAAGTGGTCCTAACGTTCTACATGCAAATGTTTGCATACATAAAACACATAGATACAGCATCAGCAGCTAAGAAAAATTCTGCAAGGAAAAAGTGAGGCTACAAGGATGCAGCCAAGAAAAACAAGAAGAAAACAAACATTGAGTCAGAGTCTTCAATATTGATTATTGACAATAAGAACTGCATTCAGAGTGACATATCCAGGTAACATTAACGTCACATCACACAAGAACTCCACTGAGAGCGTGTCTAGACAAGAATGCCCTCATAATTTAATCACATTTTCTCCAGGCTGATCACATCAGCATATCAACAGCAAAAGGGAACTTTTTCACAGCCACAGTTTTTAAAAGCATAACCTTCCCAGTGACTCAATTGCCCCACTCAGCTCAGACACATATTTCAACGATTATTGCCATTATTAGCCAAGAACATTTAGTCATCAAGCATGTGGCTATAAACACTTCTAGAGAAGGAAAAGAGCTCGTTTCCTTATTTTTAAGACCAGAAATCCAAGGATTACAGGACCCCGAAGAAACCAGCCAACAAACTAAACAAAAAAGAGAGAGTCTCTGTAAAGCTTAGCTTAAGGGACAATGGTAAAGTGGGAGGTCTTCTACTTAAGAGTGAGCTTGGCTTTATGAGGGAAAACTCACAGCAGGAGAGCTGGAATGGAGTGAAGACGCGATTCATTCACAACTTAAGTAGCCAGAAAACAAAACAATCACTGAACACCATATTGATCACTGGGATCCTTTCATAAAGCAGTTTCAGATAATTTTGCTCTCAGAGATCAGTATTATACCTCCATCCAACAAATCCCAAGTTAATTAGAGGTAGAAAAAAAACTAACCGCAGTTTGTTTTGAATCCTGCTGGGAGGAATTATGGCGGAGGTGCATGTGAGGACATTGATGTGGGAGTAGCGGCTCTAGCTCGTCTAAATTAGAGGTAGGAGGCCTGTGTGAAGAACTGATAGACTTTATGAGGAGAAATGGCATGTGGAACTAACAATCCACCAAAGAAATCCTCTGCGTAATCAGCTCAACCATACAGACAGACGACAGATTGATGGCAGTGGAATATAAAATGACATGGTGCATTAACAGAGGAAGTATTGATTAAACTGCAGCTCTAAAACATGAAAACATCAGTTTGAAGCATAGAAAGAATCACCTACTGTAACTATGGCTGAATTACATAATACTAGATTTTTTTACGTAACGATTTTTAGATTCGTTATTTTTTTTCTTTTCTTTCCAATACGCTGTCCTTTGAGTTACAGCCTACATGCCAGGTTTCAATGTGAAAATACAAATTAAAACAAATAAATGTTCATTTCAGTTTGGTCTAGGCCACAAGGTTAATGTTCAGTATTAGTATTTTATTTATTGTCTCAACTAGAGATGTTAATTTTCGATCATTTCCATGACTGAACGTCCGATTTTTCATGAATTAAAAATTCGTCCGATTTATAAATTTGTTCACTAAATTCAGTTAAATCATGGGTTATGGAACAAAATTAAAGAAACATGAACAGTTTCCACTAATTAAGTTGTAGGAATAACTGTGTCCCACAGCCCTGCAAAGCGCACGACATGAAATGATTATCTGGTGAAATTACTTCGTTACTACATTTCTATTGCTTTCCATGTTGAAAAAACGTTGTGTTGTTTCTATTTTAATGTACTTTAAAGTTTAAATCACATTAAAAGATTAATTAGTACACTGTGAATTAATGATGCATTTATATACGGTCACCGTCACTCACAGCCTCTCGCACGTGTTCTGCGCACGAGCCGCACGCAGCCCAACATTAAATCAGTTCACCGACCATCGACAGCCTTAATCGATCAATCGTTGACATCCCTACTGTCAACAACAATAATGACTATCATCATCATCACCATCATCATCGTATTATATAATAAATTATTATTACGATTTTGTTCTTAATATTATTAAAATAAATAATTGTATCATTTGTATTATATAATTTAGATCAAAATAATTAGGAATTAAAACTTATTTTCACAGAAAGGTTACAAACTAAGTAATAGTTACTACATCCCAATACACACCAATTTAAGGAAGACCTCACCAATAACAGGTGCTATTTTAACGACCAGTTTTATCATCCGTCAGGTGAAAATAATAATTAAAATTGAGTAGAAAGGAGGGATTTTTAAAAGTTGAGAGATAGAGAAGGACAAAAAGTGTGGGACAAGTTACACCCAGTCTTACATACGATGAGTTTGGGGTTTGGTTGAATATCCACACACCATACAAAGAGCAATTTTTTTTTAGGTCCTTGTATGGTTGTCAGAAAGCTAATTTACAAAAGGTGTTTTTTTTTTTTTTTTTTTAGAGAACCAGTTCTGAAATCCCTGCAGTAAACAGTGATACTGCTGAAGAATCGATGCTTGGAGATTCCTCTGTTAAAGGTCACGGTGAGGGGTGACATCACATTACACAAACACCTCAGCATGTTTGACGACTAACTCGTTGAACTGTTACTAGCCAGGACTCGGCCTCATACCCTCCGGACGGCAGCCAAAAAACAGCACCCTATGGTCAGGAGAGGTCAACTGCTTTTTAGTTTAAAAACAGCCTGTGCAAGCCCACAGTAAATTGGAGACCAACAACACTCTCTCATTTCATGACACAGCACAACACAAACTGAGCCACGCTGCCAGAACCAAAACGTCCCACCCAACTCGACGACTGTTATTACGGGAGGCAACTATGTGCTACTCCTGAAGCCTACTTCTATTACTGGTTGCACAAAGCAATCATTAAAAGGAGAAGCAACAATTCAGGTGTTAAAGCTTCAGTTTCTGATGGCCAGCTTCAGCAGAGCAGGTTCCTCTTCTCCATGATTTCACTCCATCACAAAGAGTTCTCTGTTAAAGAACAATAAAAGGACAAGGGCTAACACAAACAGACCTGCAGCTAAAACCTAAACTCCTAGACATTATAACTGAAGTAAAAAAAAAAACGTTAAAATAATAATAATAATAATAATAATAATAATAATAATTAGACAAGCAAGGACAAATAAAATGTTAATTAAAAAAAAAAAATCATACTCCCATTCAAATGTTTCTTATTTAAAATATATTTTATTTTATTCAGCCCGCATGCATCAAATTGATAAAAATTTACAGTAAAGACTTTTAAATTATATATATATATATATATATAAACGTTTTTCTCATTTTCTATTGTATCAAAAAATACTGGCAAAAATGCAGCACAACTGATAAAGACAAAACTTTAAGCAGCACAACTGTGATGACAATTTTTTTTTTCCTATTAAAATAATTTCTAAAGGATCATGTGACTCGAGTAATAACAGCTTTTCCATCACAGGAATAAAAAACTATTACTTTATATTGTGATAATATTTCACACACACTACATTACTGTTTTTATTGTATTGGTGATCAAATAAATGCAGCCATGTGAGCGTGCAACACACACACACACACACACACACACACACTTACACATTAACAAATCATAAATAGAGGGATTTTTCACCTGTATTATCATTTGCAAAGTAAAAATTCTAATTGTAAACTATGAACAATACTAACTGTGCTGCCTCAGCAAGAACAAATTAATAAAATAGCAGTTTTAACCTGCTTTCTGTCTTTTATACCTGGAATACTTCATCAAATTCAACTAAACAGTCAGTTTGACAGCAAATCGTATCACTGGTGACATCACTACATTCTCCGCATAGCATCCCACAGGAAACAAAGATCAGAGGAGAAGGCAAGAGGTGAGAACCTGCCCTGACATGAGCGTGAACTCTCACCACAGACGCTGTCCCTCAGCTGCATAACCTGGTTTCACACAGCACGCTAAATATGTCATGCCGATCAATCTGGGAAATCGAGGAATTGAATATTCCATTTTTAGACTCGAAATGGGAAAAAGGGCACTAATGAATCAACTAAATGATCTTTGAGGTCAAGAAAAAGACAGTCAAGTACAAATAGGTCAAGCTCTGAAATAATCATCAGCTACACCCAGATTAAGTGAGAAAGCACCATGCAAACACAACGAAAACCAGTTCAACCACCACGAGATGACGAAATGGACAGAGAGAGTATTGTATTGGAAAGAGCTTTATTTTAAGATCCCATGAGTCAATGGGTTTTTTTCTTTAAAATAAACATTGACACTCATGAATCAGGGCTAAATAAAAAGAATGGCTCTTCAGTATTTTTTTTGAAGTCTCTTAGTTTAATATTTTGAAAAACATTAGAAAAAAATTTTTTGTAACATTTTGAATGACTTTACTGTCACTTTTGTTGAAATGTAACGTGTAGTTGCTGAACAAAAATATTAACTTATTTTTTTTTATATTATGACTACAAATCTTCAATGGTAGTGTACAGCAACAACATATTTTGGCTTTATTAACAATATTTAAAACTTAAGTATTTTGTTTGTTTTTGCATTTTCTTCACAATTATAGATGAAGTTTATGCGTCAGAATACCTGTAACAAATGACGCCAACATTAAAAACCCAAACATGTCAAGTCAATACTGTAATTAAAGATATCGCAGCTACTCATAAGAACAAAGTCCATAATGAGTAACTTATGACCAGCGGTATGATAACAGATGTTAGCCGTTTATTTTGTTTGAACAAAACTGTCCATCCCGGTCAGACGTCCAGCAGACAAAAGTTCATAGTGCTTAAAAAAAAAAAGAACAGCTGGAGAGGATGAGGAAGTGCTGGATGAACTTCCTCTCATTCTTATTGGTCATTGTAAAGCTGCTATCACCCACGCTAACCGTTTGTTGCAGTGGAAGTGAGAAGCCTTTGTTTACCTTCTCTTCCTCTCTGTGTAAATGTAAAAATAAGATCTTGTCTTTGGCTATGGGGTGTGTCCCACCACAGGATGTCAGTCCCCAGACTCAAGACTTTCCTGTCTTCTCTGAGAAGAGCCATGAAGTGCAGCATAAAAAAAAAAAAAAAAACACGTTTACACCCAAATGTCTCAAAGTGATACATCAGAATGGTAACCGACTTAGCTGCAGTTGATACAGGACATCAATAAAAGGTAAATACTGAGACGGAGAGCCACCACACCTACAAACGTCTTCTGTAAACAGTCATCGTCTGTCTGCAGCTCTTCATTAACTGATGGCAACAAGTTCAAGTTCCCTGGACCTCAGAGACTAACAAGAAATATGAAATAATAGACATGCGAACGAGGAAGAACATTAGTGTTCTTATAAAAGAGTTCTTATAAAACGGTTAATGAAAATTGTAATATTGTTAAATGATTTCAATTTAAAATGACAAGTTAAAAAAAAAAAAAACTCTTCCTTGCTCAATGCATCCTCACTCAATAAATGTATTAATTTTATGTATATATATATATATATATATATATATATATATATATATATATATATATATTCATACTGACCCCAAACTTTTGAATGGTAGTGTATGCATACCTTATTTATTTTTTTTATTTGGCAACAAGCTGAAGACATCCTGGTAGATTAAAATGTGTTTTTTGGGGGGCATTGTGTTTCACAAAAACATCCTTCTCTGACATGTATTTCAGGTCAATCCTTGTGTAAACAAGCATGACGGATTTGAAACGAAGGCTACTCGCCACGTACATTTACACAATTTTAAATGTGTTATCCGAGATCACACTGTACAAATACTTTGCATTGGTTCTCCACGGGGGCAAAGCTCAATCCGGCCATACATTCCTGGCGACTTCTGAATGAAATGACCCAAGATTAATTACACTTAATGCCAACAGTCCAAACCAGAAGCCGAAGTCTGCAACAATACGTTTAATCCACAAATTAACTACGAAGGGTAATGACTCAAATTTAGTCGCTTTACAAACTAGAGAAACAGAACATCGGGAACATGGCTAAGTGTGAAGCAACATGAGAGTCTGAAAGGCGGAGGCTTTATCATTCTCGATTCTCAACCTGTTAGACCGGTAGGACAGCCATTCACCAATCTATGCCAAGGACAACCAATTCCCCAGTCCTTCCCAAAGCACTTACACTTTACACTCAAAGCCAGGAGCAACAATATAGTCTCTGATCTGAAAAAATAAAATAATAATATTTAATTCATGTATTCTAGCAAATATAACAACTTTTAAATTAGCTGGTTCTTTATGGTCTGAACTACTAATAACAGAACCATTTGGCAAGTCTCATGATGATATTTATAGGTCAAATAACTTAATTTAACAAGTGGACCGAGCCTCATGTGGAGATCATAAATAAACTGTGTGTTTGTTTTTATATAGATTAGTTGGTGTAAAAAAAAAATTGTCATTTATTTTTTATTGGTTTGTCATATTAGTTATCAGATTTGTATCAGCCAAAAAAAAAAAAAAAAGCGCAATATCAGTTTATAGCTGCTACACACACATACATTTCTAACATACTTAGATTCAGTTTGACATTTGAGTCTCTGTGGACAAAGTGGAACACCATTTTTGGTGCAACCAACAAAATAAGTTAGTTAAATGCCATTGAAACACTTGTGCAAATTAAACGTATCAGTATGAGACAGTATGTTCGTAGGAGGGACAGATATCTGTTCCACACTCGCTGACTGAAGTAACCAGAGGACTAACAATGCATTCTCTGTTCTCTCATTCAGAAAGGTGTAGTTTTATGATAGTGCGGGCAACAGTAGACAACACGGTCAGGACTAGGAGTTAGTTTCATTTTAGACTGAACGTTATTCATTAGTTAGATGGACAACCCTCAGAATGCATAAGAAGAGATTAAACATTAACACGTTAATCTGCAAACAGACAGTATGCACCCCATTACAAAAACATGTTAAGTTCAAACAGAGCTGTAAATTAGAATTCGCTGGTTGTGCCCCAATGCGAAGAGTGCTTCCTGGCTAGACAGCATTTGTAGGTATTATATGAATATTCGTTTGCTCACTATGTAGACAGCTTAGTACGTTTTGAGACACATCCACAGAGTCCGGTGAGTGGAAACACCTGTGGCCGGGCAGCAGTCGACGGGCCCGGGCAGGACTCACCTGATTCACCGCGGCCTGATGTCCCGGCACTGTCCACGATTCAAGCGGGTTTGCTCAATTATTCTGAGGTGAAGAGGAAAACCACACCGAGCGGTTACGAAGAGCAGGCTCGAAGTGTGTTTCCCTCGGCTTCGAGGTCTGTGTATGGACACAGTGTTTGAGGATTATCAGTGAAGTGTTTCCTGCTGCGCTTGCTGCTGATTTGCGCTGTGGCTCCGCCCTGAGCAAACGCCTTCCGGGACAGTTCACAGTGCGGCCAGAAGGGGGCAGCCAGCAGACGCCTGAACTCATTAGAGCACGCTCCACTTAACATTCATCAGAAAATGCAGATTAAGCGTATTTTAACCCTTGATCTCCACATACACATTATATATATATATATATATATATATATATATATATATATATATATATATATATATATATATATATATATATATATAAAATACGTCTCCTCTGCTCTCCAAGTCTGCTTTTATTTAATGAGTACAGCAAAAACAGTAAAATTGTGAAATATTTTTACTATTTAAAATAAATGTTTATATTTGAAAATCTTTTAAAATGTAATTTATTACTGTGATTTTTAAAGCTGATTTTTTAGCATCATTACTCCAGTCACATGATCCTTCAAAAGTCATTCTAATATTCTGATTTGATGCTCATTTTTTATATATGTATTATATTGAAACAGCTGACTAAAATTATATATATATTGCCTTAAAATATGTTAATAAATGAGTCACCACTGAGAATAAAGGGAAAAGAAAATGCTTAAAATAACAAAGTGATTCATGTTTAGTTCTTCATCTTTACAATGCAAAACAAATAAAATTTCAATATTTTTATTTTGGAAATGTCATTATTTATGTTAAGTACACACACACATATTCATATGTACTTGCTAAATTTAAGCAATACATATGCTTACTGTACACTGTATTTAATCATAAAACACTCTATATTTAAATTTGTATATTAAACACACATTTATGTACTTGCTATGTGTATGCTATACTTATGCTTATTGTATATAAACACCATTATCACTATTAAGTCAATAAAAGCAAATAACTCCTTTATTAGCCAACATAAATTCTCTTGATTGAAAATGTATATATATATATATATATATATATATATATATATATATATATATATATATATATATATATATGAGAGAGAGAGAGATAGAGAGAGAGAGATTCTGATTAGTGTATACTGATTAGTTATAAAAATGAAAAATCCCTGGTTTAGCACTGGTTTAAAACCACAGACTGAGAGCATGAGCTCCTGCTGATGGGGTAGTTATGAAGAATGTTGGAGATCCATGATATTTCTCCTGTAGGGAAACAGAAAAGTATTATTATCTTGGTCTTACCTTGAATTCCTGTTTAATACTCATTAGCTTAAATTCATAGACAATATGAAGAAAAAGACAAGAGCAGGTACTGATCTCCAAAATCTGAAGAAATAATCATAATTCTAAAACACCCAGAATACTCAATTCAGACATTTCTTTGGATGGAATTGTCAAAAACTTATACACAGAGCATCTTAAACTTGTAAAAACCTGAATGTGTTTGACTGCTCTCTCCGTGGCATGAGCCTGAAGCAGAGTAACCGTGCATCCACCGAACCCTCCCCCTGTCATCCGACTCCCGAACACTCCATCCACCTCCAGTGCTGCCACCACCAGCTCATCCAATTCTGGACAGCTGACCTCGTAATTATCCCTAAGACAAACAATATTAACCCCAGTCCTTGAATGCATGATTAAAAGCCATGTAACTGACAGTTAACTCCACCTAATCAATAAATGAGTTAAGCAAATAACATATCAGTCACCGAAAAGCACCTCTAATCCTGGGATGTTTAAAAGGAGTTGACTTCTGTAAGTCTTCCAATATGATAATCTTGCTTCGATTATAGATGTTTACCTAAGAGAGTTGTGGCTCTCCACCATCAGCCTCCCAAACTCTTTGTAATCCCCTCTCTTCAGTGCCTCAGCAGCTTGCGCTGTGCGCTCTATCTCCTCGATCACATGACGTGCCCGACGGTATGTCACACCCTCCAATCGATCCTTAGCAGCTAAATTCAGATTTTATGATGAAATTACCTTGATTAAAGACATGCATTACGGTGTCTGTTCAAAATCTTTCTTTTCTTCCTACCCTCTAAATCTTGTAAAGTAGCCTCTCTTAGACTTTTCTTGTTCAAAGCGGCCGCTGCCTCCTCACATTGCTTTCGTCTGGTGGGATACTCGCTTCCTGTGAGAGAATGTCTAACGTTGGAATTTGTGATCAGGATTACAAGTCCAGGGTCAGCCAAAGGGACGGCAGTGGCCTCCAAAGACCTGAAAAGATTACATTTTAATTGTATTAAAAGCTGTTTTGATATTTGATATATTTGCATATAGAAATTGGTAAAACTGATTATTTCTAATCTGACAGAAGAGTGCAAAATCTACTTACCTGCAGTCAATGAGCAAAGCGTGGCCCTCTTTACCCAAAACGGACACAAACTGGTCCATGATGCCACAGGGCACAGCAGCATGAGTGTGTTCAGCCTGCTGACAGGCCACTGCCTTCGCTACCTGATCCCCATCATCTGTGGAGGGCCAGAAAACATTATTTCTTTGGTCAACACGAGTGCATTTATTTGATAAAAATTTTGTGAAACAGTAATATTGTGAAATTACAAATGTACAGAAAGTTGCAACATTTTAAATAACGGTTTTCTATTTTAATATGCTTTAAAATGTATTTCTGTGATGGCAAAGCTGAAATTTTAGCCATCATTACTCCAGTTTTCATTGTCACATGATCCTTGAGAAATTATTCTAATATAATGATTTCTTATTTTTATCAGTGCTGAAAAACAGCTTTGCTGCATCATATTTTTGTGGATTCTTTGATAATATAAAATTCAAAACAACAAAACTTATTTGAAATAAACATCTTGCAACATTAAGACTCTGTACTGTCACTTTCGACTGTTTCAATGTATCCTTCCTCAATAAAATTATTAATTTCTTTAAAAAAATCTTAACCTCAAATATTTGAACAGTACTGTATATAATGTTTTTTAATAATAATAATAAATAATTTATTTTACATTGCTTTATTTTAAGAAAATAAAAAAATCTAACCAATACTACCAAAATCATTTTAAACATAAAAAAAAAATTAATATAAATTAAAATATAATTTAAAATATAAATTATACAACATATGCTTATAAAATATTATTAAATAAGTAAACAATGGGTTATTTTTTTATGCAGTTATATGCTGTTCTTTCCATGGTGACAGCAACTTATAGCAATAAGGGCAGAGCAGTTCTTTACTGGAAATTCAACACAATTGTTTGGAAGTTGTAAAGCTTGTTAAATTAGAAGCATAACCCATCAAATAACAACCTCAAAGCTAATGGTAGTTCTGTCCTGAACGTTTCACATGTTATCAGTCAAGCAAATGCTGTACGGAACAAATGAAAGGGATTTTTACTTCTGTAATTGTTAAGCGTGACAGACAAAGTTCTTACCTGGACACAACTGCTGCAAGAAGGTGTACACAGCCACTTCCAGTGAAGCGGAGCTGGAGAGTCCTCCTCCTAGTGGCACACTGCTGGCTATTACAGCTCTGAAGCCAGGGATGGGACGTGCTGTGCAAACACATAGCCATTTGTGAAAGCTGATAAATGCATGAGATTAAAATATAATCCATTTGAAGTATATATTCAAGCTATATTTACTTTTAGAGTAAGACAACAGTGACAGTGCTCAGCAACTATTCTGTAAGTGTTGCAAGTATGGTATTTGGAAAATGCATTAAAAAGTTAGCCCAGAGACCAGTTCTCAGTATGGGCCCCTAGGGTCCCATTTCGTGCTAGAGGCAGACTAAATGTAAACTTCCTCATTACTTCCCTTTTTTGCCATATAGGCAAAAATAATAGCAAAAGATTACCTCTGTAGTGCTGTACAACTCCCTTTACATAATTGGCCCAGTTTGGCTGCCCTCTTAAAAGTGGGGTCAGTTCATTTGGGAGATCAAAGTCCACCATCCTGGGCTCATCAGCAGCTTCAGTCAGAGTTACAACACTGCATTTCTGGCCAGAAGTTTTGCTGCCCACTATAACTGTTACCATCGGCAAGGCCTGCGATCATTCAAACAAACAATAAAACAGATTGTCAGTGCATTAATGCAGTGTGTTTTGAGTTGAGAAGAAAACTTGTTTGTTCCTATCATTAATCCCTATTTATAAGGAGAGATGGGAGTGTGTTGGCCACATTTGCATTATTGTTGGCCACATCTATTATCTCTACAATACAAAATATCATCAAGGATGTAAAAGGACAATCCATCGTTTCCATTGTTCAGATATCCTCTTTGCAGGGTATAGTATTTTGCATATGGACATAGAAACGTCATAAAATTGACGTAATACTGGGTCACTTTGCATTAGTGCAGGTAAGCATGATTCATTTACAGGTATCGGTTCTTTCGGACAGTCTGATTCAAATTACTGGATCAAAATAAGAATAATGGAGCGTAGCCTATTTTATGTCACGACGTAATAACTTCAAAACATTTTTAAAAGTATAATAACTTAAATATAATTTTGCTTTACACTATAGAATAATTAAATCAATCTACTTAACTCAATATCTTGACAAAAAAAGCTTCATGTTATATGTTTCAACAAGATGCTATTTTTTTAAACCAGCTTTTTCAAATGTGTGCGGGTGTTGATAAGTCGTAAAAATAGTTAGTATTTAGTAACTAAATAGTATTAGTCAGTAACTACTACTGATTCGAGAACTGTTAACAAAAAGTGTCATTACCATTGGGAGGACAAATCCTTCATTATAATCTGTGTGTTCTCCGATTAAATTCACACGTCCTGGGGCACAAACTGCAACATTTGCATCGTCCCCGTGAAACGTTTCCCGGTACACACGACGAGCTTCAGAAACTAAATCTGCAACATTTATAATTGGACAAATGTTGGCCATTGTATCGCAGTAGAGATACTTCACAAAAAAGTAATTCTAAGTGTTCGACAGATTCCCAGTAGCTGCAGGCATGCAGCTTAAATCCCCGAGCGATTAATTAATAGCGCTCAATAAAGAAAATGGAATAAAATAGTTTTAATCCATGGAGTTTATGTAGAGGAACAGAAACTAGTAATTCAGGCTCAGACACTTCCTACATATACAAGAGTCCTGATTGGTGCAAGAAGTCACATGACACGTTTCGCTGCAGCGTGTCAAGGTCCTGCTCGAGTCTGGAACAAACAGCAAATATCAATGAAATGTCATTACAAACTTGTTTTTATAGATCGAATTATAACAAGTGCATAGACACACACACACACAAAGATTTTAGGTTATAAAAATTCAAAGCATTGCATTATGAAAGCTCTGTTTTAAGACATGCACAGAGGGTGATGTTGTTTATGAATAAATTATTTTTATTGTATTAGACCTCATATTAGTCACTTATATTTATATAAAAAAAATTTTTTAATAATTAATACAAAACAAATGTACTGTACACACATACTTTTCAAACTATTTAACCATTTTGGGTGGCTAAATTGCATCTAAGATTCCTGTGGGAAATACAAAGCCAGTGTAAATTGTAAGTGCAAGACTAAATTATTTGGCTCTATTGGATCTTTATTTCCGTGCTGTGTGTGACCAGGGTTTAAATGTAATTGCTATTCGACTTTAGTATATAAAGTATATTAAGGCAGACAGATTGAATAGCTAAAAAACATAACATTGACTCAACTGTCAGAAATCAACATACACAGAGATAATTTAGATAAGCAGAAGATACAAATCCTTCAAAATAATTTATTAACACTTTACACAGCCTCCTTTAAATAGCTTATTTGACACTTTTCTCCTACAGTAACAATGACAAACAGAAACAAATCACATTTAATTTTTGGACATTATCCATAAAATGTAGTTACATTGATGAAATGTATGGCAGGATCTCTACAAATGCAGCTTTAAGGTCCAGTATTTAAACCGTCTTTAAATCATCAAATACTGGTTTATAACTCCTACAGTAAAACTTTTGAAAACAAAAATATGTTGGACTTAAGTGCATATAAAACATAAGTGGATCTACAAAACTTTGCATACAACTCTCTACAAGATCTAAAAATACTTAACATGAACATTCATTCAGTGGCATTTACTCAGTAGCAAAAATGCAGTAAACACCATAACATTACATTTTCATGTATTAATCATACAAAGAATGAATTCCCTGAGCTACTGATCATTTCCTTCTCCATCTGTGGTATGTTTTAACGCTGCTGCCCCCTTAATTGTCTTTGAGGTCTTGGCTTTGGCAGGTTTGGGAGCTTTCTCACTTTTTTCTTTGATTTCTGTCTCCTCTATTTCCTCCATGCCGTTATTCTTGTCCACTTTCACCTTCCGAAGCTTCTGCTTTCCCTTCACAGGCGCGGAGAAGGTAAGTGAGGCTTTATTAAATTCTAAAGGAAAGATCCCAACATCCCCGTCAAAGCGGTTCTTGGCCACCTGAAGGGACCTTCGGCCTGGACACGTCACCAACTTCTTCTCCTGAAGGATGAGCACATTATCTGCCTCCTGACTGGCCTGATAAAGGGAAATGATGCATTATAGACTTTTTATAGATAGATACATAACATTTTCTTATAGATAGAATATAATTTGTATCTCAAGTTAACAGCTGAGGAATAAACGTGGACACAGCCTGTATCTACCAACCTTGGCTGTGCCAAAGATGGATGCTGTCTGCAGTTCTTTATCATCCTCTTCTTTCCGAGGGTGGATAATTAAAGTCACATGACAACAGCTGTTTGTGGCAAACTTCCTGAAGGCTCCAATGATGTGGTCTTGTACAGCAAACCTGTGGGGGGAAAAATATCAATAATAATTTTACATTCGTAAAACATCCAGTTATCTGACTATATCTCACAAACAATAATAACTAAGAACTACTATGCTCACTATTACCGAGAACTAAAAATTATTATTGACTACAGAATTTCAATGTCTAATCTAGATTTTATAATTTTATACTTTCCAATCCTGGAAATCACAGTTTTGAAAAGATCCAATATTTTTTCAGGACCATAGAAACTCTGTTAAATAAATAGCATATTAAAATTGTTGCCTTACTTGTCCAAAGACAGGTTCTCTTGACCCATCATAAACTGCAGGTTGTCAATGATCACATGACTGATGTCATACAGGTAAACGGCATGCTGCATGGTATCCAAAACCGTCCTGTGCAGGGTGCAAAAGTGCCGTTCATATTTAAAGATCATGAGAAAAACCTGGTCCTCTCCTTTGCAACATTCTAAGCCATACTTGCAATACAGTATCTATTACAATCAAGCAATTTATTAGATTTTATAAAAGGAATGGCAATGATTTACTTGATGTTCTGCTGTCCATGGAAGGTCATGAAGTAGAGGGGCAGGTCCTCAAACTTGTCAGCCCACATGTCATATTGATCCAGGTTCTCCTCCAGCCTTTGCTTGGCAAACTGGGTCAGCATAATTTTGGCGAGACGCACATTGCTGATTTCAAAGCTGCCCCATAATGTGTTGACACCCTGCATGCACAAATCTAAGGCAAACTCACTGATGAAGGTGGTCTTTCCACTGCCTGTTGGACCTGTATTTACAAACACATGCATGAGAAGAAATACAAATATTCTATTCTATTCTATTTTATATTTATGCACATTATATAATAATAATGTTATTATTACTATTTTAATTACATTTTTATTATTATTTAAGATTTATTTGTTTTATATATTAAAGAATTAAATTAATAAAAAACGCTATACGGTGTGTGTGTATTTATATATATATGCATAAGCAAAGTTCTGCTCTATATAGCTGTGTTGGCTATACCTGTAAAAACTGTCAGCTCCCCCTTGCGATGACCTTTAAGGATCCGATTAAGCTCAGGGAATCGAGACCACTGTATTCCAGCCACCTGCTCCACATTAGCCAGTTCCCCATACACATCCTCCCTGAGCTGCTTGAAGGACACAATGGACTTGTGGGCAGCAGGGATTGAAGCCTTGACAATCCGAGCCAAGTTCCTGCCCTGGGCCAGTGCCTCACTGGGGCACGGCTGAAAGTCCCCTGGTCGGATAAGAGAACAGCGCTTCAGTCCAAGTTTCCTGGAGAATATTTTTGAGGCTTCCCAGGAGCGCATATCTCCCCCCAGCCACAGTGTGACTTTCTTGAATTGCTCCAGATAAGGCAGGAGGAATGGAGGCAGACAGCTTACACCTCGTGGCAAGGCCAAAGACGGAAGACCGGTAGCCTGATTCACTGCCATGCTGTCTACCTCACGTCCTGTGAGCACAACCTCACTGTCCTTCCGTCCTATCAAAGGCAGGCCAAAGAGGTTGTGGTAGCTGGAGATTTTTGGAACCGTAGCTTCAGTGTAGACAACCTGTCCGTCACCTTTCACGGCAGCAGAAAGCAGCTTAACACCACGAAGGCCCGAATCATGTCCACTAAACCAAGGGAACACCAAACTCTTGGTGGGCTTGAAGAACCTGACCCCAAATTTCTTCAGTGTGGCGTTGGTGAGTTTACCAATCTGAAACATGGTTTTAATGAGCTGCACTTCCTCATCCAGGAGGTCGGAAAACGGCACAGAGCTGCTCCATATTCTTTGCACCTCCTTCATCTCCATCTCTCTTTCTTCCTGCTCCTCCATACTCTCAGGAAACCCCAGCAGCACGTTAGGACTGATGGAGGTCTGATTCTCATTCAGCATCACCTCAATGCAATCCTGGAGGTCCTCCCAGCTCCCCTCCACTAAAGTCTCCTTACACAGAAACTGTCCGGTGGTTTTATCAATGAACAGTGAGTAATTCTCTTTTCCAGACCCTTCAGTTGCTGGTTCCATAAAAATACTAGGAGCATGTAAGCAGCTGTAGCCATCGTAAAAAGGGATATCTTTGGAACGAAGATACTGCTTTATATCAGTCACGGTGAGGGGCTGGGCAGGAAAATCGATGAAAGACTTTGCATCTTTTCTTAATGTTCTGCAGAAATATAAAGCAACAGCAGGTCTTATTCGGTTTTCAAAACAATACCAAATTGGTGCCCTAAAAGAACGCTGTAGGACTGGATTGAGGCAGGGTTGGTAAAATGATAGATATCTCCAGGGAGGAAGATGAGAGGGTTTACTTGGAATACAGCCTGTCCTCTGCAAGAGACAGCCGACCCCCCTGAAAAGCCTGCTCCTCCACATCTGCTGGTAATTCAGGACATCAGACCTGCAATGATCGCAGAAAATTTGCACAATTACAATATGCAGTTTAAAAATGCGACTTGATCAGAACGTGTCATAAATATGGGTCATTTGTGTTATGATCTATCTTTTGAACTTTTAAAAGTAAACATACTGTAAACATAAAATACAATAAGAATAACTTTAATATTGTTAATTATATTTCAGGATGAAGACTTACTTGATCGATAATCACTATTTAGAAAAAGCATGTTAAAATGTATCAAATATTTTAAATTACGCTTTCTTAGGAACATTTATTTGGACATCTCTCACTCACCACTTTATTCCATTGCAATACATGTTTAGCTCCCCACAACAAAATGATGCACCTTCTCAAAATCAAAGTAATAAAATGATTTGCCTTTTACCTTTTCTGTTATATTATGGTTTAAAAAAGTATTTAAATATATTAAATTGCAAAAGACAATATATTAAGTTGTTTATGTTGGGGACATGAAAATGTAGTGCGTAACAGTGTGGCATAAATGACTTAACTACGTTAACATTAATAGCGCCACTTAATACATTATATAAATATTAGTAGATCAAATAGTCGAAAATGCTATTTATATACATTCATATAAGAATGTGCATGAACTACTGATGTATTATAAAGCTTGCTACGGATTCATTAATAAATGTAAATATAAAGCGTCACCAGAAAAAATAACTGTAACATCATATTGTCCTATGCATGACCCTTAACACTCAAATATACTGCACGTGTATCTGTAAAATTAAAAAAACTACTGAAGAAAAACGGTGGCGGAAAATATGTATAAGAAACATATATACCGTAAACATTTGAAATAACATACTGTAAACATACATAAACTTACTAATCTGCAAGAAGCGCGTCAAACTGTTATCATGTGCACGTCCTACAGAACACGAGGTCCGCACTCCAAAATACTTCCGTGTGAAACACAAAACTCTTGTCGTAGTCAGTCAAGACAAAGATAATTAAATTATGTAGCCTCAGATTGTAATACGAATATATTCATATATAATTACGCTGCATCATGTTTAAATTTCATGTAACAATGCAATTGGGAACTTTCTGATTGTTACAAAACTGTATTGCAGTTACTTCTAATGCATAGCTTCTATTTCCACCCGGACGACAATTTGTGACGTACATGACATTACACATGTCTTCTGACGATTGTCCTCTACATCTAATCATTAAAAGTGCCTCATTGTACTCTAATCTATACTGACAGCATTTAAAGAGTGTGGTAAACTGAATGTAGGATCTCTGAAAAGGTGAAGATGACTGCTCGAGGAACACCGAGTCGTTTTTTACAGAGCGTTCTTCACAATGGAGTGGGTCGCTATGTTTGTCAGCTGAAGCGAATATCTCTGATCTTCTCGAAGAAAGGCCAGGGCTCTTTAGGAGTCAGGTATGGGTTTACATCATCTGTGCTGATCATGTGTAATTAAACACTATATATATATATATATATATATATATATATATATATATATATATATATATATATATATATATAAAACATAGACTATTTACTGTGCATGGAGAACCAGGAATTTATTATCATTTGTTGTATTTTATTATTATTTGTTAGTATAATATCACATATTATGTAAAAAGAAATATTAAAATATGGGATTTAAAAAATACTTTATAGTTTTTTTATTTATTATTATTTTAAATAAATTATTTTGCAATGAAAATGTGAAAGCTTTTTTAATTTTATTGGGCTTAGGATGAGTTTTAGTGCAGCTGGTGTTAAATTAAGTTTGTGGTAGATTAAGTACCATGTTTCAGTGAGAACATTTGACATTGTGCATTATTTGTGTTTTGCTTATTGTAAATCATTTAGTCACTTAAAATCACTTCTATTCCTCCAGGGATTTCATTGAAGAAGGGGTGGTGGACTTTGCCAAGAATAATCCAGGAACTGTGGTTTATATCTCCCCTCAGTCCTGCAGAATTCCAAAGATAGTAGCTGAGTATTGTAAGTCTGACCTTGTTGTTTCCTGCAGTATTACTAAAGGTTTATGATTTGAAGTTATAAATGTAAAAAAAAAAAAAAACTATATGCTTACTGTAGTTATTTGATCTGTGCAGTGAATGGTAATGTGAAGGAGGAGACAGTCACCAACAAAACATCACAGGAAATTGTAGAACTTATAACCAAGCTGTCCAACCAGTCAGGCCTGGACATCATCCGCATTCGTAAACCCTTCCACACAGACAGTCCCAGTATCCAGGGCCAGTGGCACCCCTTCACAAATCGACCCCTCAGCATCCATCCAGTCGGCCCACAGACAAAATAAGGACTTTGCATTGTATTTATTCTCTGCTTGATGTTCTGACCTATTGAAGAAGACCTGAACTTCTGCCACAGCACCAAATCAACATAAATACAACGTTTTCAGTAGTGACCTGTTATTAGACATTTAAAATCATGTTGTTTCTGTTTGATGAATTATGACAAATTATTGGTGGCTTGGTAAAGTTATATAACAATGAAATTTAATTGAATAAGATTAATTGCTTTTCACATTTATGTTGGCCCCTTATAAGATGAGAAATACAAAGCTTTCTTTGGGAAATAAAGTTCTGAACTGAAAATATGACTCCATATGATTTTTTCCTCACTTGTTTGGAATTTTGTTACCCAAATACCCCTGCACTAATAAATCTTGATATCTTGGAAAACTACTTTGTTACTAAGAACTTTGTTAGTAAGGTATTGTAGCAGCTGCAGTTATTATAGTAAACAAAACATGGTAATACTTTATTTTAAGGTGTTTTTGTTACATGTTAAATGTACTTACTATTATAATAACAATAAATTCTGCATAATTGCATGCAAGTAACCCAAACCATAATTGTAATCCTAACC
Organism: Carassius gibelio; assembly: GCF_023724105.1. Lineage (NCBI taxonomy): Eukaryota > Metazoa > Chordata > Actinopteri > Cypriniformes > Cyprinidae > Carassius > Carassius gibelio. The sequence goes on from NC_068407.1 coordinate 6,313,887, forward strand.
ATATGTGACCCTGGACTACAAAACCAATAAAAAAAGGTCAAAAAGATGATTAAATAAGCTTTCATCTGATGTTTGGTTTGTTATGATAGGACAATATTTGGCTGAGATACAACTATTTGGAAAATGTGGAATCTGAGGGTGCAAAAAAAATATCAAAATATTGAGAAAATTGGGAAAATGAATTTTTAGCAATGCATATTACTAATCAAAAATTATGTTTTGATATGTTTACAGGGGGTACTTTACAAAATATCTTAATGGAACATGATCTTTACTTAATATCCTAATGATTTTTGGCATAAAATAAAAATAAATAATTTTGACCCATTCAATGTATTTTTGGTTATTACTACAAATATACCTGTGCTACTTATGACTGGTTTTGCAGGGTCACATTTAGTAAGAACATGTAGTTAACTAATATTACTCAGTATTTAAATGTATAATTATACCATAACAAAGATACCTTAAAATAAAGTGTAACCAAAACTTAAAAAAAAAAAAACTAATAATAAAAAATAAAAAATCAGCCAGTTGCCAGGGAAACATTTCTAATTAGATTTTTGTTTCATTTGTACTAAAAAAATTATTAAAACATGCATAGTAGTACTCTAGTTATATTAAAATAACAGGGGAAAATAACAGGAAATAATATTATTGCAAGACTATAACCACATATTTATACGTTTCATATTTTTGTGGTTTACCAAATATAATGATTTGACAATAAATGATCTCCTCGTTGGCTGATTTTTATTCTTAATATTAGGGCAGAAGTGTCCCCCTCAATATCTCTGGTGGATTCCAGCAGCAACTGACATGAATTGTGTGCGTTTAATCTACAGTGACAGCGACACAAAGCTTTTCTCACTCCCACACATCACTGGCAAAGAAGCAATAAACACAGTATGCCACAGACCTCGATCAGGTTGGGGGCGGGAACATTAGAATATGTTGGCTGTAATCATGTTTTAACGGTTTGGCACTTCATTTAAAAAAACACCAGACTAAACTCTGTAAACAAAATGTTAGTGACAACTACGAATGACACAACATGACTAGCTGCTTTCTTCTGGCTGTCGTTTGAACATCAAGGTGGAACAACTGAGCTTCCACAGAGATGAACCGGTTAGTAACCCAGCAAGATAACCCGAGGCTGAGCATTTAATCAATGTAAGCCATGCTTTAATGAATTAGTTCACAAGAGAGATGTATATTTATTGTGTCCCATTTATTACAAGCAGATGAGACCAGTGCTCCGATCACATCTTTTTCCCCAGTGGAAACTAGCTTGACCTATTATGTGGATTAAAGAAAGTTCTAAATTAAGAGCGGTGTTGCTAAGTAACAGATACTTTGGGGACATACCAACAGGCCTGATACAGATTGGGATCTGGTTAAAATCTCCTACTGTGACACAAAATTAGGTTCAGGTTAGTCAGAGGTTTCTTTTTAGAGGACTTGCATGCAAACTGATCTTGAACCTTTGGGGTGCACAAGATACAGAAGCAGTAGCAATTATAATAAATACTTTAATAGGATGTAAACATCAGATATCATTTTGTAAATATAAGCTCTAAAACAGTGAAACGATATATCCACGGATACAGAGTGTGGCTGACATGTAAGCATAGCAAAAACCTTGGGAAAATATGAAGTGCAAAACGTTCTGTGCGATTATAAGGCAGTGGATGTTCACAAACACAATGACAGCAAACCCTCTAATATTTTCATCATGATGAATCACAGTTTATGACTAGAAGTACACCATATGCATACAGCACTTAGTCGACATGAAATCAAAATGATTTACTCTCCACATGTTAATATTGTGAGCAATTCACACTATTCCAAAGAAAAATGTCTGTCTAGGTAGTCGTTCATGTGCTCATCAAGGATGCATTTATTTGGTCGAAAATACAGTAAATACAGTACTATTGTATTACTCTTTATAACTATTTTTTTATATATTAATCTATTTTAAAATGTAATTTATCCCTGTGAGAGCAAAGCTACATTTTCAGCATCATTACTCCAGTGTTCAGTGTCCTTCAGAAATTATTCTGATTTGCTGATCAAGAAACATTTCTTATTGTCATAATTTGGCAAAAGTTATGTTATTCTTATATATATATATATATATAAGGATAATTATTTATATAAATAGAAATCTTTTGTAGCATTTTAAATGCCTTTACTGTCACTTTAAAAAAAGCAAATGCATCCTTGCTGAATAAAAGTATTAATTTCTATAAAAACGGACCTTAAATATTTGATCAGCAGTACCCTGTTTAAATTAGTCTTGTATAATGTATTTATAACAGAGGACCAAAAAGGCAGAATCTTATTTTTACTGATGCTCATAAGCAGCGGAAATACGTCTCATGGAAGACTGATCAGAAATGTTCTGTGGATCTTCAGACAAGTGGTTGAAGTGCATGGATGCAAAATAACACCTGAATGAAAGAAAAAGTGAGAGAAGGTGAACAAGAGTCGAGCTGAAGCACATCGAGTCAGTGTGACATCACACGTGTATCCAAGCTTCACGACAAGCACATCATGTCTCTCCCTACTCTTTCTGCTGCTCTGAGAAAAGACTCTCTGCATCTTGATTGAGTCCTTGCTAAGCAGCGCTGTTCCTGTCAGCAACACTGAGTAACACGAGCTCAAGCGCGAGCTGGGAAAGCCACTAGGGAGAAACGACAAGAGCTGACTCAACACGGCTCTGTGTAACACTGTTTACAAACCAGAACAAAACCAGGGACACAATACACACAGCAGAAATAAGATATGCAGCCGTATAGATATTAGGCCTGTCCGTTTAAACATAAGCTAATTAATTACAATATGCTGATTACTGAATCAAATAAATGTCAGTTACTCCGTTGCTGAGAAAAGCCCCCCAATTAAAAATTATTCAATTATTATAATAGCAAATCAGTGAGTACACATTGTGATTTTATTGTCATATAAATTGTCTTTTATTGTGTGAATTTGGATTAGGGGGAATTATTAATTGTGTCAAAAATGTTATTCATAAACAGTTCACTACTGTTCAAGTTTGGGGTCAGCAAGATATTTAATTAAAAAATAAATAATAATAAATCCGTTATTTTGAACTTTTGATTAATTAAAGAATCCTGCAAAAATGTATTACTGTTTCCATAAAAATATTATAATATTATAATTAATGTCTTTAACATTAGTATAATTCTGAAATATTTCTTGAACACTAAATTATGATGACACAATGATGCAGGAATAAATTGGACTTGAAAATATACTGTAATCGAAAACAGTTATTTTAAAAAGTTGTAATATTTCACAATATTATTCTTTTTGCTGTATTTTAGATCAAATTAATGCAGCCGTGGTGAGCATAAGAAATTCACCCCAAACATCTGAACTGTAGTTAATAATTTTTTAATTAATTTTAATAAATTATAATAATAAACTGACAGCCCTAATATAAATACATTTATTTCTGGAGTTTGAAATGGTCACCTGTTGTCATGCATTCAAAATAACTAAATGCAAACTCACCAAACTTCTAAAGTTTTTAGGATTTTACTTCCCTTTGTGAGCATCTCTTCCTTCATTTAAATATAAAAAGGATATTCTGTCAAAGCTGGACAGCATTTGACAGGGAAATTGTGTATCAGAGAGAGCGTTTCTTCCATTTTTGAGATCTATTCACTCTTTCTGACGCACTGCCAAAGAGAAACCCAACTCATCCCTGAAGGAGGCGTTGAATTCTACAGCCGAGTGGCTCTGAAAATGACCGCCTCTGTATCTGTAGATGTCAACGATTCATGTGCTAACACTCACTGCTCCTACAATCTGACTGCAATCTAGTGTGAAATTGCGTTGTTAAAAAGTCCAATGCTCAAGAACACTCAAGAAATGTTGCCAAAAGGCTTGAAAACCAAACTCTTTCTGAATGATTATTAATCGAGCAAAGCAGTTCTGACTTATTATACTTTGATAATAAAATGATTGTTATTTACATCAGGTGCAATTAGGCAAAAACAAAAAAATCTGTAAACGTCTGCATTTGCACAATAATTCCACATTAATTATGTACAAATATGCATTGCTTTGCTGAGAAAGTCTTTGGACAGTGTTCTCAAGTCTCTTACTTCTCCTTTAAAACAAAACAACATAACCAAATTCAGTCTTGGACATTCTCAATTGAATCCATCTTGTGATTTATACACTCCGAGGTCCACAGTCTAGGTGTCTTTAGCTACATCTGACATAAAGTCGACCAATATGTTCACAAATATATTTTCACAAGACGATTCTCAATGGCGCCAAACCAAACAAGTTTAAGTTGAACATCGAGATCACAAAGAACTTCACAACACACAGTTCTCTTGGCTCTTGTACAAAATGTAAGCCTCCACACCACAAGGGGGCGATATAGCAGTTGTGCGAGATCATGCTACACTGAGCTCTCATCTGGTTGGATGTCCAACTGTGTGTGTTTCCTCTTTTCTAGAATCCTGTTGAGCTCCTCGGTGAAAGAGTGGTAAAGCGGAGACGTCATTTCCGAGTCCGTCTGCCCCAGGAGTACGTAGCTATTCCCGTTCATCTTTCTCAGCATGCTAGGCAGCGTGGCTGACAGTCCGTTGGCGTACTCTGATTCGGGCAGGGGCGGCGGCATAGGAAGTGGTGGCGCGGGCGGAGGTTCCTTACTAGGTGTGGTCTGGATGTCTGCTGGAATCATCTGCAGAAACTCTCCGTCCATCGACAACGCTCTGCTACGGCCCTCCGCTCTGCCATTGCAGTGGCTGGAGATGGTTTTGAGCTCAAAGTGCGAGCTCCTTTTTCTTTCGGTTGCTGTGGTTATGGACAGTGCTTGCTGGGAGTACTTTCTGGAACTGGGAGAGTTGTGTGCACCACAGAAGCTAACATACAGGAGGACCACTGTAAGAACCAGGCAAAGCCCGCCGAGAACAGCCACCAGAGAGATATACATGGCCTCCATGTGTCTGTAGGTCTGTAACTCCGGTCTCGAAGGCAACAGAGCCGGTGGAGGCGACAGAAGCTGCTCCGCAGGAACACTGGAAGGACTCAGAGTTGGCGCAGTTGTGGTGGTAAAGAAGTTTTCAGGTAAAGCCGTCGGGCTTCCTGAGAGATGCGATGCAGGGGGCAGAACGGGTTGGACTTGTACCATATAGCTGCGAACGGGAATCCAGACGCCGTTCTCTACTGCGTAACAGCGGTAGTGTCCACTTTGCTGGTTTTGAGCGCCAATGATGAGGAGGCCGTCAGTGCCAGTGCGGTAGCCGAAGTCTACGCCGTAACCTAGCAGCTCCCGACCGTTCAGCGTCCAGCGAGGGGTGGCCAGGTTAGAACGGATCTCACACTGTAACAGCACATCATCTCCTGCCATCACTGCACGAGTCCGGTGCATGACGAAACCTGACAAAATGTAAGACATTATTAGTCTATGTTTGAAAGTCACCTGACTAGGCTGCTCAGAAGTTATTCACATGCAAACACACCATCGCTTGTAATGTTAGTACAGCCTCTGCTTCCCATCTGGACGTCCTGGATGAGACTGGACCTAAGGGAAACAGAGGTGCACTTATTAAAGCCATTCATCGAAGCGTGCAGAAGATAATGTGAATGTGTTTTGGACATTGTGTCTGAAAATTAACACCAGGAGACTAGTGAAAGCAAAAATTTACTTTAGCAAAAAAAAAATTCACTTTATTCACCAGTTGGCTGTTAACTTTATTAGGAATTCTTACATTATGTGGTTTGAATCACATTGTAAGAACAATAGTCTGACTTCTACTGATGGTGATAGTTTTATTTATTGGAGATTTAAGACACCTAAAGTTGAAAATTTCTCAATATTGCCCATTTGTGTATTTCTATTTAAGACTGGCTCATAATTGTGACTCAATGACTTTCACTTTTTTTACATAAATATGCAAAACAAACATCTACATCCACTGACATAAGAACAAATATATTTGTAAAAAAATTATGCAAAATAAGTTTAATATAAAATAAATATTTAAGAAATATTACATATAGTGCTATCAAAAGATTTATGGTGATTAATCGCATCCAAAATAAAAAAATTGTTTACATAATAAATGTGTATGTATTGTATATATTTATTATGTATATATAAATACACACAAATACATGTATATATGTATGAAAAATATGTTACGTTTATATATTAAATATATTTATATATGATATAATTTATAATAATATTAATATATTAGTTTTTGTTTACATTATGTATGTGTACTCTGTATATTTATTACATATATATAAATACACACACATACAGTATATATTTTTTTAATTTTCCATGTATATATTTATTTTCATATAATTAATAATATAAATAAATATTTTAAATGTATAAACTTAAAATTTGTCTTAAATATATACATGCATGGGTGTGTATTTATATATACATAATAAATATACACAGTACACACACATATATTATGTAAATAAAAACTTTTAGTTTTTTAGATTAATCGTGACTGATCATTTGACAGCACTAACTCTATATGTTAAAAAAATCTAAAATTAAAAATATGTATATAAAATTTATTTACAACATTTTAGGAATGCACTTTATTAAATATACTATATTAACAATTCTGAAAATATTTTCATATTTCACTGATTTTATTAATACTACTTTGTAAAAAATAACAAAAACATAACTACAACTAAAATATGTATATATGCTAGTTAATTTTGAAATAAGAACATCACAGCATAAAATATATCCAATAAAGATAATAAAAATCTTTTTTTTAAAATCTACAATAGAAAAAATATATACTATTTGAAAAAAATATATAAAAAATAAGCAGAGATCATATCCAATATCAGCCAATAAAATGTAATAATGGTTTCCGATATTGTTTCATTACATTGTGCATCGCTTTTCCTTAAATCACCCATCACTGGCAGAAAAATGACTTTTGGACTGTGGTAACAGTATGTGTAAATGTCTAAAATTAAAAACACCAGATGTCTGCTTTTACCTGTTAGCATAAGCCGCTATTTCAGCACACGCTCTACCATCCCAGCCACAGAATGGATCTCGTGCAAACACACAGTCATGACAGGAGGTGTAGCGCTCACAGGATGACAAGGGTACCTGCACCACTCCAGAGGCGGCGCTCACATAGATGCTCTTCTGTTGAACAAAAATACAGCATAAGATTTCTTTGGGATCCATTAGCATTTGTATTATACACTTGGATTTAATGCTGGTTTTTAATGTTTAATACTGTAGGTGCATCATGGGCTACCTGTTTTTGTGATATCACCATGTTATTGATTGGTTGTTTCTCCTCAAAAAGCTGAAGCTCCTCGATGATGTGAACACGGTCTCTGATCTTCACAGCTCTGTGTAACCAGCCCTCATCTGGAGAGAGGCACAAAAACCAAATTTCAAGGCTATGAAACCTAATAAAAGATTTCAAAATATAAAAAATACTTAGTTTACAACAGTTTTCAATTTTAAATGAATGGTTTTCTTCTGAACTTTCCATTCATCACAGTATTCTTAAAAAAATGTATCACAGTTCCCATAAAAAAAAAAAAATCTGTTTTGGATCACAGAAATATATTTCATTTTAAAATATATTTAAATAGATAATAGTTTTTTTTTTTTTTAATAATAGTTCAAATAGTTTTTACTGTATTTTTGTTCAAACAAATGGAGCTTTGGTGAGCATAAGAGACAAATTCTTAACATTAAATCTTACCATCTTCATATCACAATCAAAAATCAATCAAAATTATCTCTTCAAACTCAATATCAAATCATTAACTAATAAAGGAAATGGACCCTTACCTGTTCCAATGAAGAGCATGTCATAGACACGTCCATCCAAGCCCACAACCTGTTTTACAGCGATCTTAGTGTAGTCTGCCCCCCTATGGAGCAACACGGGACGTCCTCCCACAGGCTGGATCTGTCTGGACATTAAAGCATGTCTCTGAGTGAAATTCAGTACGTTGTCAGGGAGATCCCGGGAGGAATTTATGAGCAGGGCCCGATGCTGATCGGTTATACACTGAAGAGAAACAAGGCCACTGTTACATAACATTCTTCAGAAGAGTGAAAATAGAAACAATGCAATAAAAGTCCCAAAGAGCTGGACTACTTCTACATTACAGATACTAGAAGGCAACAGTTTATAGGACTGCTTTGATTTAGTGCATCTCACCGAGCCAGGCCTCGGTTCTGGAACTTTCCCAGTGTATTCCCTCCATTTGGTGTCCTGTAGTTCCATGTACGGCCCGTCAAAAGCTGTCTGGACATCTTTGAGTGAATAGTGACACACTGCAGACATCTTAACATTTCTCCTGGCAGTGAGAAAGAGAATGACATGAGAATGATGAGAAGTATGTTTTCGTTTATAGTCAGAAAGAAAATGTGAGTAATTTTTATTGATCACAGCACATGGTGGAATTTTAAATGCCATTTTCTTTTCACTACATTTATAATAATGATAGCAGGAACAGTTTTATTTTGTTCCAATTATGTTACATTCATTGAACCTGTATCCTTATGGAGAAAAGTAGAGCTTATAAAGCACACAAAAACAAACCCATTGCATTTTTCTTCTTTTCAGCTGAGGGACATAACTCTAACATCAAAAAAAAAAAATTTATGACTCCCTTCAGGCTGATAAAAGGGTTTGCCACTCAGTGCTCGGTCCTGTTTACTACCCGGAAACTGGTTTGATGGGAGAATTTGGTCACCAACTAGTCTGTAGACATTTAAAAGACAATTTAATGTAGCATGACTCTGCATACTCTCTCTCTCTCTCTCTCTCTCTATCCCGATTCTGCCAATTCAAATATTGGCCCAGGGCCCTGTGTACTATTGTGAGTGTCCCTGCTATAGCGAGAAAAACACATGGGAATATTTAGAGATGGCTCTCATGCTAAAATCCTTTAGTCATAAAAAATGTTGAGAATGAAGATAACAGGGTCACATGCTAGAGGATTAATGCTACTTCAGTTCACATCTCATTTAATGAGACTGCAGCACCCCCTCTCACTGTAAAACATTTCAACCCACTAAAACTGAAGGCTATTGTTTAACTGCAGCCTTAAATTAAATCTATCTATCTATCTATCTATCTATCTATCTATCTATCTATCTATCTATCTATCTATCTATCTATCTATCTATCTATCTATCTATCTATCTATCTATCCCTTGCCTTCCTAGATCAATCCTAGATTACATTTCTATTTGATTTATTTTAAATTATATTTCACTACATTCAAGTTCAAATTGCAATTCTGCACCCTGTTTGTTACCATTATTCAAATTCAGCAACTGAATTGAAATTTAAAAGGCATTCACAACTCAATTCTGAATGGTACACAGCCTTTCGCAGGTTCACAAATTCAATCTCAATGAATTTTCTCACCACTCGAGTCCAAAAACACCATACAAGTCACTGTCGTGTACGCTGCTTCCCTCGACGACAAAAACGCTGCGGAGCACGTTGAAATAAAGCTCATAATCAGGAATGGCACACACCAGTCTGGCCTTGAGAAAGGACGTCCACTTCCTCTGAAGAGACCTCTGCCCTCCAATGTCCCCCTGTGAACGGAAAACGAAAACAAAGCAACTGATACGAAAATCTAAGCAAATTACATATAAAATTATGGCTCATATTTATTAACTCAATAGTGTAGTAGGAATAACATGATATACATAATATGCGTATAGTCTGCAGTTCTTTTAAAGCTAACTCCTCAGGAACATGAGTCACACTAAAGTAGCTGTAAAAATATTAACAAATAATGAACACAATATAGCCCCATCTTACAATCTAATGGGATGTGACATAATTGAGTTTAAATGATAAATTACGATTATATAGCTTTGCATCACACCACCCCTGTCAACTTTCAAATCTGAGGTATACTGAGAAGGAAAAAAATATTATCTGGGGAATTTCTACCAAACCACCCCATGGCTTTTTGCATAATGCACATATTCCCTTGAGAGTAGTTCACTTGCATCAAGCACTGCAATGTGAAACTCTCCTGAATTAAACATTCAGCTTGAAATGACACAGTTGTGGGCACAAAAAGCTGTCCTAAATGTGCGAACAGCGTTCTGCTCAAAAACATGCTCCATCTGACTTTAGTAGTTACATGAGGACCTTCAGGCTAATTGTGGTGTCAGTTCACATTCAGGCGAGGGGAAGAAAGACCAGAACGGAGGACGGCTCAAATTTAAGAGTAAAGGAAATAGAGCCTTTTGTACGGTTTCTCCATAACAAAAGTTATTAGCAATGTTGTCACATGATTTAAGTATCAGATATGTGTTTCACTGAAAATGATAGAATGTCCTTCTTTTTATTTCTAAAAATGTACACTGTATATACATACAAAATATAGGGATATATAGTATGTATGTATAGACAAACAATGTCAAAGTTGAAATGTAGAGAAACAGATTACAAAGGAAAAAACGGAGCTAATGTACAATGTTACATAATGTATGCTCATGATGGCTGAGGAAGACATCTGGGGCAAAATAATCATTTCCCTCCTGCTCTTTATTGCAATTATCACAGCAAGGCATGCTTTGTTAATTTGACAGGAAATATTTTCTTAATTAATATGGAATGGATTTATGATGTGTAAACACTGAAAAGCAATATTCAGAGTAGCTTACATATAATTGCTATTTAGACTTTATTTGTGAAAAACACATTTCTTCGACATACATTTTTTTAAGGGTCATAGCATGGTGATTTATAGGGACACTTAGTATTAATAGTTTGTTGCTGTACTTAATTAGTAATTCGATTAACTTTTATTGTTGTTTTGTGCACTAATCTCTATAAGGGTGATTACTGTTCCCCTTGGTGAACCTGCTTAATTAAAAGAATTTCTCACAAAGTCAACAGAAGATTTTTAATGTATAGCAAGTAAGGGTTGGCAAAATTGTTAAGATTTTTTCTTTTTTCTTGATTGAACTTACAACAAAACTTTTGTTTATTGGGGTGAGACAATTAAAATGCTAACAAAGTTTTTCACGACTACTACTAATTTTATTTAGTTAACCTAAAGGCTGTGAACTACTTACTAAAACCATGAGAATTTTTTTCAGTGACGGTCAAGACATTTACAAGATTAGTAATGCTATTTCAAATAATACCGTTAATGTTTCCATGTGACACTGAAGACACTGGAGTAATGGCTGCTGAAAATTCAGATTTGCAATTACTGGAATAAATTACATTTTATAATACATTTAAAAATAGCAAATCACAATTTTAATGTGATTTTCACCATTCAGTCTTGGTAAACATAAGAGGCTTCTTTCAAAAACATTAAAAATACAACCACAAACTTCTGAACAGTAGTCTATAAGCATGGATGTGTACATGTGTGTGATCGGCCATATAGGTGTGTGTGTGTGTGTGTGTGTGTGTGAGTGTGCATGCAGTGTGGCCTACTTTGGACTGGAGCTTCTTTCCCTCCTAACTCAGTACGTCAAACAGTAAGGGACCTGACCTGCTTCACAGAGCCGTTAAGTCTTAGCTGCAGAGTGAAAGCAGGTGTGAAATAAATGAAGATATAACGGTGAGGGGAAAATGCTGGGTGGTTTATCCGATCAAAATGAAGACACTAAATGAGATGAGAGTAATGCAGGTGGGAGAGCATGTGTGGGAGAAGGAAAGCGAATGAGAGAGATAGTTTGGGTAGTGGGGCTCTATCTGCCCGGCAACAGTGGCAAACCATAGAAACTCCAGGAATGTGTGGTGACATGAGGTCAGGCTGCCACTGTCATAATTTTAGCTTATTTGAATTGTCCGTAGGAGTGAAAATGTCTTGTTAATGCAAATTTGAATATCAGATTTGAAAAATACAAATCTGTTCCTCTTCAAAATATATCTCAAACTTTACCTTACACACACGGGCCACCCTGGCCACTTTGGTCTGGCTGGAGTAAGCTGTCGGTTCTATGTTCCTCTCCGTGAAGAAGAAGTAGAGTTTATCATCATCCCCGATTGAGCTGTTGATGCTCTCTCGGATTAACGCTGAGCCGACAAAATCTGACTCTACGAGAAAGCACAACAGCATTAACTGCTGCCCACACCACAATGGACCAATTATGGGCCTTACAGATCTTATTGTGTGTCTGAGAATTTTCAAAGTACAGTGTTTATTGATTAAAATTGCGTGACTCTTTTGGGATCTTGCGTTTTAACTGAATCAAAACATTTTGCCTAAAAGTAGTGAATTGTTAGTGATGCTTACTAAAGCAAAAGTGCTATTACTTTTTTTGATTCTTGGCTATGACTTTTTGACCATCAAATAGCAATGTTTAAAAAAGCACATTAGTAACCATTCTTATTCTTCTTTTCCAAAACATTTTCAACTAACCCAGCAGCCAACTTGTTGGGGAATCGTCTGTCCGCAAATTGGGGAAGGGAAAGTTGCGTCGTATATCAGGGATGTTACGAAACTCATATTGGGAGGCAGAGTACATCTCACCATCTGAAACAGCAAATCTTATAGGTCACACTAGATGAAACCTGCAAGTTATGGAATAAGCTTATGAATCCAAGTCATTTACCTGTTATGAAACCAGTGTAGCCCTTTGTAGGGTCATAAGGACATTTCTCCTTTCCCTCCTCAAAACGCACAAAGGTAAAGCGTGCCACATCCTGAGCAAAACATGAAGATTTATAAGCACCATGCTCAATCTTTTGCTAGAATATAAAACATTTATGATCAAAATTTCTTTGCAATATGAAGTTCAGAATGAGAGAGGTAAACATCTCACTATGTAAGCACAGCGTGGTCTGAAGGCATGCGTCCCGCAGGTGTACAGGTGAGAGTCATTGTATCTGTCCAGGAACCGCACATGATTGTAGCATTCAGTCTGTGATAAAAAAAAAGGAAGAATTTATTATATATATATCTTTATTTTTCAAAAAAAAAACGCAGACTGCTGTGTAGAAAACCAATAGCCAATAGTCAAAAATGTTTATTATTGTTTAAGAGTCCTATTTTGATGCCCCTCATCAGAATACTCCATTTGAATAGTCGTGGCGGATTGTAGATTCGGGAGTAAAATGCCCACTGGTATGATTGGCTAACAGATGTTTGACAGCCTGCGTCCTTCACATATGGCCGCTGCTGTGATTTAGGTTAAAATGCATAATTACTCAGTACATATCAAACTGTACAAACAGACCCAGCAATAGTAACCACGTAATAAAACAGTTACTCACACTTGTGTGGTGCGACATTACTGTCAGATCCAATATAGCTGGCACAGCATCATCTTTTAGTTTCAATGTTTCTGAAAATCTTGTCAAATTGTGCCCTTGTTTGTAAATGAATCCGCAGTGAAATGAAGTGAACAAAGGACCAAGTTGTGACTGACACAGTCTGGATCTTCATTTAAAAAAAAGTAAATTCACTCTTTCCTAACGTTGGAATCAGAAGGAAGGAAATGCAAAGACTGTTTTTCCACAACTTGGCGCTATAAGGCACCTTGTTGTCTTCAGAGCCATATTTATGGTTTGAATTTTGCACAGATCTGCATTCGCCCCTCTTTTTATTTGAATCAGTGCATGAATCAGTGGGTGGGGCTAAACAGGCAGTGATTTTTGATTTCTCATTTCAGCTAGTTGCAAAGGCAACATATCAAAAGAAACTTTGTGATTCTTATTATTTATATCGGTAAAACCGTTTACCGGTACTTTTAGATTCCAGTTTATGCTCTCATAAAGCAGCATTTTTGGATTATACTGGATAATATTTTCCTCTCACTCTCACTTCTTTACACTAAAACCACCATCAGTTTTGCTTTTGTCAAGAAAATCAATGTTCATCTTGTTTTGTGTCAAATGTGCACAAGAACCTTTGAGTATGTGACATATGGTTTCCTAGATGTTATCTACAGTATGTATCACAAAAAAGTATACCTTTTCATTCTTTAGATGTGGTTTACCATTTATATATCCATTTGGAAGAAACATTTATCCAAAACAGCTTAAAAGTGAATTCAGGCTAATCAATTTTTCCAGTATTTGTTCCTTTTGAATCATTCACATGACATTGAGTTGAGCTGTGGGATTTATGGGAGGATATCCTACACATCGAGAATGGCAATACCTGATTGTTCTTTCCTTTGCTCAGGCACTGCCTCTTCTGTTCTGCAGATGCTGCCCATTCAAGCTGTTATACAGACATGAACAACAACTATGATCAGCCCAGCTGCATTAGGAAGAGGAATGAAACATATTGAAAATATTGTGACTCACAGAAACAGAGATACTGGTGTCACTGATGTTAGAGGTGTCCAGTTTGTAAATGGCCTCTCTGGCCCCAACATACAACAACCCTGGTCCGTCCTCCAGTAACAGAGAACTGTAGTTCACTGCAGCTCCACGGAAATGATTACAACCCAGCAGCCCTGCGAATGGAGAAAGAGACCCAGTTAGAAAAACAGGGACAAACATGACTAAATCGTGTCAACAACATAGAGACCCACTCATAGCTCTACACTCATTTGTCTATTATTGGAACTATTTGAACAGGGATGAACAGATGGAGAGCTAAATCATTATCAGCAAGCTATGAATACACTGAATGGCTATAAAGAAAACATGACCATGAAAACAGAATAATAAAGCTTCATTCAGCAGCATGAGAAAGTATGGCATGAACTGCATTAATATGACATAGCTTGGCCACAAACTAAGATCAGACTTCACTGTAAAAAAAATGACAGTATGCTGGCACAATAAAAAGAGTCAGAGAAAGCAAAAAAGGTGCAGTAAAAAGTACAGAATTTAGCACTTCCTGTTTTCATGTGCAATCATAAAGTGTCTTTCTGAGACATTGACATATTTGGGTGGTTTGCTTCCTCAAATTAGGGCATAAAGTAAACCCAGACACATTCTGAAGAATAAAGGACTTGCACTGCGTGCTGAGATTTCCTGCCACATACTGAGAGATGGGTGGGCTATGCTGATGAGACTTGGCAGTATTAGGCCAAATATCAACCATGGTACCCCTCAAATGCCCCTTTCTTACCTCTCAAAACTCCCATCCCCCCAAACACAGTGCTAAAGTCAGCATCAGCAACACTCTACAGTAAATCCAGCATGCAAGCATGGAATACCAAGGTATTTGGGACTAGAAATTTAAAGAGAATTGTGCCCCATCATATTTTCCATTATATTTTTAAACAAAGTACAAAAAGAAAAAATTGTTTAAAGACTTAACACCGGAATAGCATACCAAAATACTCAGAGAGATGCCGCTACTAAATCATCAACACAAAACAAATAGTGTGACTAGTATATTCCTGATTACAGAATGAATAGCACTGATTGGTGAATCAAAAGCATACAGAGTCTCTTTCAAGGAAAATCAGATTTTTGCAGCATATCTGAATGCTTTTTATTTGAATGGAGAAATCCTGAAATCTCAAAAACTGCTTGCCATACTTACATTTAAAGAATATTTCAAATTAGCAACAAACTCTTAAATAAATTGTCCCATAAATGTTGTTTCTTATGCTTAAATAGCATTAAAAAAAGCTTTTATTTTAAGTTGGTCCAGCGAACGCACTTGTGCAGCCCTAAGTTTCTGTTTCTATAACAACCAAAGCCTCTAACAGCAACTGCATGACATGATGACTATTAACAGCTGATTGGCTCTTTTTCTGTAAGGCGTGGCTTTTTCCACCATATTGCCAGTAGCACTTTTTCCCATTCATAATAACATGAGTGCACTGTTTTGGTATATCTACAGTTTCTAATACAGAGCAACCAGTGTTTTCATTTTCCAAATGAATGACTCTTATGAGACGATTCTTCTTAATGAACCAAAACCATATATTTATCAAAAGCATACAGTGCAACCAGTGTAGTCCAGTTTCCAACTATAGCTTGGACTTACATAAATATAGTTACAGACTGGTAATTTATATAACATTGCATAAAGATGCACATTATGAGCTATGATCATTAATACTAGTAACTTTTAAAACAGCACAACAAGCAGTACTCGTCTAGTGTCTGAGCTAGCATGAAAATAAGTGACAGTATAAACCAAAAAGTTAAGGTCATGAGGCTCTAAACTGTCAATCAAGGAAAGGTCGGAACAGACCTACGGGTTGCTGTGCATGGGGGATGGCCAGAGGCTAAAATTACTCATAACAGGAAAGAAAATATTAAGTTATGCAAACATGATTCAAGACTTCAGGCTAAGTGACGACATTCTGTGTGTGTTGTTAATCCTTGTGTCTCACTGTGTAGATAGAGAAAGATAGTGACTGTAACACACACACAGTGATCAGTGCAGATCTGACGATAAACCAAGGGATCACACAAAAGCCTTTGAGCTCAAAGCACACTATGTGTCCTTGGACCATGTACACACACAGCCACTTACACACACACACACACACACACACACACACACACATACATCCACAGAAATACCATTACTACTTTTATAATCACTTATCAGAACTTAGGTTAAGCGAAAAAGCAGAAATTTTAATATACATTTCCAGCAATAATTAGAAAGCCTTATATTATGAACATTTGACACGTTTGTCTCTGGAATATTTGATTTTAATTAGTCAATCATGGCAATATGGTCAAATATATTTTTAGCTTGTTTTCATATGAAGAACTTGATGCTGATTGTCTGCTTTTTTATTTTTGAGATGGATTTCTTTGATTAGAAGTGCTATACAAATAAGATAATCTTAGGCTTAAAAAAAATAATTTACTCTAGGATAACATACACACTATG
The DNA here is from genome assembly GCF_023724105.1 of Carassius gibelio. Classification (NCBI taxonomy): domain Eukaryota; kingdom Metazoa; phylum Chordata; class Actinopteri; order Cypriniformes; family Cyprinidae; genus Carassius; species Carassius gibelio. Next base: position 6,330,714 of record NC_068407.1, read on the forward strand.
TATAAATAAAATACATTTTCATCTGTCTAATTATTTGCAGCACTGCATGATCACAATTTCTAATAATTCATACCATAAAGGCTTATAAGGGTCTTATGAAAAATAGCCTCTGGTCTGCTAGTGCCCTTCCACACCAGCCTATAAAAACAGACCGACTCTGTGCATCACTGAGGGAACAAATCCATGAGCAGAGTCAACACAGCGCCCAAGGCCTCCTGTTGTATTCTTGCAGTGTGTGTGGTTTGTTTACTGTTCCCTAGAATGAACACTGGAACCAAGTTTCAACCACACAACCATCGTGCCAAGCTGGTAATATGCAAATTGCACATGCAATGTCTGTATGAACTTGCATTCTTCTTATATTCAAGTATAATTGACTATGAAGATATGACATATGAAAAAATGACAGTGTGTGGGTGGCTGTGTTTGGCTCAAGGACACACTACAAGGGTTAAGTGTTGTAGCTCTCACCTCATGCTACAAACACATGCATCTTTGTAGCATCTGTGTATGTGTGTGTGTGACTTGACTGTTGACTCACTCCAACCATGGTCCAAACAAACTTGGGCGGGCAGCCGCGGTGCTCATGTGTCCAAATTCGAATTGTGTTTGCTAGGGGGCTAGCGCTGACTAAATAAAAACTGACACTGGGTGAGAACAGTCAGCTTCAGACGTGATCAACATTACACAACCGCAGTCATGCTTCGTTATATTAAATATATCTAATCTTATTAGTAATTTCACAGTACCACTACATACTGCTTTAATAATAACAGAGATCTGCATTGTACTGTGTACCAAAATAAAGTAATATAAGCACAGATCTTTCTTCGGAAACTTGAGTTTTATATTTGAAAACATTAAAGTCCACTATACTTTATTAAATGACTTTACATTTAATAGATGTTTTTCGTCTCAATTCATTGAAAGTGAGATAATTATAGATCTGTTTCAGTAATCTTTTGATAAACACTTTGTCAAAAAAGCAGTAATGGTCATTGATTGGTTCCAATCCTTGGCAGAGAATTGATCATCAACACTGTGGCAAAGTTCAAACCAAGTGCAAACCAAGTTCCCAGTGATTAGTAATCACTCAAAGTGAGAATGCTGTCAATCACAGGTGACCTGGAATTCTAGACAAGTGTGTAAGTTCTAGTAAGTGTGTCTGAATTTAATTAATACTAACTAGGGGTGTAACGAGATCTCTTGGCACGCAAGATCTGACTGTTCTCGCGAGAACGCGTTGATATCCTCCCAGCTCTTTCAAATATATTTGCATTACACTGGCCCTTTCACCAGTGGTGGTATGTAAGATATTTTATGTTCACTCAAGTGGACTCATGATAAGTGGGAAAATTACACAGTTTAGTCTTTATCCAGTCATAAAAACAGAATTCACAGCTTTACGCGGAATCTCATGGAATTTTCAAACTTTAAATTAATTAATCATTTAAAAGTAAAGACAGATCATTACACTTAATTCAACTCACGATATGTACCTGTAAATATATAGCTGCTAAATTCAATTTAAATATGAATTCTGCATGTTCTGCGTGTCTCTGTTAATGAATGGCGCAGACACGAGTTTCATTTACTACACAGAAGCATGCCTGATGCTTGCGGTGATTTCAGCATCTGCGTCTCTCTAAATGAGGATGGAAACACAGGAACAACGTCTCCAAAACTGCTCTGAGAGTGACTTCATGAGCATTTTACCGTTTGATTTGAGTAAAACTAGCATCACTTACACAGAATTGTAAAGGTATTGGCGGCAACCCGTTAAAATAAGAGTCCGGTCACGTTACTATTTTTCAGTAAAATATACATAGCCAGCTATGTAATCTACTGCTATGCAGTTACTTCTACTACTACAAAAATGAAACACGACATTTTTTCCGTGGTTTAATTTTAAAAGTAAATCCCCTTTGTTGGTAAAATTTTTTTTTCAATAATTAAATGATTAAATGACAGTTAAATGTGAAAATGTATGTTTCATGATCAATTAGACATGCTTTTTAATTGATACAATTTTATTTAACTATTAAAAACGAGTTGAGAAAAATAAAAACTGAAAAAAGCAATAAAGAAAAATCAAAATCGAAATTAATTTTGAAAATAATAATAATAATAATTTAGGAAAAATTAAATGGATTTCATAGGGCCCTAACTATCCCTCAGCCTTGCTGCGCCCCCCCAGTTTGGGTACCACTGCTTTATTACTTTAAATACATACATTAATCGTGTTAATTATATATACTTTTTTTTTTTATTAAAGTGGAAATCAGTTTACAAAATAATAAACTTGAATGAGTGGTTCACTTCCACTTTAAAGGGATATTTGTGTTGTTTATTTTTATTTATACTATTTATCATTTTTGTGCAATTACTTGTCAGTTGAGTTTGTGGCAAAGCCTTCTGCAGTGTTTACATAATGATTATTACGGCATAAAATGTATTAAAATAGATGTTTAATTTCAAAAAGTTGATTTCAAAATGTTGCTGGTTTTCTATTTCTCCCTATATATTTCCTCATTGATGATTTCTTAAAAAAAAAAAAATCTTGTCTTGTCTCTCGTGAACCCAGTCTTGTGTCCAGTCTCGTCTAGTAAGATAAGTGTCTCGTCACCCCTAATACTAACCAAATTCTGTCTTATTAAGAACATATTCTTTTAAAGGTTACCAAGTTAGTTTCAATTCAAATATTGTACTAACCAGACAGTATGCAGTTTCAGACATAGCTAGTGTCTTAAAAAAAGTGTAACATCTAGTGTTAGCATGCTAATTAACAGTAGTAAAACAAAATAATATAAGAAAAACATCTAGATAAAAATAGCCGATTAGTCAACCATCGTGACTCATAGTTATGACGTAATACATAAAATACAAAAAGAACTTCAAAGAAGGAGACAGATGTTTTAATGTTGTTTCTTGTCAGGGAAATTTGTTTTTTTGGTTGGAAAGGAAATCAAAACTGGTTTGAAAAACGACCAGGAAGCATATGTGTGGGGAAAAAACAAAAACAAGTAATTCTTTCCCAGAACAAAAAATCCATCTCAGACACACTGAACCCTTTTTGCATAATGTAAAATGTAATCTGTAGCATAGTGCCAATGTAAGCAACCCCAAATGTGTGTTTATTATTGATGTTATTTCTGTATTAAAAGAAAGAAGTAGATGGCACCGCTCAAATCCTGTCACCAAGACAACAGCAACGCCCACGCAGATAAAACCCCCTCCGTCAGAGGGCTGGATTCCGTGGTTTTGGTTTATCCTGCCTACCTTTTATGAATCCCAGAGGAAAGCGTTTACTCTCAAAGCATGTTTAAAACAAACAGTGGATGTTAGATGTGTATTTTAAGTCCCTTTTCTGTAAACCTCAGGGTTTTCAAGAAATATTACCTTTCTGCTCGAACAGTAAATATAGATCTAGCTTTTTTCCACAGCAGTTGCCTCGACTGAAATCTGTCCTGACCTTACACGATAACTCACATACTGTGATTTTGTTTAGAAAACTTTCAACAGAAACACACCTTCTGACCAACGAATTTCCAAGACTGCTTTAGTTGTTTGGAATAGCTGGATAAGGATTTATTTTATAGAGATTATTCTCACAAAGGATTAAATATATATATATATAAAACATACACATGTTTTAGAAAGAAACAAATGCTTTTATTCTGCAATGGTGCATTAAATTATATAATTAAATTTAAATTAATAAAAAATAATCTATAATAATATTGATTTTTTTTAAAATAATATTATATTAAAAATAGTTCCATTGCTGTTAAAATAGAAAACAGCTAATTTAAATTAAAACGTTAACTTATCTATTTTAACAAATTAATTAATTAAAATTACTGTACATGGAACATCTTAAGTTATTATACATTCAATATACAGCCATGCAGCAGACAGATACAAAAATCTCTAAAGACCCTAGATGCACTTTTCTCCTTGTCCTGCTACCCCAGATGAATTACACATGTATACATATTTCATTTCAGAGTTACTTCAGGTCTGCTAAGCAGTACTAAAACCCTCGAGAAAACACACCATGTACTCAAACCCACTACAGCAAACCATTACAACAAGTCAGCACCTTATGTTACACCCACAAAATTATCTCTTCTTGAATTCAACACTGTAGCTCTCTCCTCGAATAGACATATTGTAAGACAAAAGCTTGATTTAGCGGAGATTCAACACCCTTACATACATGTCTGTACACTCCTACTTCTCCTTCTGTATGCTCTAGCTCTGTCTCTCATCCCAAGAGAGCCTAAATATAGGTCAAGGACTAGAGTCAACCAGGGCAAGGAAAAAAATACAATAATGAATGCAAATTAAAATGAAAAGATCTGCAGTGTCTGAGCACAAATGAACCGTATGAGCCATTATGCAGCAGCAAACTTTAGCAACACTTCAGTTTAAGCACCTGAGTGGGTAAAGATGTCATAACCTTCTCAATCATTTTACAAGTATGTCAATTATCTTACATGCAATTAAGCAAAAAAAAAAAAAATGCTTTCCCATTTCAAATTCTCATCATGCATAGGCTAATTCCACCTGAAAATGTGAACACTGGCTCTATGGTGCTAGCAAAACATTGCTCTATTTGTTTGAGCATCCTGACCAGCCAGAAATAGTGGCTGGCTTAAACCATGGTGTGAGTCTGTGGTGATAAATACACATTTATCTTCATCAGTGCAGTCAGAGGGCAAATCTACTCTTATGAGAACATTCAGCTTTAGAAAAAGCTTGGGCTTTATTCCAAATTGCAGACATTATTCATCAATGACGGCTATTAATGTTCAACTACAGTTATTGGGAACCCATTTGGTGCACAAAGCATAAAGACAACAAGCTTTGACAGATTTAGGAGCATCGGTGAGGTCTGGTGCTGATAAAGACCGGTTTAATGAGTTTGTTCAGGCCTCTCAAGGTTTTCACACAAACCGTTTTACTAGTTACTGACTTCTTTGAAACACCACACACACCTTTGGCAAGTAGTAGCCACTATATCTCAAGGATACAGTTTAAAACCGATTTTCTGCTGAATAAGAGTTCAGCATTTATATGGAACAGAATGCTTTTGTAACATTGTAAATGTCTACTGTCACTTTTGATCAATTTAAAGCATCCTTGCCAAATTAAAGTGTTAATTTCTTTCCAAAAAAAGAAACATACCTGTACACGATCAAATTCGTCACACACTGAGAGCCCACGTGGTAGTCCAGGCTAACCTCACAGAAGTGAATGTGACCTAACCTCACTTTATATTCTCACGGCATCTGCTGTGTGAATCTTATGAACTGGGCCAGGACAAGTGAGAAGGGCTGTTTAATAATATCCAGAGAACTTCCATAGCCTCCAGCACTACAGGCAAAATAGTGCCAAACACGCCAGTGAATGAAGCGAATATACCTGATACTTTTAATGACTATGGAAACTAAGTAGGCTAAATGATAAAGTTAATGCTCTCATGATGTGAAATTCAATGTATAAAACATTAATAAAATAATAAGCTGTTAGACCATACCAGTTGCATACTATGTAACACTGCAATCAGATATTAAGAAATTATATGATATGAGGAAACTGAAAAATCTAGAACTCACAAAAAGCATTCTCAATTCAGTTCTAAATGATGCACAACACTGAAATACATGTAAAGAGTTTTACCTTTAACATGTACAGTTGTCCTGGGGGTGACATCCACATCAAGAACCGGTCCAAATGGAAAACCCCAAATGATTGGTATTAGGTATCCAAGCACAATCAGCATGAAGCCGAGCTGTTTGGTCTGCCGCATGATCAACAGGATGTACTGAGGTTCTGCTGAGATCCAGGCAGGTTCCTCCAGCAGTACTTTGCTGAAGATAATGTTGTTGTGTAATTGATGCTGATTCACTAGAACAAGCTCCCGCTTCCAGCAGTGCAGTCATGGGCTGCTAACTCATCCTTCCTCTGTCAAAGGTTTCCCGCTGCATTGGCAAGAAAAAATGAGTGAGTCTCTTCCTTCCTGAGACACACATCAAGAGCAGATGGCTTGATGAGAAAACACGTCATACACAAATGCATCCACTAAACATTTCATAGTGCAGTGTACATCTACTGTATCACATGCTATTATCAAACTACACAGAGTTATGAAAAAGCCTAAGGCAATCGCATAAAAATGTGCAAGACTATTAACATTCCTGTAGCTGGTACAGCGTGGTGCTTGTTTTTTGGGAAGAACACAAACTGATGAAATACATACAAAACGTTGGATAAAACTGCATCAAATGTAAAAGAAACAAACTTCACTTTCCAAGAACATGAAGAATATAAGATAGCAATAAATGCTTAATATTAAAGAGCTGACTTCGAATAAAGCAAAACAAAGCTTTCGCTTGGTCACGCTGAGGTCTAGTCAGTCATTTTCAACAGAAAAATTGCTGAAAATGTACTCACCCCCATGCCATCCAAGATGTAGATGAGATGAGATGGAGAAATTTTGCATTGCATCACTTACTCACCAATGGATCCTCTGCTGTGAATGGGTGCCGTCAGAATGAAACTTTAAACAGATGATCACAATAATCCAACAACTACAGTTTTGCAACAAACAAACATATCAAGAAGATTTTAACGTTGCTTCTGGTCAAAATATGAGCTCTCTTTCCATAACATTGCTTTCTTCATCAAAAAAGTAGTTTTGTCTGAATCAGGAGAAAAATGTGCACAGATCATGCAGAATTTACAAGCAAAAATGGTTCAAAACAGTTAGACACTAAATAGATTGTGATGTGAAAGGACAACAGGGGATGGACTTTTTCACTGCTACTGATATTATGGATTATGGAATTTCTGATTCAGCCAGAAGCGATGGTTCAAAGTTAAAACATACTAATGTTGGATTTGTTTACTTCAAACATGCAGCTTTTCACTTCACAAGATGTTAATTGATGAACGGGAGTCATGTGGATTGCTTATGAATGACTGTATTATTTTTATAGGCTGTTTGGACTCTCATTCTGATGGCACCCATCCACTACAGAGGATCCATTGTTGAGCAACTGATGTAATGCTGAATGTAAACTTAATTCCATCTTGGATGGCATGAGTGTTCAGCAGATTTTCATCTTTGGGTGAACTATTCCTTCAGAATATTTTTTTTTCTGGCATGATGCACTATGTGGAGGATGCACATTTTTTTTTGGCTCTGGAGAACTGCCTCAAAAGCAATTTTTGTAGCTTTTGATTCACTTTATAGTGAGAAAACCTCATTTCAAAACACTTGGTGAGTCACAAAAATTCTTTGTATGAGGTATTGCTTAAATGTGTTGTCTAGAAACACCATTATTTGATGGTGGAATGGATATGGATGCAGTGGATATAGATACAATAGATGCAGCCACTATATACACCATTGAAGTGAATATAAATGGTTTTGCTTTGCTCCAATTTCTTGTCCCCCACTTGAAGGCTGCTTGGTTCATGCATATCACTTCATCTATTCAGACATATATTGTACCATAAACGCAAAAGCATTAACACCTCTCCTGTTACAATAAGCACCCTGCTCGGGGTAGTATGGACAAGAGACACGTCAACCTGATCACATCACAGGCTGGGAAAGTAAATTTGCCTGCATAATACTGTAGTAGATAGTACATAGAGAAGCATCAAGCGCAGAGTGTCATAAAGGGATCATTTCTGATATAGCCATCTGTCAGTTGAACAATATAAATACTATATATCCAGTCTGACATTTCCACAGATGGTGAAGAAATACCTCCAATCACACAAATGTGGGATCTTATGGCATATCTCACTAATTCTCCATCTGCACTTAATCTAGTCTAGCTGCACTGACAGAGTCGTGAGAGATTTTGACTTAATAAGAATTTTCAAGTCTAATTTCCAATACTGATTACTGCATCCTGAAATGCTACTTATAATTATGCATGTCAAAACAGTTCATGCATCCATTCCATCAGACATTATAACTAATTCCCCTATGTAGGCTGTACAATAGGTTTCTCCTGTATGCTGAGATAAGTAAAATAACATGTTTGATTTGACAATGGAAAGAATGAATCATTCAAGAATTCATTAGGCCTTCTGAGTGCGTTAGGGACAAGATTACTGTTAGACCAAGTTACTGTTACTTTGATGCCATTAATGAGCACATTATCTGTCTTACTTTGGTTAATTAAATCAAATAACAATGGCACTGTTTCTGAAGACGTTTTCATGGTTTGTTTGTCAAACTAATGCTTATAAGAGTTAAGAGAACCCTCAAAAGAACAAGACAACGGTGTAATCACTTCTGATAACATGGACTAACTAATAATAAATATTACCCACTCCTACCATACTCTGGCACGGATATGCAAATTGACTTGTATTATTATAAAGTATATAAAAAAATAATCATTTAATACAGCACAGGCAAAAAGGACATAAACAGTATTAATCCAACCTCTAGTCCAGCTAAATACAACACAAATCAAATGCATACTAAAAATGTATTAAGTCTACATTTTATAAATAATTAATATTAATTTAGCAGGGTTGTATTTATTAAGTTTTATATAAGTAGACTTCCTAATAAAAATGCTACATTGAAGCAAATCTGAATTATATGTATTTTTCACCCCCTGGGCAACTTCCAGTAAAAAGAAGAAGCTCAAACTGCTTTCTGTGATGCCTCTGATAAATCACTCAGAACCGTTCACTTTATACATATCAGGTTTCAGAGCACTAGATTTGTTGGTGCAAAGCATACACCTGCAAAACACATTTACTGGATAGATAGATCACACATAGATCTAGATTAGATTGCACACCACTGCAGTATTTTTAAAGGGCACTTCTGGCACTCATTCCCAGTCACCTTCACCTGCGTGTAGCGATCCCAGCAGGCTCCGCTTACATTACAAACAGATTATGCGCAAAGATACCTACTAATGACAACTACACAGATGTAATAAAAAAGCGTTTGCAAAATGTTAAGGATACATCGCAAGCTCTGTAGTTAAATTACCTGACTGTTTCAGAACAAGTAAGCATCAGTCATCCTGTGTTTCCACTGGATTCCCTGTTGTGCTGCTAATGATGCCTTTGCTTCAGTGATCTGACTGTGTACTGCGCTGCAAGCTTGCACGCTCCTCAGAGCAGTCCCAGGTGAAGCCAAGCCACGCCTCTCTGGGTAATATTCATGAGAGACCACGCCCAACTGCTTTGTGTCGCAATGTCACTTCACTAATGCATAGGTTTAAATGATCTTATATTATTAAAGTTTTTGAGAATGCAACGGACTTGTGCATTCATCAGAGATTTTTGTACGACCATTGCGACACGGACACAGCCGTTTCATTTGTATCGGTTGCCATCTAGAGGTTAATATAAAAAATGCAGCATGTCAGGGCACGCCGGGGCTAGTTGTCACATGGGAGGCAGGACGTAATGGCTGTATTTCAGTGACAAGTCATTACTTGTTTTTTCTAGCAGCGATTTTTTTTCTTAAAGTAATGTTAGATTCCATTTTCTTGCCCTTTTAAAAAAAGTCCTCTATAAAATAATATCAATTTACTCTAAAATAATACAATCTTATTTGTGCTTATTTGGATAGGCCTATATATAAAAAAAAATTACACAATATATATATTTTGCTTGAAGGGTATATTTCAATGTTCCTGTTTTGGAATTGTTTCAAGTGTTTACAATTTTACTATGGAAAATAATTTAAAATATTGTCGAGTTATACATACATTTAATAAATAATACATAAGCCTATATTTTAATGTGGAAAATGTCTGACTCTATTTTCTTCATATTTATGGTATTTTTTATGGTTTAACATAAAAATACCAAATAATGTGACAATATAAATATATATATTAGTCATGACTGTAAAGTATATGTTATTATTCTGTATACTACAATACAAAGCTAAATTCATACTGTTTAATTGAAATTAATGCTATATATAATCATGATAATTTATCATTATATAATATAATTAAAATATAATTTGGTTTGGCTGAAAAAGGCCTCTGTAAGGCCTGAGCTTTACTTTATTTCTATCTTTATTTATGAAATTTCTTATTACGTAAATAAAAATAGGGTAACACTTTATTTTAATCTGTTCTTGTAACACATATTACATACACTCACTATAATAAATTAGGCTATAAATATTCATAATTACATGCAAGTAACCCTAAACCAAACCCTAATCCTAACCATAAAGTACAGTTAATTAATATAACTTAGTGCTTAAATGCATAATTACACTGTAAAAATGACACCTTAAGATAAAGTTTTACCAACATTAGCTTTAGTTTCTCGCATGCCCATACAATATAAAAAAACGTGGCCATTATCAGCTTGGAATAGTGCATTCATGTTTGCATTTCCTCCTTATTTATTTTACAGACTTTACTGCTATTGAAAATTATGTGCCATTTAAATGGCCACAACAACGTAGCATCAATATTCCCAGGTTACTAAATCAGTGTGTGGCTGTCTATGTGTAGATGGCAACTGGATGATGATGAGGAGGAGGAGCAGGGAAGACTCATGACGTCACGGGCTTCCTCGTCCAACACACGACACGTTTCGATGTAACTGTGAAACCTAGAAACGTTTACAGCGCCTGTTTTGATCATCAGGTGATTGCAGCTTTGATATCAGACTCACATGGTAAGTGTCTAAAAGCCTATATGTCTAAAATCTCCGACTCGACAGTTCGTCTGTTTTCTGATCAGCTGGTTGAGTGGGTTCGTCTGTGGGCTGTGACTTGGTAACTTACACGTCGCATTGCTTGATATGAAAGCGGATAGCCTGCTAGCGAGCTTAATTTAGAGCAGGATTAGTAGTTTAAAAGGTTAATTTAGGTTTAAAGTGTCACGTCGCGGCTCGAACTCATAGTTTAATAAAATATTAGTGATTTTCCTTCAGCTATAATGATCTGATCAAATTCAAACACTCGCAGTTAAGCGAGGTGAATTACTATGAGTAGAGTCGCTAATGTCAGCGGCTAGCACAGCTCTGCTAGTGAAATATTGTGTCATTATGGTAGTGAAAATGTAACAACGTATCATTCAAGGCGAAGACATTCGGTTATGGAATGTGTTTTTAAACATGTTCTGGAATATTAAATGAAATATCGAAGCAAAATCGTCGAGTTGAAGCAGCCATTCCAACGTTTTCAGTTTCTCTTTTTTAACCGCTCTGTGTTTTAAGTGTTTTGAATCGGTAATGTATTTATGCCTCTATTGAATATTTACTTACAGGTGTCAGGAGTCTGACAGTGTGATCAATGGCTCTTTTAATCATGCTTCAGGGGTAATTGTTTATTAGGAGAAGATGGAGTACGTGCGATGAGTTGCATACATTAATGTTATTTTACATTAATAAAACACATATTTTGGTGAACAGCTTTAAATAGATATATCAAGGAAAGGCTTAATTCTACTTAATTATAGGTTATGACAAATAATAATAATGTTATGTGTTTTTTGATACATGGAAATATAAAATAGTGGTCGTGTTAGTTATGTGATTTTAAAGGAATTATTGTGCCCTTGAATTAATAAATGTACATAAAGGGTCACTTTTCCCCCAAAGAAAAAAAGAAAAAAAAGCCTCATTCTGCTCAATTATAGATTATGACAAATAATACAAAAATGTGACTTGTATTTTTTGTGTGTGTGTGTGTATGGCAATATTAAATAATTGTGGAATTGTTTGTGTAATTTGAAATGCGTTATTGTGCCCTTAAATTGATAAATATACATAAAGTGTCACTGTTCCAAAGAAATCAGAAGATCCAGCACTCTATTCAACTATAGCTGATGACAAATAATATGTGTGGCATGTTTTTTTAGTTTTATATATGGTAATATTAAATAATTAAGAAATTGTATGATTCCACATTAATTGTTGTGCCCTTGAATTAATAAATACACATAAAATAGTGCCAATGCTCTGATGACATTTAAAAAAAGGCTTCATTCTACACAATTATAGGGTATGACATAATATCTGACATATACATACACACACACACACTCACACATGTTTGTTTTTGTGAAAAGTGGGTTCATCCCATAGGCGTAATGGTTTTTATACTGTAGAAACTGTATATTCTATCGCCCTTCACCAACCCTACACCTAACCCTAACCCTCACAGGAAACTTTGTGCATTTTTACTTTCTCAAAAAAACTCATTCTGTGTGATTTATAAGTGTTTTGAAAAATGGGGACACGGGTTATGTCCTCATAAGTCACCCTCTCCTTGTAATACCTGTGTCATACCCATGTCATTATACAGAGTTGTGTTCTGATATGTCACAAAAACAAGAGCACACACACACACACACACACACACACATATATATATCTCCTATGTGGCTCTAATGGTTATTCTAACTTTGCTACATAACTTTACATCTTCTGACTGAAAACAATACAGACAAACAGAGTTCTCTGAAAGCTATTTAGCTGTTGGTTTAAGTGCTAAAGCATTTGTGTAAAAAGGGTGTGAATGTTCGATGTTTCGGGCAAATAAATGACTTTTCCATCTATGTGAGAATAGTTCCCACGCATCCTGATGCTCTGGAGAACAGACACAGGTGGACAACCTGTCACCGTAACAAAGCGCTGCCAAAACGTTGGTCTTTTGCTCCATGGCACTTGATCTCTTGTTGGATCAAAGATTGCTGAATCGTATCGGCTGGGAAGCAGCCACCTGTCCTTTAGAAATGAGATGAGATTAGATGAGATGAGAATCAATGCATGCAACGCGATCCAGTGACATGTGTTTTGCTTCTCCGCTTAGATCAGATGGAAATCAGGCCTGGAGTAACAAGTTCACTCATATGTTTATGGTACTTTAACTGTGCAGAACTGTAATTCATTGTTCTCTCAAAGAGCTGGGGGGCAAGGTTATTTTAAAGTTGTTTTAACTATAAGAGGAGGGTGTTTTCAACGAATCCCAGGACTTGTGTGAGCTTGCTAAGCATGTGAACATCAGATGTGCCAGCCAGAAAGCATTGTAATTTACTTTTTGCTCTGCCATGTGTGCCAGGTCAAGTTGGTGATATTTGCAAAAGGTTGTCTGTCACGGATGTCCAATGTTAAAGAAATAAAGGATTCTCTGTGCATGAGGAAATTCACATGACTCTGGCACAATACAGTCTGCTCCACCCTTCTATTGGAAAGTGTTCAATATTTGATAGGAATCGCAGGCCCCAGCCTACACGAATGCTGCTCAGGTTACATCTCTCATCAGACCCCAGAGGAATCTCTGGACTGAGTAACAATGTTTGTTATTGTCATGGTTGAAGCTGGGATGAGATCATCCAGCTCATTAAAATCTAAAGTTCATGTGCAATTACACTTCTCCGTGGGATTTATGGTGACTTTTCTGCTAGGAATGGTTTTACAGGCACAGTGTGGAGGTGTGACCCGGAAAGTACTGAAGAATTGCTCACATGACACTCTATGAAGCAGTCCAGGCTGTTTTTGTTATTATGAATATGGAAAATGGGCTGCCTTCTTCCCAAATTCCCCATAACACTCTTCATGGGAAAATAAGTAAGCTTTTTTTTTTAAGAGAGAGCCTATTTTTTTTATACTGGTATTTTCTGATTCATTTTTGATTTGAGAATAGACTTGTTTTGAAACGAATTAAACATGTTTTAGTATTTCATACCAAAAAACCATAATTTGCTTGACTAACCTTGTAAAAGTTGTGATTTTAAGCATCTTTGGTGATGTTTTTCCCCTGACTTTCCCCGACATTGTTCTTATTCTTATCTGGCTTTAGCTTGTTTTTCCAGATTCATATCCAGCAAAAGTGCTGAATCATTAAAACAAAGCAAAAGCTGCTTGATAATGTGCAAGTGAACGTTGCAAGTGAACGACGCCTTGCGGTGCCATCCCAAAGAAGTTAAAAATCACTCTCCTGGACCTTTTCCTGGACTGTGCCCAGCTGGTGGAATGACCTCCCAATCTTAATTCATATTTTTAAGAAACATCTAAAGACTCAAGTTTTTCGCCAGCACTTAGCCAACTAATATTAGCACTTTTCCTTCTTTTCATATATATATATATATATATATATATTAGGGGTGTAACGGTTCACAAAATTCACGGTTCGGTTCGATACGATACACTGATGTCACGGTTCGGTTCGGTTCGGTTCGATACGTTTTAGATACAGCAAAATGTAAAAACATCTCAACTTTTCAGAATGCCGCAAGCGCACCGCGGGTCATGTGACAAGAACCAACCAATCAGCTTCATCCTTTCCCGTAACAACGTTGAGAGCTCAGCCAAGATGAAGGAACAGCTGATCATAGTTGTATATGGATTGCAATTTTGAAATAAATTCAGTAGCAGAGCTACTGCAAGCGATTTTTAGAGCTGCAAATCCATTTATCCTTCGCTGAAATTTCCGCGTCTCATGGAGAGAGCACGTCATTGTTGCTTAGCAAAGACAGACGCCTCAGGAGAAAGACGCGCTTAGCGTTTTCCATGCGTTTTTAGGCACGATATGTGAACGGCCCCTAAGGCGCTCGCTCACTCAGCACGCGCTGAAGGCTCGTTGCAAAATGTCTAATGCATTTAACAGACCAGAAATATAAGATCCTAAAATAACCAACAGGTCTGGTGTTTGGGTTGGATTCCCTGTAAGCTATAGTGTCTAAATGCTGCAGGGATAGTTTGCTGCGTGCATGTTTCTCCTTTTTTTCGTCTTTTCCCAGATAGTACTGACGCATATATCCCAGATATTCCCGCTGGTTTTTTTTTTTTTTTTTTTGTAATCCCGCTGGTGTACCCTGTCATGTTGCAGATGCGACATACCGTTGTTTATTTATCCACCACTCTCTTGCCATCACCATTATAGCTTAAAGGGAATCCAAAGTGCACCCAAACACCAGACCTGTTGGTTATTGGAGGATCTTCTCATTTCTAGTCTGTTAAACGCATTGGCTATTTTGCAATGAGCCTTCAGCGTGTACTGAGTGAGCGAGCGCCTGCTGAGTAGCCTAACATAAACATATAAGATGGTGTTTTTTTCTTCTTCGGGAGTGTCAGGGGCGTTGCCTGTTACGTTGTTTGGGTTATTGGGCTACCTTGTTGAACGCATATCATTATATTTCTTTCTCTCTCTTTTTTATTTTTTTCAAATATAATTAATTACTCCAACGAACCGTTCGGTATACATAATGCGTACCGCGTACCGAACCGAAAGCGTCGTACCGAACGGTTCAATACGAATACGCGTATCGTTACACCCCTAATATATATATATATATATATATATATATATATATATATATAAAATAAAAAAAACCTGGCTATGCGTTCTGTACTAGACTAACTGAGCTTTTGATAAAAACGTCTGCTGAATGATTAATTGTAAATGTAAAATAATGTAATACAGATGCTCAGTTTTCACATTGGCTCGGCCATTGTCCAGTTATGCTCCCTGAATCTGATTCAAGTAATGTTAATTTCCAGTCTAAAAACAGCCGACAGACATTACCCAGACTCATATTTTACACAATAATAGACTGCATGTGTTTGAACTGGTTGGTTTGTGTTTGTTTGCAGGGGTGGATAAAGTGATGAGCCCCCCCTGCCCGGCCTGTGGGACCTGTAGAGCGCTGCGTGGGCAGGAAGAGTGGAGAGAAGTAGTAAAGGATGGGAAAGAGGGTATGGGGCCTCTGCCAGGGCGTCTCAACGGCTGTGCTCTATGGCTCCCTGGCTCTGTTCGTCTCCATTCTCCACAATGTCTTCTTACTGTACTATGTGGAGACCTTTGTGTCTGTTTACAAGATTGACAAGTTGTCGTTTTGGGTGGGAGAGGTAGGTTTGTTTAATGGCTTCTTCAATTACTTAAGATTCTTAAATTGTAAAAAAAATTCTTAAAAATGTCTATGTTAGATCTATTATTATTATTATTATTTTAATTTATTATTTTTTTTGTTTTGTTTAAATGTTTACCATTCCTAATTTTGGGGTCACTAAGGTTTTTTTTTTTTTTTGAAGAAAGAAGACTTTTTAGGAAACTATTAATATTTAATCTAGAGTGATGATAAAAATGTTTTACACAATTTAACAATAGCTTTTAACATTAATAATAATAAGAAATGATACTTGAGCTCCAAATCAGCATTTTAGAATAATTTGTGGAGGATCATGTGACACTGAAGACTGGAGTAATGATGCTGAAAATTCAGCTTTGCCATCACAATCAAACAATATGTAAAAAATAGAAAGCAGTTATTTTTAAATTGTAATAATTTTTCTAAATATTTCAATTTTTACTGTGTTCTTGATCAAATAAATGAGAGAATATGAGACTTAAAAAACATAAAAAAAAATAACAGACCCCAAATGTTTGAAATTCTTATTCATTATATTTGACTAAAATGCTGCTGTTTTTAACATTTTCTTTTCTGTTTGTTATATCATTTCTTTATCCCAGACTGTGTTTCTGATATGGAATAGCCTGAACGACCCTCTTTTTGGCTGGCTGAGTGACCGCTCATTCCTGAGCTCTCCTCAGTAAGATTCACTCTCTTCAAATTGGAAATCCATATTTCAGTAGGTACCATGTCTCATTTAAATCTTTGTTTGACTGTTCAGGTCTGGGTCCCAGATCACGTCCCCTGAGGTGGTCCTGAAGCGTCTGCAGGCACTCTCCCGTAGCGGGCCTCTCTTTGCCCTTTCGTTCCTTTCCTTCTGGGTTGCCTGGACCTGGCCTGGACTGCAGTTCCTCATCTGCCTGTGCCTTTACGATGGCTTCCTCACGGTGGTCGACCTCAACCACAACGCTCTCCTGGCCGACCTGGCCGTGTCAGCACATGACCGCACACGCCTCAACTTCCACAGTTCCTTGTTCAGTGCGATGGGCTCTCTGTCCGTCTTCCTCTCTTACTCCTTCTGGAACAAGGAAAACTTCTACTCCTTCAGACTCTTCTGCGTGACTCTAGCCACTCTCTCAATGCTAGGCTTTTTTGTGGTTTCACGTCTCCTGCGGCACCGGTTTCAGAACGAAGTCCAGCTACGCAAGGACGAGAGCCAAGCACTCACTGAGTAAGAGCATAATTTTTTTTTTTTTTGCGTGCTAAATGTTGCTCGTCGTTTAGCAGTTACATTTCATTGGAAGCAATTTATACCACACTAATTGCAGAGCCGGTCCCCGTGGAGCAACCTGGGGTTAACTGCCTCACTCATGGGAGGAATGTTGAGAGCGCTGGATGTGAACATTCAGTATTTGTGTTACCAGTACAGCTTCTCAAAGGAATATTTTACCCATCATTTACCACATATTAATCACATACCTATATTACTTTCTACTATGAAACATTAAAAGAGTTATAAGACAGAATATTCAAGAAAATTAAGATTATTTGTACAAAAAAGAACCATATAATTACCTTATTTTCCAGACTATAAGTCGCACTTTTTTTCATAGTTTGGCTGGTCCTGAGACCTATAGTCAGGTGCGACTTATTTATCAAAATTAATTTGACCTGAACCGAGAGAGATGAACCGAGAGAAAACATTACCGTCTCCAGCCGCGAGAGGGCGCTCTATGCTGCTCAGTGCTCCTGTAGTCTTCCACTGAAGACATAGAGCGCCCTCTCGCGGCTGTAGACGGTAATGTTTTCTCTTGGTGCTTGGTTCTTAATAAATGCGATTTATAGTCCAGTGCGATTTATATGTTTTTTCCCTCGTCATGACGTATTTTTGGACTGATGCGACTTATACTCAGGTGAGACTTATAGTCCGAAAATACGGTAGTGTATTACAGCCTACACCATCTTCACATAATGCCACATATGAATATTTGGCCAAGATACAGATTAATAATCTGGAATCTGAAGGTGCAAAAAAAAAGAAAATAGTCTTTAAAGCTGAAGTCCTAACCAATACATATTACTAATTGAAAATTACATTAAAATATATTTATGGAAGGAAATTAAAAAAATATCTGTGGAACATGATCTATACTTGATGTTCTAATCATTTTTGGCATAAAAGAAAATCTGTGCTTTTTAAAACTGGTTTTCTTCTCTTCTCTTTTGTTGCCTCTCATTGGATTATTCATCCTCATGACGTCCTCATAGACTGAGTGTCGGTCAGGCTCCTTTTACCTCACCTGAAAAGCCAGTCACTCTTGGGAAGTATCTAAAGCAGCTGTCACACCACAAGAACTTTATGTGGTTTGTTTCTATGAACCTTGTACAGGTAAATATGAGCAAACATGCACAAAAGACCAAGCTAAAGTGGTATATCCTGTTATCATTCAGTTAGAGAACCAATTATATGTGTTTTTTTCCTTTTACCCCACCATCTGCAGGTATTCCACTGCCATTTCAACAACAATTTCTTTCCTCTATTTTTGGAGCACCTCCTGTCAGACCATATCTCTGCCTCAACCGGATCCTTCCTGCTGGGTAAGACCAAACCAAATCATTCACATGAACGCAGCAACGCCGGCTATGTAATATCATCTTTTTGAAAGAAGTCTCTTAAGCTCACCAAGGCTGCATTTATTTGATGAAAAATACAATAAAACAGTAATATTATGAAAAACTATCACAAGTTCAAACAACTGTTTTATGATTTAATATATTATTAAATGTCATTTATTCCTGAAAACTGAATTTTCAGCAGCCGTTACTAAAGTTTGCAGTATCACATGATTCTCAGGGCTCAAGAAACATCACTTATTATTATCAAGGGGACATTTTTTTTTAAATAGAGCTGAATAAATAAGCTTTCCATTGATGTATGGTTTGTTAGGATAGGAAAATATATTTGAAAATCTGGAATCTGAGGGTGCAAAAAATATATACATTATATATACATATACATATATACATCTTTGCTTAATATCCTAATGATTTTTGGCATAAGAGAAAAATTGATCATTTTCACCCATTAAGTGTATTTTTGGCTATTTGCTACAAATGTGCCGTGCTACTTATGACTGGTTTTGTGGTCCAGGATAACCATGAAAACCGTGATTTATTTTTTAAATACAATTTTCTTATTTTATTTTCCTGTGACACAGGCATTTCTTACATTGCACCTCATCTGAACAATCTCTACTTTTTGACGCTGTGCCGAAGACTGGGTGTCTATCAGGTTGTCCGCGGGCTCTTCCTCCTGAAGTTGGGTCTCAGTGTAGTCATGCTCTTAGCCGGAGCGGACCACGTCTACCTGCTCTGCATCTTTATTGCTAGGTGAGAAATGAACGTTCCACGAGCCCTTCAGCCTCAGACTGCAGGTGTTCTGCCTCTTATGTGATATGAAATTCAAAACATTATGAACCTTTCAGTTATTGGATTTTGTTTAAAAGGAGCAGGTGTGCTTTTGTTTGCTAGCTAATCCATGTTGGTTCAAGACTTAAAACGAAGGACTTTTATCCATGCTAACAGACAGAAAACACACGTCTTCTCTGTATTGTTACTGTGAACTGCATGACATTGCCAAACAGGGAGAATATATCATCTTGAATGTTGGATAATGAAAAATCTGTTTTGTCCTTATATGTACGAAATATTTTGTCATGTCATATTCATTCACTTTAGACCATTTAAACTAATTTTAGTAAAATTTCTTCAGTTTTTTTAGCAATAACAAATAATCTAAGTGGTGATAATGTGCAAAATTATACATATTTTAAAGCATATAAATATTTATTCATTTAAACAAGCACCATTTAAAAAAAATTACAGTTTACAGTTAAGTAAAATTGCTTAATTACGGTACGTGCATGACTTTATGTGCTAGTCTATAACTTTGACAAAAAATCACAAAACCAACATCACATTTTCAGTTGTCGACACTAATTGATTAATAAAAGGATTCTTGTTAGACGAGAACAGATTTTGACGATCTTTCCTCATCATTTGTTTTCATCTATGTTTATAATTTTGTTGCATTGCTGGAATCTCTCCACAGTAATCGTGTCTTCACTGAGGGCACTTGTAAACTGCTGAACCTGGTGATCACAGACTTAGTGGATGAGGACTTTGTGTTGAACCGCCGACAACAAGCAGCTTCCGCCCTGCTCTTTGGGATGGTTGCCTTGGTAACCAAGCCTGGCCAGACCTTTGCCCCTCTTCTTGGTACCTGGCTGCTGTGTCTCTACACAGGTGTGTGTGCAATGAATAAATATGCATAACACGTAACATTCACATCTAATCATTTAGCAGATGCATTTTCTAAAGTGACTTACAAATGAGGGAAAACGAAGCAAATGTTTCATATATCAGGAGCCAACAATATATATATATATATATATATATATATATACACAAGTCTCTTGGGTTTCCCAAGGCTGCATTTATTTGATTAAAACTATATTAAAAACAGTGATATTATTGCATTTTTTCTCAAATTGTTCTATTTTTATAATTTTTTTTAATGCAGTATATAACTGTGATGGCAAAGCTGAATTTTCAGCCTCTTCTCCAGTCTTCAATGTCACATGATTCTTTAAAAAACAATTCTAATATGCTGATATGTTGTTAAAGAATGTTTCTTATTCCTATCAGTGTTGAAAAAGGTTGCGCTGCTTCAAATTTTTGTGGAAACCTTGATAACACTTGTTTCAGGATTCAAAAAGTGCATTTGTGTCTCATCATCCCCTATCATTTTCCAGGATATGACATCTTTGAGAGGAACTCAGTAGCAGAAGTACCGATTGCTGCTGCTGCGGTCCCTGTGCCACTGCGTCAGGGTTGTTTTTATCTGCTGGTGTTCGTGCCCATTTCCTGTGCCCTTCTGCAGCTGTTGGCGTGGTCTCGCTTCACACTGCATGGGCAAAGACTACAAAACATTAAGACCCTAAGGCAAGGTGCCCAACACAGCCACCTTATTGATGTCAAGGCTATCTAATGTTCTTGTATGCGTAAGAAAGATGAGTCGTGGACACTCCCCAAGGCCAGGCGTGCTGCCAACAGACCATGAGTGGAGAATAGTGATGCCAAATACTGCAAGAGACACTCAAGAGAGAATGTATGGTCCCATACAATTGAAACCTGCCTTAATTTACTATGTTAGCTAAATGTTAGGTATTTATATTGAGTATGTGACCAAAAATGAATGGCCAGTTTAAACAATCTTGTGGTTTGGGACCATATTGAACCGTACTGCCCCCAAACCGCCTGTTCTGAAGTTTCAGTGTATAGTTATATGGGTTTATAATCGAGCCAAATCCAATCAAATCTCCCTAGCCTGTATGTTTTAACTTTATCAAAAAAACACACTTTGTTCTGAGAAAGGGCATGTTTTCAGTAAGTTCAGCAGCATTCCAGGGTACATGATACAGAATTGCTTTGGATATCTATGGTGTTTCTTTTATACTGTCAGGACTTTTACATTTTCTTTTTAATTCGGCCAGATATTTAAAAAAAATTAAGATATGAAGTTGTTTTGTGGCCAGTAACATCTTATCTTATTTTTTTTTATTTTTTTTTACATTTTTAAATTCATTCAGTTACTTATTGCTATCAGTGATTAATATTACTGAAAAAGTATGAATATTATAGTTCACATGAACGTAAATGCAGACTGTGTGTTGTACTAGCATGTATAACTACCTTATTTTTGTACCAAATGTCCAGTTTCACTTTATTTTTGTGTTTTAGAGGCAGAGTTGTCAAGATGGTAATTCATTCCTTGGCCACTCTGACGTTAAAATAGACTTGTCAAAGTTATAAAAGGTTTTGTACAAGAGTTTTCCAAATTAAAATTTGTATTGCCAAATTTATATTCATAAACTTTTAGTAAAAACAAAATTTTTGACACATTCGTGAAATTGCATTTCCTGAATGATCAGTGAGAAGAAAGAAGACGTCTTAATATTTTAGACCTTATATGGTTAGTTTTTTGTCCGTCAACTACTGGTTGGGGCGCAATAAGCATCTGATATGTTATTCATATTTCATGGTTATTTATTGTAGGAGACATTTTAGTTATTTGAGAAATTTTTCACATTTTACACAAATGTGTGTAAGTCTGAGCTGTGGCTTTGGCTGTATAAGTTATTATAGTGCTGTTGACCATTGTTCGAATAATTTTGCTTGCAAATAAATGTTTTATAATAGTAATGCTATGTTTTGCTTTGCTGAATTAATGCTTTGAGGCAAATTTGTAGTTACTAGTTCAGCATTAACCCATTTTAAACTAAAAATATATATAATAATTTGTATAGGCCTACAACCAAGATAAATAAGTATAGACCTGGTGTAGAATATAAATACCTGAATGATCCAACAAAATTGAGGCACCACATGACTAGCTAGGTGCAGGTTTCAAATTACTTTGTATAACTGGTTCCCATGAAGACACAGCATACAGAACAAAAAGCCTCGAGAGCCTTCAGCTTTCTGTGAAGAATGTGTAATAACATTTACAGTACGAGCAACTGCTCGTCAACTCAAAAAAACTTATTAGAGATTCTGAATGTGACTTCTTTTTTCCTGTATCGTCTACGTCACATGTCGAGTAGTTTGAGTAGTTTCCTATGTGGGAAGGACTGGATTATGTCAGCGAATTTAACAACTTCATGTCATTACAGCTCGAATAAGAAATCCCCGTGATCCCCCATCTCACCCATCCCTTGAACCGAGCATGTTTTTGGTGATGACGAAGTTCCTCTTAAAAGGGCAACAACAACGGATGTAAGCTGTTCAATGAAACCTATTCACTCATTTGTAATGGGAAAGTAGAGCTGGTATGATTTGAAATTGTTGATCTTTCTGTGATAATCAAGGTCCAAATGAAACCAGCCTTTTAACAAATCTAAATGTGCAAAATAACACACTTTTTTGATAAATGTGGCTTATTAATAAATCTGGGTCCATATTTGTGTATCTATAAAACTATCTTCACATCACTCAAAACAGATCCAGTAATGTTTTGTTCATGAACAAATCACTGATTTGAACAAATGTTTTGAATGAATCATTCTGGTTCACTTCCAAGCACTGAATTATCATTTTTGTTCACTGAAGCCTGTGACGGCTTTCCTGTTTTTTTCTTGCTATAATATGAACCAATAGATTGGAAGACACGCAAATGTTTATAAAAAAATAATAAAACTGAATGATGTACTCACAGCTGGTTGTGTAACCTGCAGAAAATATCACTACTAGAAGTAACATTAAAACTAAAACTAAAACTAAAATTAAAATGACAAGCACAAAACAAAATTACTAAAAAGTAAAAAAATAAATAATTATATTTGAAAAATATTAAATCTAATTTATATACTGTGCATTAATAATAATAAAAAAAACAATAAAAACAAACAAATATATATATATATATATATATATATATATATATATATATATATATATATATATATATATATATATATACTGAATAATTATTAGTTAGTTTATTAATTATTATTGGTAGTTAATAGTCAGTGAATCATTGATTTTAGTGAACGATTCAAAGGATTCAAGTCACTGGGATATTTTAAAATGCCCAATAATCTTCGCGTTATTCCGGTTATTTCCCCGATGTGGATGCCCTTTTAAACAAAGCCCCGCCTCGTTGCTCGAAGCTCCTCCTTTTGGCATGTCAAAGCTGTGATGGAGTCACGTAATTGGCGGAGTGGTCTCTGTGAGGGGAGGAGCGAGTGTGAAGCCGTGTGTGTATTGAAACTCTCTTTTTCTGTCCCTGCATTCCAACCCTCATCAAAGCCTGAACGAGAGAAGAGGAGAAAACCATAAATAATACCATGGTGAGATCGGCCCGTTCTGAGGATCGACCCATGGATGCACGCTCTCAGCAATCGGCCGCGATAGGACTCGGAAGGAACGAAGAAACGCACGCCTGTGATCCACTTTTGATTTCTTTTAAGCACTAAAGCGGAGAGGCTTGATGGGAGCCAAACAGAGACGGTTTCTTTTTCATTTTTAAAGAGGGACGCAAGATGGCAGATGACAGACTCCAATTGTGAGAATCACTCCGTTTCGCTTTAAAATCTGAAAGACTTTCTGTTCATTTTGGAGGTGTAAATTATCGGAATAAGACTTAATTTTTTCCTCGCCTGAAGAGATATCAAAGTAAAGGCACTCGGCAGTCCAGTTTCTCTAGACTTGGTTACATACCAGTGTATGTTCTCTCTATGTTCCTTTGTTATAATGAGGGATGCGCTGAGTCTACACATATGTGTAAGAATTGACCGATTGGTCTAGTTAAGATCGTTGTTTTCTATGAAATTCAAATATATAACGCCGCGGGGATGTGCGATATGAATATTTTAATGTAAAGTGTACCGCACGTCTGTATGGAGATCTAGCAGAACCATTATAATCCTCTTTGGGAATAAAATCCATGTCAGTGTGATGCTATGTCAACATAGCAGCAGACAGAAACAACAAAAGCCTTGTCGTGAGAATAATAATTTACTTTCAACAGCTTTTATTAGTCTCTCACTAGAAGCTGTTCTCGAAAAACAGCCTGTCAACGTGTTTTTAACCTAGTATAGAGGAGCTGTCAGCAGACTGGATTATTCATAGTCGTCGTACATAACTAGTGGGCGCAGGAATTGGCCATACATGTAACGTTAGAATATGAACTAGCGTGTTGGCATTTAAAGTCACAAGACAGAATACGTCCACTTTAGTGCTGTGGTAACAAAATTCTCGCCGCCGCCTACAGTTGACACGAACGAACGAAGAAGTGGGTGGTGTAATGATGTTGCCTTGAGCTAAAGTGTGCTCAAAGTGTATTTTCCTAGAGTATTCGTACTCTCATTGGCACAAAGTTGAGGTCTGTGGGATAAAACAAGGTCCTTGTGGTTCCCACACCACCCATTTCAGGTATCGAAAAAGGAAGACCTATTTTATGCAGTTTTTACCTTGACTTGTGAGCATTAAAGATGGCTGAGAACTGGAAGAACTGTCTGGAAGAGGAGCTCATATGCCCTATTTGTTTGAACGTGTTCTCGGAGCCGGTTCAGCTCCCTTGCAAACACAACTTCTGCCGCATGTGTATCAACGAGGCCTGGTCTAAAGATACAGGAATGGTCCGGTGTCCCGAATGCAACCATGCCTACAGCCAAAAACCAGCTCTGGAGAAGAACCACAAACTGTCCAACATTGTGGAGAAGTTTAACGCGTTAAACGTTGAGAAGACGCCAGCAGTTTTGCACTGCATTCTGTGTCGACGCGGCCCTCCGCTTCAAGCCCAGAAGGTTTGCCTCAGGTGCAATGCGCCCTGCTGCCATTCCCACGTACAGACCCATCTCCAACAACCCTCTTCCAATGCTGGACACTTACTGGTGGACACTGAGGATGTGCGGGCCTGGAGCTGTCCACAGCACGACGAGTACAGACTATATCATTGTGAAACCGAGCATGTGGCCGTCTGCCAGTACTGCTGCTTCTCCAGATGTGCTACCAACCACGGCCACGCGGTGTGCGATATAGAAGTCAGACGTAATGATATCAGAGTAAGTGGCCTCAACTTCTTGTCTTATGTTGTACATTCTGTTATTTTGCTTCCAACTAATGGATGTGGTTCACTTCTGGATCTGGCGGAGACGACGATGAGGTTTATCGATGTAGATGCTAACTATTCTGTCCCCTTCCCCCTTTTTTTCTTCCATTTTGAATGATAAACAATTGGGTAGAGCTGCAAACAATACCCAAGCTCTCCTTTGGGCTTATCTTCCCAGCACAGGTGCATCCTTGCGTGGCGTTTTGGGGAGGGGGAGTACTGCGACTGGAGAAAATAATGATGAGTCTTATTTTCTGTGGCACAGATGAGGGAAAAGGCCAGATTTGGATTTAATTTACCCCTAACAACCCCTTGCATTTTCCAGGCTTGCTGCAACAAAACAACCTGGGTTTTCTTGTTTAAAATAATCAGCATTGCACAATGCTCTAGATGTTTTTATAGCCTTTTCATAACCCTAAAACCAAAATTAACAGGCAGAATGGAAACTGCTCTGATATTATATTAAATATCTCAAAAACAAATCTGTTCAGTAACTGCCGGATGTGTGACATATGAAGCTTTTTCCCATTTGCAGTAGCTTTATGTGTGTAAGAAGAAAAGCAGTGTGCCTCCGATTTGATTGATGTGCAAGCTGTCAGCATAATTTCCAGTCATGTTGATTATATAAATCATATGCCATCAGTTGTCTCAGGCATTTCTGTGACAGGACATGTTAGCAAAGACCAATCAGTCTACAAAATGAACCCTGGCTGTGTCGTAGCCCAAGCTACTTGAAACTGAAACCATGCCCGTTTGGGATGTTTTGGGATTTCCAGAGCTCTTTTCACAGGTAGTCCTTGTTTGTGAATGTTAAGTTTACCATCTTTGATGGACACCATTTGTCTTTCCACGTTCATCTGCTACAAGGCAGAATGGCTCTGTCTGGAGCTGTAGCTCAGGGCAAGGTTGCTATTGCCTCGTTCACTCTGACCTTGGCAGTAGAGACGCTGGTTTGAAATGACAGGGATTTTGAGCACCCTACCCCCATTCCCCCTTGAGAGAGGTCCGTCCTGGATGGCAAGGCAGCACCGCTGCCATGAGGTATTAGGTTCCACCCTCCAGGCTTCTGCCGGCAGCCCGAGCTCATCAGTTACTACAATTAGGCCATGGTCTTAGATCCTAGAGCTTCAAAGACATTCTCTGTCTCCATGCGGTTTTCTGCTTCTTGACCTTTCTTCTGTGCCTGATTGTTGATGTAGATATACACCAATTTATAATCTGTAAAGGAGTAAATGTTGTCAGAAACCAAACATGTATTTTTGTCTATTGTGAAGCACATCGCCAAATTTTGGTGACAGTATTTTCACCACAGATTAAAGAGATAGTTCACTCAAAATTTAAAGTGTCATAAATGATTCTCCCTCATCATGTCACATCTTGTGCAGAACAAAAATATATATTTTGAAGAACCTTTTTGCCTCTGCAATAAAATTCAGTGGGGTCCAAAACAAAACTGGACTTTCCAACTGACTTTCACTGTGTGGACAAAAACCCATTAAGATGTATTTCAGGACGCCTGTTTTCACCAAATTTCTATTTTTGGTGAACTATCCCTATTAACTCTTACCACAATAAGTGACTTAATAGGGAAATGGCTCCATATGGCTTTAAATTATGTACTACTGCTGTAAAAAAAATATGCAAGATAGATCTCCTGCTGTGCTAAAATGAATATTGCACATCGTACTGTAAATATGGATCATTTTTGGTAATGCAGAGAGGTTAGTGTAGTCTGTATGAGTCCGATTCACTGCCAAATCCAATTCCTTGGATCCGAATCTTGATAATGGATTTACGCCACAAGAAAATCGGTTGATGCACAACCGAGATACATGAAAACAAGTCCGTTTACCCAGTACCACGTGATTGTGGATCCAATTTGTCATATGCTCAACAAACAAAATCTGTTGAAAGGAAAAGGTTTGGCTGCGCGTATCATCGGCAGTGATTGATGTAGTTCATTTGGCACAGAGGGTACAGTCAGCTGTTATAAGCATCTGTCAGACGGTGTGATTGAAGATCATTAGTTTGCAGCGCATCCCTCTCTGGGTCTTGCGTTTGTCCTGTACTGCTGCATTCTGAAGACTGACATTGATTCCCTTTGTTTTTTACTCTTTGTAGCTGATATGAATCAGAATTATATAACAGCATTACTCTCAAGTGTGAAGAAAAATACCAAAATTGGCTTCTTTTGCATGTACGAGAATTCCTGTTTTGTTTAATCTTTCCTCCCGCATGTGAGGTTATTAAAATTTGACGTCATGCTACTGAATTAGACCTGCCCTCAGTCAACTTTGGCAGCGCGAGCCCTGTTCTTTGCCTGTAGGCTCTTGAGCATAAAGTGGCTTGATGTGGTTGAGGTTTGTCCTCTTTCTACAGGAAGCAGTTTTATCTGTGAGCTAGCCTGCATTCATTACGGAGCTTTGCTCCAAAATACACACTCACAGGGTCAACACGATTTGTATCTGCCTTGGACGCAGACAAAGACAAAATGGGGAAAGACGGTGTGAAATGAGCCTTCCTTCTTTCTCGTGGCTCTCCTCTATGCTGTCTTTCCTTCTCCTCCTCCTTTTTCCTCCCTTATATTCCCCTCAGAATATACAGATATGAAAAAAGAGCTTTGTTGCCATGACAGCACCCCCACCTTCTTTTTGGTGTCTGCCTCTCGCACAAGGCGTTTGTTTAATTAAAACTAATTTGGTTTGTTCCTTAGGTACCACTGAACTTCTGTCAGGCGTCGCAAGTCATTTGTTGATTGTGTTTTTTTTCTTCCCCCTTTGTTTGCCATTGAATATGAAAGGAAAATAATTGAAATTCCTCTTCAGCCACCAGCCCTTCTCCGCGGGGCCCTGACAGTTGCATTCATTGAAAAGAAAGGAACAGGAAGTTAGCAAAGTTACATTTGTGCCATCACAACAGAACTGACTTTGTATCTTTTGGTCTCAGTGCTGCATTTTCATATTATTTATGTAGATTTTAAAAGAAAAGAATATGCTAGTTAACCAGAATACTAGATTGTTCAGTGGTTATCTTGTAATTGTCATTGTCTTAGCAATAAAAAAGACTTAAATAGATTTTTTGGTACCCAGAATTCTTAGTTCATCATTTAACCTGAATTTATATTACAACATTAGACATGTAGAACACTGATTCTCATATCAATATTACATTGATAGCTGCTTATTGTTTATATATGATCTTTGGGCTGAACTAAATAGTGTAGATTTATTCTTTTTACTGGTGATATATAATTAAGTAACATTTTGAATATTTTGATTTATTAAATACCCATCAAAAGTTTCCTTAGAAACATGTCATTACAGTAGTTTTGTGACTCTTCCTTGCCTTTTCAGTATGATATTAAGACATGCTTTAAATAGTGTCTCTGATTAAACTTCTAGAATGGCATAAGATTTTGTAATTTTTTTTTTTTTTTATGTAAGTGACTGAAAACTACAATTTAATTTGCTCTACCAATTGATAAATCTTGCTGTTTGAAATGGTTGTTGTTTTGAAGTATGCAAATGAAACCGATTAAATATCATTCTTCGTAGCATTCTGTTCTTATGAAACGCACATTTCATGCACTAATTTGTTATTACACACTGTCATGCATACAGAGGAAGTTCCTTTGTCCTGAAAGCCATAAACATTTTCACCAAATTGCCATTTCCACTCCACCTCAGGTCATGTAATTTCATAATATTCTGGAAACGGCAGTGGTGGAGATGACATTGTTAAAGTGAGGAATGAAATTGGCTTGGGTAATTTCATAGCTAGCATTCTATGTGTCCAAAATATTCAAATAATGTTTACACATTTTGCATAATTGCATACAAATTGCATTGCAGATTGGAAAGGACATTCAAAAATTGGCATTTACCTTGCTTTTTTTTCCCATACAGTTTATATTTTATCTCAAGCATGGTCTTTACTGACAATATTCTTTTAAAACTAGGAGCAGTTTGTTGCAAAATGGTTGATTGTGGTGGAAAATGGTTTCTAATTATTCCACTGTTTTTATTTTTTATGGAATGTTTATGTATTTATAATGGTTTAGAGTCATCAGCTGATTAGGATCATCCTCGCATGGGCAGATATTAAAATTTAGTCAAATCAAAACAGCATTGCCCTAATCTTATCTTTTTGTATTTCAGCAAATGCTGATTAAACAGCAGGATCGAATCGAGGACCGGGTTCAGGACATAGAAGAGCAGCTCTACAAACTAGAATCTGACAAATGTCTCATGGAAGTAAGTGTGAAATGTTCATACTGTACACTGCTCAATCACATTATTATTATTAGTAGAACAACTGCATCCTTTACTTTGCAAGCTTCGGAATTAAACACTTAGCTTTTTAATACAAGACACTCTTCCTATTACTGTGATTAATGACCACATTAGTACATTCGTACAGGTCTGAGATAAAGGTTATGCCTAGTTCTTGTACCATAACAAATCCAGTTCCTCAGAGGCTTTTCCTAATCATCCATATCAGATGCGGTCTCTGCTTAGCCTCCGTTGTTAAGACAGAACAAGACTTGCATAATAAGTTATGGTTTTGTGCTGATCTGTGGAACCTCAGGACAAAGTGCAGCACCTGAAGGAGGAGGTGCAGCTGCAGTATCAGAAAATGCAGCAGCTCTTGGAGGAGGATCTGGGGAAGACCCTGGAGGTCCTGGATAAGGCCCATTCCAAGTTCTGCCAGGAGAACTCGGCGCAGGCCCTGCAGCTTCACCAGAAACAGCAAGAGGCTAAGAAACTGCTCAGCTCCATCCAGATGGTTTTTGATAAGGCAGAGGACATCGGTTTTATGAAGGTGACCTGACTTTTATTGCTGTTGTCGATACTACACAGCCTGTGTTTGTTATTAATGGTGACATTTAACCGTGTTTTAAAGTGCCTTTGCCTTTAGTTGTGGTGAGGATGATGAAGAGTATTTTTCTGCCAGGCTGTTATGAGTGAACTCAGATTTATTGTGAGCTATAACAGTGTAATAGTATACAAAGATGCCAGAAAAATGACTATTTTTGGCCCTGTGTATAATGGTCATCCATTTTTCATGTGCTGGATACACAGTTCACCTCTCTGGAATTCAGGATATATTAAGTATGAATGATATTTTCTAGGTTGGGTTTTGTTTTTCAGATTTATAGATATAAAGTCAGATACAGCTATGTGTTAGTGTTCAGCTAAACTATGTGATTTCAGAAATATTAATGTTTAGGAAATGTTTGGAAATGGGGGAAACAAATACCAGTTAGCATATTTACTAATTCTATTGGGGAGGGAGAGATGCTATAAACCAGAGATACTAAAACAAAGAGATGCTATAAATTTGACTTTTTTTTCCCCACAAAGAAACTCCTTTGTTATTCTAATGAAGCTGTCCGTCTGCTGCAGGCAGACATGCATTTATCATCATCTTGTCCTTGAATTGCTTGTTCACTGCAGTCTTATTTTAGCTTCTTGCATTCAGTTGACTTGCAAAAAAAAATCAGTTCTGGAATTGGTTTTGCAAAAACCCACACACAACACTGGTGGGCGGGGCCTGCTTGCTGTCTGTATCGATATTTGTCATTTTTCATTACCACTATAAAGCTTTAAATAAAGTTCTGATGCTTATACACAGAAAATTTCCATATATAGTATTTTATCCCAGAGAGTCTTTTTTACAAAGTGCAAATAATTATACTATTGGTACTCTAATTATAATATAATATAATGCAGTATAAAAACAAGTTAGTATATTTAAATGACATACTACATGTATAATTATGATAGTAAATATATTATTTTCTTCTTCTCTAGTAAAATGTACTATTATTATATTATAGCATTTTTTTTTTTTTAATGTTTTACCTGTTATAAATAGAGAGTGAGAGTGGGTATAGGAAACAATGTCTGTGTGAAAATACATATTTTACATTTACATAGTTACTCTGTTTGTATTGTAGTTGTTTTATCGTTATCTTTTTTTTTATTAGCTGTATTTTATGTGCAGGAACTCTGTTATTGAAATTATATATAATATATTTTTATTTTATTTTTTAGAACACAAAATCTGTGAAAATACTAATGGACAGGTGAGTCACTGCAGAGTTTTCATACATGAATCATTATCATAGCGTTCATTAGTCATCATTCCTGTCCTGTCATTGTGTTGTGGATAGACATAAACTCAAATATTTTTGGCCTCTAGGTCTCAGTCGTATGTGGGCAGCACATTGTCATCGTACAAAGTGGGCAGCCTCAACTCCAAACTCTTTCTGTCTGAAATCTCTAAAAGAGAGAAGAACCTCTGCAAGATGCTGGAAGGTATACATGGAAAAAAAATACATATGTTCAAGTATTAATTATATAAAACCTTTTGAAGTTGTATCCACTGTTTTTTTTAAATAATGGACCAGTTCTGTAATTATTTTATCATCCTTCTCATTTCCAGCTCCGTTCAGCGCTCCAGCAAACTTTTTCCAGAGTATTCCGGCGTACCTTTGCGAGAAGCGCAGACACTCAGTGGCGTTCCCCGAAGGCAGCGGCAGCAGCCGAGCTGGCGCTAGCTTCATGGACTCATCCTCATCAGGCCCTGCGGCTGCCAAGCAGCCGTGCCTGAGTCTCACTCAGGGCTCTGCCCCAGGCGAAGGTCAGTCCTCCCAGCATGCTCTAGGGCCGTGTGGCTCCACCCAACACGTAGGAAGCAGCAGCTCAGCCTCCGGCTCTCAACCCTTACCGCACTCTGCCTCGGTGTTCCCGCACTCCCATTACCCAAACGGCAGCTCCTCCCAGCTGCCCCAGTATGGAGCGCGGAAGATCCTGATGTGCACGGTCGATAACTGTTACTGCTCAGGGGTGCCCTCCGTGTCCAACCACCGCGGACATCCACCCTACCCTCGATCCAGCTCCTTCCCCTGGCCAGTGAGCTCGCAGGAGTACTCCCACGCCCCTCTGCCCTCGGCTCCGGCCATGTCCCAGTCTCTCCAGAGCCTGTCCATGCGTGACTGGATCGACGCCTCTCAGTCGCACAGGCACACTGACTTCTACAGCCTCTACGGCCAGTCTTCCACCAAGCATTACGTCACCAGTTAACCCCTGCTCCAGTGACTGCTGCCAGTCACCAGATGGGGCATCCTTTTCCACTGAGAGATGTCTTAAAGAGATGCATGTGGGGCATTTTTATACGCAGACCTCATCAATCATTTAGAATGAACTGCTGAAGTCCGAGAGCAGCGAAAAAGAAAGTTAATATCACAAAGTCAAGCATAGCTTTGCACATTATTTAGGCACTAATGGTGTTGTGATTATGTACCATGAACGCAAGTTTCTCTTCTAAAAAAATAACACTTGATGCTTGCAAGAGATGCAGAAATGGAGGATGTTGTCATTTGTTGAATCATCAATAATGTTGCACTTTCTTTGTAAGACCCAAATTTCGCAATTACCGTTGACTCATAAGGCGAAACGATGGAAGTCAGCAGTAAAACCATTAAGTTGGCTCTTAATGAAACTTAAGATGATTTACTGTTGAGAGAATTGAAGCCCATGATGTTTTATTAACTTCACATGGTTGTCGTTTGTTAGAACACCCATGTGCAGTCTGTATAGTTTCCCAGCCTTCCATATTTCAGCTTTCATTTGGTTTAAATTGGAGTCTGTGGTCATTTTATTTGTCACAAATAGCACAAGCACATGTTAATTTGAACCGTTTTTAACCAACCCGGAAACTGGAACAGCACAGCATTGTCATCGCCGCCATTGTTCGCCATTTCGCTTGACCTTCCCTACTGATTGCAGCTTTTTAATGGAAATGCCCTTCACCTCGGTTCGCAGTCCTCTCCTTAGGCTTCCAAATTAACAGAGAAAGCACCTCCACCCACAGCCTTCAATCTGGTCCCCATCCAGACAGTGCTGTGTCTCTCTCACGCCCTTCAAAGCCACAGAAACACCCCCCTGTACATCCTGTATGTTAAATGCAGGATGCATTGGTTTCGCATTCTTTCGTTTACCCGTGGCCTCTCATTATATCTGACTCTTCAGCGGCTTCAGCGCAAAAATGTCAGCCGAAGACGAAACGGCCTGTGTTCAGAGGGTCATGGTGCACTTGATGCCTCCGCATTTACTGTCAATGCTGTAATTGTTCTTCCTTGTGTTTCATGCCGTTTCCGGCTCCAAGCAACGGAGCCTCTGGCTTCCTGTTTGTTACTGAGTGCATGTGGAAAAGAGTTTATGAGCACTCGTAGAAAAATAATAAAACTGCTAGCAGTAATAAAATTACTTTTGAAACAGGGATTACGTTTTTTTTGGTTTCTTTTTTTTTATTTAGTTTTTTTAGATCTACTTAAGAGAAACAGTGACCAATGAGCGTTATGAAACTAACTGAATTCTTGGGATAAAATGGAGGGATTTTCTGTTGTAAATATTTTGTGAAATGAAAAAGAAAGACTTGTAATTTGGAAAGATCCTTGTTCAAATAAATGCTAATTTCAAGTTTATGAAGTTCTTTTTTCCAGTTTCTTTGTTTTTGTGCTGTATAATCAATCTTAACCTTAAGTTCTTTATGCAGACTCAGAAAATTAATTCTACCATTGCTAACATCACTATAGTAAAACTTACATCAGACACTCAGTTTATATCTATGTAAACCAAATTATTAGCATAAATGTAGATATGAATAGATAGATGCGAATAAATTTGAAAAATGTGCAGTTTTTTATTTTTCAGAAAGCCTGTGAAGCTATTTTCAATGTGTTGGAAAAAGATTTAGGTGGTTAAAACTAAAACCCATCAAATAAAATGAAAGCGAAAACGCAAATGAGTCAGTCAAAATGCCCTTTGCCTCAGTTTTATTGATTTCTAGACAAGAAATTTAGGTCAGGGTTGGCTAGATTCTCATTGTTTTCATCTCTCAACCGACAGTGACCCACTCACTCTTGATATGACTAACATTATGAGAACTACAGTGCTTCCAGAAGAACCGTTTTAAATGCATGTTTCTCTGCTACAGCTTTAAAAGCTCAGTGTGAGGTTTTATGCATATAGGGATTCACTAGCTTGAGCACAATGTAGACACAGCCACCTGTCAGTGCATTTACAATGGCATGTGAAAAATTGGAGGCAAATAGTGAAAAAAATATGGGTGTGATCTGCATATGCTGACATTTGCTGTTTCTGCTAAGCCAGTGGAAATAATTAATGTATTTCTTGCAACTGACATAAATGAAGGCCTGTTCAGTTTTTTTTTTCGTGCATGTATACGTGAAGAAAACCAAAGATTTATTAACAATCTGAGTGACTAAAGCCAAGTGATCTGAATTGGATGCCTGCCTCTGACATGTGGCTACATGTGAAACAAGGTGCTGTGAGTATGTTTGTGTGTGTGCGTGTATCTGCAAAAGTAAGTCTTTGGTGATGTTTGTATAACCTGTGAGTGAGCAGGGTTTCGTCTCCCCCTCCTTGGGTTTTCTTTCTTAAAAGAATGTCAGATGCCTTACTCTACATAGCAGCTCAGCATTTTTAGTGCATCACAAGGCAAACAGAAAAGAAAGCCAAAGATATTTGTTGGCTGGAGCACAGCATAGACCAACAAAAAAGATATAAAAAAACATCTGGCTTCTCTGAAGGCTGCACAATTTATCAATGCACTGCACAAAAACAGCTTCTGTATGAAAAGACTGTATATAACTGTGTTTGCTAGTGAAGAGCACAGCTGTCACACTGATGAAGAACTTCTGAATGTGATACAAGGTAAAATGAAGGCCAATGCCTGCGTGTTAATATGAGCATATTAATTGCATGACATTTGATTAGTTTAGGGGAGTAACTGGCAAAAAGTAGCACCATTATTCTAACTTAGCTGCGTTTTTATTAGCATGACAGCAGAACAGCTGTTTTTTAAATATTCATCCAGCAAGTAATTTGTTCCCCCCAAAAAGAACAATTTTTTTAATGTTTTTTTTTTAATATATCCTGTAGATAATCAAAATGGCACTTTTGTAGCTAGCTAAGCTAGCAGGCTAACTGGTAAACCATATATTTGGCCAGTGCCACAGATGCACTATACAGCCTACACTGAGCACTTAAACTGTGCACATGTGATCTACTGTGTAGTTTGTAAATTTTATAAAGTTATTTACAGATGTCATCCACCATCAGTCCTCTGCTAAGTAAATAAAGCTACACCAACATGGCATAATGGTGTGTAAAATACATTATGTAACTTGGCAGCAAGTAGATGGCAGGCTAATGGGCGTGGTATTTAAAGCTGGCATATCTGGTTAATTGGTTCGCATATAAATGGAAAAAAAAGAAACTAGCCTAATCTGCAACTGCAAACTACTCTTGCTACTCCAACCATGCATTCATATAGCAGAAAAAGCAAGAGTAGTATGTTGGTATGTGGTTCCAGTTTCAGATGTTAGACCATGTATATCTTTAGTTATATCATTTGTGATGATTTAAAAGACATTAATTGCTATATTTACATAGTTAAGATTACATTTTTCAAACAACGTTGCTATTTATTATGATAGTATTGCATTAAATGCCTTCATTGTGGTTAGCTTCTTTACTTTAGTAGCTTAGCTTGTAGTAGCTAACTGCTTTTCAAGTAGTTAGGTTGACTACTGTCAGTACAGTAGCTTGCATCTTCAGACACTTTTTATGCTTTTTATGTTGTCAAGGTGACTGAATGTATCTTTCAGTTATATAGTTCCGTACTTCTGCATTCGTCATTTCTCACCGGAGCTTACGCTTTGCCTACGTCATCCGCTGGAATACCTCTCGTGATTCTGAGCATGCGTACAGTTGACATCTGAACAGTTAGTGGAATTTAAGCTAGATATTACGCTTTAGATAGTTTTAAATATGGATATTTTTCTTACGCAAATGTGTCACAACTTTAGAAGGCCTTAATTAACCTCTCAGAGTCATGTGGAGCGATTTTTATGTTGGATAGACACTTTTTTGTACTTCAAAATCTTCAAAATCACCACCATTCACAGCCATTATAGATTGGAGCAGCCTATTTTCCCGTGGTGGGGGGGGGTTGAACTATCCCTTTTAAGAACCTTCGGATTATAAATTGCACCTAAGTATAAGTCGCATCAGTCCAAAAATACGTCATGACAAGAAAAGAAAAAAACATATGAGTCGCATTGGACTATAAGTCGCATTTATTTAGAACAAAGAACCAAGAGAAAACATTACCGTTTACAGCCGCGAGAGGGCGCTCTATGCTGCTCAGTATAGGCTACAGGAAAATTGAGCAGCATAGAGCGCCCTCTCGTGGCTGTATAAATTAATTAATTTAAAAAATGTATACAAAAAAATAATAATAATAATTTTGATAAATAAGTCGCACCTGACTATAAGTCGCAGGACCAGCCAAACTATGAAAATAGTGTGACTTATAGTCCGGAAAATAAGGTATATACTTCATACCAAGAATGATAACTCTGAAAATAATTATTTTAATTCCCACACGGACGATGCTCAATCTCTGAAAATCTGTGTGGATTATGATTGGCTGTAAATGTTTTATCATACATTTGCTAGAAAAAAAAAAAACATTGTGAAAGTGATTCCAGCAACATTGTTC
Organism: Carassius gibelio; assembly: GCF_023724105.1. Classification (NCBI taxonomy): domain Eukaryota; kingdom Metazoa; phylum Chordata; class Actinopteri; order Cypriniformes; family Cyprinidae; genus Carassius; species Carassius gibelio. The sequence continues at coordinate 6,367,860 of NC_068407.1, forward strand.
CTCTGTTTCGTTATCACTATAACTGTGGTGTGGATTTCCCTCTCATACAAGCTGAAAGATTATTTAAGCTTTATAGTTTTAATTATCATTAGGGCCAGTTCACACCAAAAACGATAACTACATAGACATCCACAGAGTTATAGTTTCGTCATCTGCTGTTTTAACTGCTCAAACTCTTTAAAGTCAGGTGGATTCAAATTGGCTCTCAATGATTTATGGAAAAAACTGGAAATAAAAATCACTGAAAGTGATTCCAACAGTATGGTTCCTATAGAACATGTTGGTATCATTAAGCTGTGGAGTGGACTTAACATGGAATTACAATGATTATTACAACTTTATCATGATCATCTGCCTTTCAGTGTTTGTAGCAGTGATCTATCATAGACGACAGCCTTTTTTTCCCCTGGGTGTGGCACTCTGAAATATTTCACATCAGTTTTAATGCCTTACGCTTTCTTTGGTTCAAGTTCTCATTTGGGTTTTATGGTTTTATATTCAGTAGCTGCTTTTGAGGCTTCTATTAGAAGGTCTCAGAGGAAACTAGATGTCTATTAGATTAATGGAAAGTTTAGGAAATAATACCCTCTTTTCTCTCTAAACCGGTTTTCACAGTCCAAAATACCACAGCAGTCCACTGCCACTGTGATTTGTGTGTGTTGGCTCCCACTGTTGTTGTGAGCTCCCTTAGCCGTGCTTACGAGAAAGAAACAAACCGTAGTGAAACTGTTTTACAGGAGGAAACTTTGCCCACGAAGCCAAGAATATCTTTGCGCACTGGGCTGTTTTAACTGTGTCTCAGAGTGCAGGCACAGGTTGTTTTCCAGAAAGTCCAGCTGAGCTCAGGTTTACTTGTGGACCCTGGCCTCCAGCATGTACCTTTTTTTTGCTGATGCCTGCCTGAAGACAGTCTTCTTCATTGCGTGCCCTTTTTCAGCCCTCAACGGTGCTGAAGGAGGGAGTGTGTGTCATATCTTGTTGAAATGCCTTTGGTCATATTTCAGAGGAATCCGTCTCTGCTGGCAACATGAAATTATTCGCCTAGCCCCTGCGGTGAATTGCTTGCAGTGTGTGTGTGTGTGTGTGTGGAAGGGCATTAGCGAAAGAGATTTTATGACCTCTGGGCATTTCTCCATATGAATGAATCTATGTTTATGTCAATGAGGCAGTTTTTGTCTCTGGGAAGACAAAATGTTAGTTAGAGGATGACTGCTTCCTTCTGAACGATCAAGCTTGTCATACCACCACGTCTGCCGTCTGCCCACTTATGCTGGGAATGTGTTGTTGGAGTCTGGAAGAATGACGGGGGAGTGGGTCGTCATAACGGGAGAGGCTGAGAAAGCCGCTCTGATGTCTCACGGACGTGACAGCGGATCTGATGAAAGTGAGTTTGCCAGATGTCTTAACTGGCGATTTGCTAGCTCCAGGACAGATGTCTAAGCCCATTGAAGCTAATGATTTCAGACGTGATTTAATAGAAGTGGTAATGACATTAATCAAAGAGATGCTTTTGGTTCGGCAGAAATGTGCAGTGATAACAGTGCAATGTTAAAAGGCTGAACATTTCTGCAAGGAGGGGGCCACCAGCTGCAAAGAATGGAAGATGCAACTCAGTTTTGCCTGTTTTGTGAGCACGGCATTCACAAGCAATTTTATTTCCATTTTATTAACTTATTTTACATTAAATAATATTCAGTTATAAAATATTGTAGTATATATATATATATATATATATATATATATATATATATATATATATATATATATATATATATATATATATATATATATATATATATGACAACAAAATGTAATAATTATTTCCTAAATTACTTTGGTTTTGTTGTTGTACAATATCTACTGTTATTTCAGTATTATGTTCTATTTTTATATTTGAATTTTTTGTTATGTGCTCAAATAATTTATTTCAGTGTAACTTTATGTTTCAGTATTTTAGTTTTCATTTTAGTACTTCAACTATTTTTATTTTATTTCAGTCACTAAGACAGCATTTGTAATTGTACGTTTTTCTTAGAGTGTTTTCCATCTAATATTTCCATTTTAATTATTTTTAATGCTTTTACTTTTAGTTAACATTAACAGTGCTGACCAAAATTAAATTGCTGGGTATCATCTTAAAATATTGAATCTTCATAATGTTATTTTTCACAACCCATATGCAAATTTGTTTTCATCACTGTCACTATATTAATATCATGATTTCTGTCCAGAATCAGAAATAAATAGTTATATTATTCAATGTGATAATTGTGGAAAACATTAAACATGCTGCATTATTATAAGTGTTAACAAATTTGATCTTTTTATTTTTTTTTGTGCTTGTATAATGGCATCACTACAACAGACTAACCAACTTGTCTATGCAGCATTATGTCAAATACTGTATGTCTAAGTGTGACCTCAAAAGAGGAACACAGGCCCCAGGGCAACATTTGGGACAGGCCAAGGAAAGTCATTTCTGAGGCGGAGCAAGCTGTTAAATTTTGATGAAAGATTCTGAAAATAATATGCACTGATGAATCATGCAATATAAGACCAAGAATGTGTATTAAGAATGCAAACAGAGTCAATTTTGATTTCATATTGACTTAAAGACTCAATTAATACCAGTGTTTTTAAACCTTTAGTTCAAAACAGAAGAATGCCAGTTGTTGTTTTTTTTGCCTAATTTTCCTTTTGAGAAGGATTTGGCAATGCTCAGCCTGTCATGAATACTTAATAGATCTTCCTGTTTTTTGTCTGTGACCCTGGCTGGATTAATGTCTTGGCTATTGCTTACAGAGGCTGTTTTCCCTCTCAGTTGGTAATAAATGTTACTGTTGTTTGATGTGAATGGACAGGGATTAGTTACTTCCAGCACAGGGAGGGGTTATACTTTTTTACAGATTTCCAAGAGATTGGATGTTTGAGTTTTGTATTGCACTTGTTCCATATAACTTCTCATTGTCACTGTAGATGTTTTTACATTTATTTATGGCATGGACATTTTTTGAGTGCGCTCCGTTAATATCATACCTGTGTGGCAGCACTGTGCCGTCTGTTTTCTCCTGTATTTTTGTCTGTCGAAAGAATGAACAGCAGGATGGTGCTGATGAGCTCCACTCCCTTGTGTGTGTCAGTGGAGATGCTGGGAACCCTGTGACCCAGATCATCCCTCCACACAGGCCCACTGTAATTTAACACCAGCGCCATCATCCCCCCCTCCTCTTCTCTGCCAATCCTCACTGGGCCCAATGATCTGACACAGACACCTGTGTGTCTCTCCTGGCGTTGCTTTTATTTCTTTCTCTCTCCCGCCTCTCCTCCCGCTGCATCTCTTTCATCATTCCTCTCCCTCTGTCTTTTTGACAGCCTCAGTGATGCTAAAGGGGGTGAACTAGTCAGAAAACTAAGAGAAATAAAAAGTGAGCTCAAACCCGTTCGCATGTTCTGCAGGTTTAAGACACATGGTCATTATAATAAATACTTAAGAAAGCTATAACACATATGACCTAACGGGTTTCCTGAGAATGAGCTTTTTGGTGGCAGGATACAAGAAATTTCCAGTAATAAGCAATTCGCCTATCCACACAGAACGCGAAAACGCTGTGAAGCTGCAAACAGCCAATCAGAACATATTTTATCTTTAATGTTATGTGTGGGATTTTGAGTCAGCATGATGCTCTAGTAATAGTGTGCATTAGAGCTCACTTTTTACAGAGAGCTCTAATGCACACTATAACTTACTAAAACGCCCCACTCTTATGGGAAAATAAGGTGCATAGGGTTCTCAAAAAGTCTTTATTAAATCATAGCAGGGGTGCACATGAGTGAAAATTGTGACATTTCATTCATTCACTGATGTGCCTCACTTGGCAGTGCATATATTTACATAAAATCAAGCTTGTTGATTTTAGGTTTCAAAAAGATGTACCGGTAAATGCAAATATTAGCATTGTATTTTTTTTATATAATTGTTTTTTAATACACACTTTTTATTGTAAAATGTAATAGTATCATCAAAGTTTATTTTTAGTTTTTTTTATATTTTTTATTATTACTATTATTATTTTGTTTTTTTTATAGTTACAGCGGGCAAAATAAGTATTGAACGTCACCATTTTTCTCAGTAAATATATTTCTAATGGTACTGATGACATCAGATGTCGGTAACAACCCAAGTAATCCATACCTACAAAGAAAACAATACAAATAAGTTCAGAAATTTAGTTCTGTGTTATAAAATGGAATGACTGATGGGCAAAGTATTGAACACGCTTACTGAAATTTCTTTAATACTTCATACAAAAGCCTTTTTTGGTAATGACAGCTTCTCCTGTATGGAGAAGCTAGTCGCATATTGTATTCAAGTCAGGTGATTGGCTGGGCCATTCTAGCAGCTTTACTTTCTTTCTCTAAAAAGCCAAATGAGCGTTTCTTTGGCTAGTGTGTTTGGGATCCTTGTCTCGTTGCTGTCTCGCCCTCATTGCATCTTCATCATCCTGGTAGACAGCAGCAGATTTTTATCAAGAATGTCTTACATTTTTCCATTCATCCTTTCTTTAATTATGTGAATTTTGCTAGTGCTATACCATGATGTTTTGGGGTGATGTGCAGTGGAATCTGACCTCCAATGATGTGTATTATGGCATCCAAAGAGCACAATTTTTGTCTTATCTGACCAGACTATATTCTTCTAGTATTTTACAGGCTTGTCTAATTGTTGTGCAGTAAACTTTAAACGAGATTCAACATGCTTTTTCTTCAGAAATGGCTACCAGCAACTTTTTGGTAACACACTCTCTTCAGAATATTGTCTTTTGTATTTAACAGAAGAAAGAAATTCATACAGTTTCGGAACAACAAGAGGGTGAGTAAATAATGACAGCTTTTGAATTTGGGGGTGTATTACCCCTTTAAGTCAAAAACAGTTCAACTTTTCAAAGCACATCTTCAGACCTCTGAGTTCGATGCGCTTCCGCTGCGTCTAGCTGCTTTTGAATGAGAGAACGCGCTCTGTGAGAATGGCTCCTAAGGCCTCGGGGTGGTTCTATTCATGCAGCAGCTGCAAAACAGCTGCCCGATTCCCATCAAAATGCACAGTTAAAAAAGGAACAAGAAATGTACTGTGCTAACTCCTCCCCCTCACCCCACACACACTCACACACTTATGTATGTTGGCATGCAGTCAGGAAAAACAGCTATCGACCATCCAGAAAAGTGTACAGACCTACAGAACGTTTCATGTGTTTCCAGAATGATAACGCTGTCATTAGGTGCACCTCTGAATCTGCCGAGATGATCCCGATGATCTACCGTACCATGTCCCGTGTGGAAAAGCTTGACTGCTCTGTGCAGGAAGAAGAGATCTGTGTGGGTGTTGGGCCTTTTGTGTCTGGCTGAGGTGCATAATTATGTCTCCTTCACTGCACCCCTCTGACAGCCAGTATTTTAATGGCACTCAATAACAGAGGTGCTACTGTCTGAACTGACGATTAAACCGCTGTGTGTGTAGTCTCTGTCCACAAATCTATATTATACATATAAATATATATGTGGATACAGATATAGATATAAATAGATCGTAATACATTGAAATGTATGATCATTTTATACATTTAGAGGTGTTACAGGCAATATGTTAAATCTGTTCAAAGGAATGAACCCAAGTCTTTCATTGACAAGATAATATCTGAGCATGTTTATATCTTCAGAATAGAAATAAATGAAGCCAAATGAGAAGAGTGTATCCCATCAATGAGATAAAAATCAATGTTGCCCTTTTATTTGTGCAACTTTAAAGGCACATTCAAGTCTCTCTGAGTTGCTATGGTTACGTAGACTGCAGGATGTTATTGCAAGAAAGCTGGTCTGAGCCTCTTGATCTTAGATAAGGTGTGATCGGCCACTAATCCAACCCTGGACTACTGCATTTCTGTCATAGGAGCATCAGCTAACTGAGGAGTTTAGAACAGGCATGTGGTTTAAGTTATGGGAAATATCAAGGTAAGGCTGTCATTATAGTAAAATGGGTGATCAGGACCAATAATGCAAGTTTTTCAATGTTTATTTTGTGATAAAGAAACTACATTATTCCAATAGCTACATGAAATAAATTCACTATCAGTGAAAAGTTATATACAGTATATAAGATCATTTTGGATCATTTTATTAGCTTCTTTGTAGAGGCCACAAAAATAACACTATATATATATATATATATATATATATATATATAGCAATAATTCAGGAATAATTCAATATTCAACACTAGGAGAAGAGCCCACTCTGGTTAACCCTTTATTGTTTAATTTAACTTAATTTAATTTATGCTATTGTTTTAATTAATTTTTTTTTACAATTATTTTTAAATAAACTATTTTGAATGCTAGACATTATTGTGTCCTAAAACTAGAAACTGTTCATTATTGAATCACTATGAATGTTTAAATTTAATTTGAATGTTTATTTGTTTATTATTTAATAATTATCTTTCAGATATTTTGTAAAAATACTGTCAGAATTAAAATAAAATTAAAATTAAGTTAAATTAAATTAAATAAAGATAAATAATAAAAATAACTAAACTAAATCTAATTAAATAAAGATAAATAAAAATAAATATTTTTTTTTAGGGAGCATTTATTACATGAACAGGAAAAATCATCCCAATTTCTGACCAAACCTAAACATGACATATCTTAAGTAAAAGGCTTGAATTTCACAAGCTCTTTTGGATTACAGGTGCAACTGCGGTTTCTTTTGAAAGAAGACACTCGGAAAGGCTTCGGATTTCATTCTGCTTCTATGTGAAGTCGAATATAACCAAAAGGAACCAAACAGACCAGAATAATGCTAATTACGCCCCTTTCCCTGACACTTCGCTTTACTCCCTACGATAATCTATTCTCCCAGAACTTTGTTACCCATCACGAAGATATCTGGCTGCCTCCATCCATCAAAAACGCCCACACTTCAAGACTACCAATTTAAATCAGAGAGAAAGGGGCCTCTCACTTCAAAAAGGCACTGTCTTTCTACTCTGGCTCGTCTAAGGGCCAGATGGAAGGAAAAGCCTGTGGATAAGAATGCTGGATGAGTGCTGGGTCCTTCACACTAGGATGCAGAAGGAGGTATAGAGGCCTATCTAATTGCCTGTCTCAAAGAGCTGGCTGGTGGAGGATTTATTCAGGCTTAATAGAGCCTGCCCGTTTCACTGTGGGCGCACGTGTCAGCTTGCGAATGTCACTCAAGGATGCCGAGTGCAGGAACCGGAGGGAGTGGTATGGGGTGTTCTTATTCAGGCACACAGGCTGTTAGCTATTCAGCTAGCATGGTCGTCACTCACGGCTCTTACTGAAGAAATACGCACAGAATTGAGCAAAGGAGAAGGAGGGGGGGCAAGGGTGCTGCTACAAATATTTCTGCTTGTCATTGGCTGCTTTACACAAACATTAGAGACTAAATGAGATTCTTCTTTTTAAAGGACGGAGCTTGTTTTGCTCATTAAAGATCAAACGCACTCAGACCAACTCATTTTGATTTAATTAACTGGAATCGATTCAATTAAGATTAAGGCTTGCTTTTGGGCCATTAAAAATGTAAATGCAAAAGAAAATCTACTGATTGTGGGCAGCTTCGTAATCATGGTTAGTTCGAAGTTTTTAATTAAAAAATACATTTGTGTCTGTGGGAGCAAACACAATTACCATTACATTGAATAATAACAGGAAAAATAGAGTGTAGCATGCATATTACTAGCATATTGGCTGTTTATAAGTACTTAAACCTATCTTGCTTTTTTTCTGCATGGCCATGTTCTAGATCCATTAACCCTACAGTATTAGCTTACCTAAATTTAACACCTTACTAAACATTAAGAAACAGCAAATTAGCAGTTTAGTAGTTAACAGTGAATATGTGTTCCCTGGAGTACACACACACACACACACACACACACACACACGTTGGTATTGGTGGTTTACGGGGACACTACATAGGTGTAATTGTTTTTATACTGTACAAACTGTATTTTCTATTGTCCTACACCAAACCTATTAAGAGAAAACTTTGTGCATTTTTAGATTAAAAAACACCGTTTATTTATGACAAACAAAGCTGGATTTCCAGCATCATAACTCCAGTCTTCAGTGTCTCATGATCTTTCAGAAATCATTCTTATAATCCTGATTTGGAGCTCACACACATTTCGTACGGTTAATGGTGAAATATATATTTCTTCAGGATTTTTTGAGGGAAATATTTTTTTTTAAAAGAAATTGAAATTGAAATAGAAATATTTTGCAACATTATGAACATTGTCTTTACTGCCACTCCTGAACAATATAATGCATACTTGATAGTTTACTTTTGAATTAGTATATATATGAAGAATGGCACTTAGAGGTTTTTGCATCTGAACTCTGTGTGTGTATATATATATATATATATATACACACTACCAGTCAAAAGTTTTTGAACAGTAAAATGTTTTAAAGAATACTCTTCTGCTCACCAGGCCTGCATTTATTTGATCCAAAATACAGCAAACGCAGTAATATTGTGAAATATATATAATGTAATTTATTTCTGTGATCAAAGTTAAATTTTCAGCATCATTTCTAGTCTTTATTGTCATCTTTCATAAATCATTCTTATATGCTGATTTGCTGTTAGAAAAATTTATTATTATTATTATGATCAATATTTAAAAGTTTAAAATATATATATTTTTAAAGATTATTTTATGAATAGAAAGATCCAGTGTTTAGCATTTATCAGACAAAAAAAATTATTTTGTAACATTATACTCTATACCATTCAAAAGCTTGGAGTCAGTATAATTTTTATTTTTTTGGAGGGGGGGGGGGTAATTTATATAAATTATTTACACTTATATTTAGCGAGAATGCTTTTAATTGACCGTGACGTTATTTTTAGCATTTTTAATGCTTTTTTTTTTTATTCAAGATAAATGCTGTTTCTTCTGAACTTTCTATTCATCAAAGATGAATATTTTTACTGTATTTAAATAATCAGATTTAGAGAGCAGAAGAGCTTCTTTAAAAAACATTTGTGTTTACTGTTTTAAAGTTTACTTTTGAAAAAAACTTTTGACTGGTAGTGTGTGTGTGTGTGTGTTCACCCTTAGAAGAGCAATGAATTATTAGAATATCAGGAACTAGGAAACTAAATAATGCAAGAATGGTAAACATGGACAATAGTGCCACCTACATAACACTTATGTACTCTGAAGGATAAATCTGTTTTTATTAAAAATGTGTCTTTGACTCTTTACTGTTAAAATAATGGCATACAAAATATACCATGTGGTCTCAGAATGGCATTGGATAACAAGCAATATCACGTGAGTGTAGGTGTATGTAAAGTGTGTCTTGGCAAGTCACTGTGCCTCTGTCGACACCATATGATGTGAGAGTGTGTGTGTGTACAGATATCCAAATGTATCAGCATTGGTGCAATGACTCCATTTCACCTCAAACAAAGAAACATAAATGTATGGTTACTTCTCAACCAATAAATCATCACACTTGCACGTTTTCAATATTTTACTCAGGATACTTCAGTGATTTCACACACATCACAACATTCACAGACGCTACAGAAATAATCTTGATGTGATGACGATGGACATCCTCTTGTCAATGTACAGGCCACTTACATTATAGAGCTCTAAGAAATCCTTAAATGCTGGATTTGTACAATTTGTCAGTTTATATATGCAGAAAATAATTTGATATTTGGAAAATTATTTACATTTAATTATCAAAAATATCCTATTGATGGTCCCCTTTTATTTTGTATATACTGATGTCTGTTGTATGTTGCATTTGGGTACTGTAATTCTTATCTCTGTTACTCTCAGGACAAATTACAAAAATATGATCTTCAATAGAGTAACAAGAGTGTTATATCAGTGAATAATGCCAGTGTGGAAGGACAACGGCTGAACTGAATGATGAAGGCTGTCACTTTGTAAATGTCTCAGTCACAAAATCCTCTGAATAACTATAAGATCCAATATAAAAACAGTCATTCATCTCAATAAATGAAGGCAGAATGAATTAAGACTTGAAATGCACCAAAGAAAACAAGTCAAATTTGATATCACATGGCTGTACATTCTTAATTTGGAGTTTAAAACACTAATGAAAGGATACTATTAATTTGAGCTCATTGGATGGATACTGGACAAAAGCAGGAGGCAAAAGTGAATTTAAATAGCTCTGAAGTGATGCCTTCATTTCTTATACCTACTGACTCATGGTTATATTCCCTCCTGCTTGGAAAACAGCTCTATTTCCTTTTAGCGTTCACACTCTTGCAGACCCAGTTCATGCCATCCTGAAACAACATTTGAGTCAGAAAGTCAAAATACTGTTTTGTAGTCAATTTTACAAACAACAAAATGTATTCCAAACCAACCTGTACTCCTTCTCCTGTGAGGGCAGAACAGGACTGGATCTGCCACACTCGGTCTCTGATAGTGTGCAAATTCAAACCCTCTGCTATCTCGGACGCAGGGGCTGCCGTTAGCAGGTCCTGCTTATTTGCGAACACGAGAACCGGGACACCGCTGAGCTTTTCTTCATCCAGTAACTCAGCTAGCTCCTGCATGCAGATCAATTCACTTTATTTTAACACTGAAAGCATAAATTGCTTGGAATAGTGAAAGAAGAATAGCGACCTGTCCGGTTTCCTCAAATCTTTTGCGGTCTGCACTATCAATAACGTAAATCTGAAATCAAAAAGAGTGTCCAATTAACAACGTGTTTGGAATCAAAGTGGATTGTGGGATGACTTGTAATCGGACAAATGTTCTTACCAGTACATCTGTGTTCTCAAAGTAGTTCCTCCAGTAAGGTCTAATCTTCCGCTGACCACCGATATCCCACACGTTTAACTTGAATCCTTGCGACTGGACGCTCTTGATATTGAAACCCTAAAGAAAAAAGAAAAATAGTTATTATTAAAACTGCTTTGGTAATAAAATGTAGCTGATCCAGTAAATGACTTTGCACATGTAATTAACTCTAATTGGCTTACTGTAACCACAGGGTGACCCTACACCTCTTTTTCCAAAGATATGTCCTGGCCAAGACATCTAAATCGCCTAAAATGTCTGGGATTTGTTGTTGTCCTAATTCCTATACACTCGAAGTAATTATTTCACCTGTGTTGGAGTTATATGAGTGATGTCTTCAGATGCCAGCTGTTTCAGTAAGGTGGTCTTGCCACCGTTGTCCAACCCCAGAAGCAATATCCGCACCTCCTGGTCGGGGGTACTTTTAAGTTTCCGTAAAATTGATAACAAACCCTGAAAACCAAGAAAAAAGCGCAGATTATTCAATGCTCTCAGTTCATGCAATGCATTCAGCATGACGTCATAAGCACGAGCATCAACAAACAAACAGGTTTCAAAGAGGAGCAATAAATGTTCAAGAGACATGTAATTAAAGAAAACAGATCTTTATACTGTTTTTACCCTATAAAACAGTCATAAAAGAGACTTAAGATTCTCGATTCTCGAACAGTCGTGACACCTAACAGTCCTGCAAGCTAACGTTAATCTCATCCACGACCGAGAACCGCTGCTCCTCTTTAATACAACTTCTTACAACGAATCCACAATTGTCCTCAAGACGTCACAGCTACCATGACTCCGTACTACAATGTGACGGAGATGAGAATGTTAAATCTCAAACAAAAAGCGTCCACAGGTAAGAATTTGTTTATTGTAAGCGCTTTAACTCACCATCTTGTGATTCTGCCTCCTGAGCTCCTGAGACGCCGCTGAGGGTTACTAAGGGGAAGAGATGATATCGTAGTACGCAAAAAATACGTGTGACGTAGTACACAGAAAACATTGAGCTCTGCCAACCGATTTAAACTATGATGGCTTTAATGATTAATGCCTTTTGGCATAAACAAATACATTAATTTTGAAATCAATTGTACTAAGTCTACCAATTTCAATGATGTTAATAAGCTGCTGAGGTGATTTTATCCTCAACAGATAACGTTTGTTTATGTTTCTGTGCACACATATCATCACAGATCAGGATGTGTAGTAAAAGCATTTCATAAATATTCTTTAATTTTGTGTATAATGTTATAATACATTAAATGTAAATGTATCAGAACGAATTGGTTGAAAAATTTATTAGTAAAAAAAAAGGGGTAATATGTTTCCGAATTCAACTAATGACTCATTGAACCTAGAATCGTCCCTTTCCGACAACATACTGGAGTGAACTTTGCTTTTAAATGCCTTTTTGTTTTATTAACTGAATCGGCTGGAACACACTGAACTGGGATTTGTCAATTATGTTTTATTGAAAAAACTTTTTACGTCATGTGGTCATGCATTCCGCACGGATTCCACACAACAAAAGCTGAATCAGCTGTTTTATGAATCGACTACTTGAACTGTTCGAGAGAACCGATTTGCCGAAACGAGTCTGAACAGTGAAAGGGGAGGAGATTCTTCAGGGATTGGAAGGTGAAATGCCACGTGCTCGTCTACAGTTGCAAGCCCACATCACATTGCTTATTAACCCACTTCATTTTTTAATACTACTACTGCAGCGCCACGAGATATAAACAGGAGTGTCACATTACTTTATAAAGGTATTTTCATGCGACACATTTGATATTTGTGTTTCTGTCTGATTTATTTTGACAGCGTTCATCCGGGTGCTTGTGTACAGTGAACATGAACTGCTGCAAGCTGCTGCACAACTTGCAGTCTTAATGATACAGCTCTCAATTAGCTGCTACTTTGTATAATGTAATTTCATGCTTAATGTTTAAGAAATCTTGACGTTTTAAAAGCGAAAGGATACTTTGTTAAGCCACTTAAGAAATTACATGTCGAGGTCTGTTTCCTTAAACTTCTTAGTAACACACTTATCTAGTTGCTATTGTTATCTGTGCATATTTTTATTAGTTTCATGATATTTTATTTTATTCACAGTATATGTTTTAACCATTTTTTGTTAAACTTACAGTAAGTCATGTTAAATTGGTAAGGAAACAAGTTAACAAAATGGTCTTGACAATTTGGGACCCATTGAAAGTCATTATTTCTTTGCTTGTTTTGTGTATTGCATTTTATGCACTTGTGCATTCAATTCCCTGCAGTAAATAGTGACATTACAAATTTCAAATCTGGTCCACCTTCACCTGCTTTGCACCTGGTTTTATATGCATTTCTTCCATTTTTATAAAAAAACAACAACACATTTTTTGTAAAACATTGCTTTAAAAAGTAACATGCAGACTGTAAAGTACACTTGATGATGCAATGTTACTGATAGTTATAGTATCCTCTACATTTTACTTTTTTTTTTTGTCCTGATATCCAAACATCTGTTTGCATAGCTGGCCTCACAGCAAGAGCCTTGGTTTTGACTTTCATATCATAGCATTTAGAAATGTGCTGCTTTGTTAAATGAAAAACCAGTTAGTAGTAAAAAGACACTAATGAAGAGAGCAAATGAAAAGCACATTTTAAATTTAATCATCTGTTTGACCGACACATTACATAACAAAAATTCACCATTTGTGTATCTAAAGTTGCATTTAGTTTGTGCCAAACATTCAGTTACTTTTGTCTCATCAGAATATGATTTTCATCCGAAATGTCACATTTGTTTTGTTCTGTGTCTTAGCATAATCTATTCTCTGTAGACTGGAAATTATCAATGCGTTTCTTGTTTGAAACTATCAAATATTTCTTGTTTGTTTCTGTCGTTGTTCATTAAGGGCTCTTTGGAAGTAGAGAGAACCATGGAAACTCTGAAGGGCATTGATATCGACGCCCCACGCTGGGATCAATCCACGTTCATGGGCCGTCTCAAACACTTTTTCAACATCACTGACTGTCGCACTGTTCTGCTGCCTGACTCCAGACTAGATGAAGCCAAAGCTTTAGTGGAGAGCTGCAGGTGAGAAATGGATTGATTTGATGAGGTGATCTATCTCTCATCTTGATGTTTCTTACTTTCTGTCACCCCCCCCAGAGCTGGCTCTGTTCCTCCTGGCACTACAGAGGAGCAGCTACACTATGCCAAGAAGCTGTATGACTCTGCATTTCATCCTGACACAGGTGACAGGATGAACCTGATAGGGAGAATGTCATTTCAGGTGCCTGGGGGTATGGCCATCACGGGGTTCATGCTTCAGTTTTACAGGTCAGTGCTGGAAATACATATTTTATTATTTCTAATATATATATATATATTTATAATCATTTATAATATGTTTTTGTAATATATTTCTAATATATAATTTTGGTAGCACTTTATTTTACAGTCCTGTTCCTCATGTACATACTATGTACTTATTATAGTAATTACAATAACTATGTAATAACTAGGTACTAACCCTGAACCTACCCCTAAACCTAACCCTACCCCATGTAGTTACCTTGTATTACCAGAACTTTCTTAGATAAATACACTGTAAGTACACTATAAGTACATGTTAGTACACATACTGTAAAAATAAAGTGCAACCATAATTTTTATAGCAATATGTACTATATATTTTAACAATTTAGTTTTTTTTTTTTGTAGGACAGTTCCTGCTGTAGTGTTCTGGCAGTGGGTTAACCAGTCTTTCAATGCTCTGGTCAACTACACCAATCGCAATGCTGCCTCCCCCATCACACCAAAGTAAGTTCCTGTGACCTCTTTCTTTGAACTTTACTCACTTGCAAGATCTTGTAGGTTGTCAGAGAGTATATCTCTTAAAATGTGACTGTCCCGTGATACCTAGCGATTTATTAACAGATGCCTGGGAAGGAGCTTGAAATAACAGATAAGCTTCTGTAACAGTCAGATATGGTGTTTTGTTGTGTTGTGTGTATCTTCTTTGCTCAGGCAGATTGGAGTAGCTTATGTGACTGCAACAAGCACAGCGCTGGCCACTGCGGTCGGGCTGAACCTCTACACAAAGGTATCACTCAGCCCCATATAAATAATTAAGGGGATACTCTATGTCTACAGACAGGATCTGTGATATGCAGCTCATTACAATAGAAAATTTAGAGCTTATTCTAAATCCTTAATCCTACCCAATACTTAAATTTAACAATTACTTTACTAAGTATTAATAAGCAGTAATTTGAATATATTGAGGCAAATATCACAGGTAATAAAGATGAATTGGACTGTAATATAAAGTGTGACCAGAATAATTTTTGTAGTTGTCTGTTATTTATTTGAAAGAATTAAAAGAATCGTTTCATGTCTGTCTCTGTATCATTAACTTGACGAGGTTGATATAGGATTTAGAAAGTAATTAGTAATAAGTAATTAAAAACTTTTTGGAGAGAGAAATTTGTATAGTAATCTAATTACACTGTTGAAAATGTAATTAATTACTTTTTTAGAGTAACTTACCCAACTCTGTATAGTAATGTAATTACAGTGGTATTTCAGGATACATTTTAAAATGCTGTACTGTTTTGAAACTACAGCCACAAATATTATAATATTGAAATTATATTATAAAATACATTAAATTACAAATTATATAGAATTATATAGAATATCTAATAATAAATATGTTTATCACACACATCTATATACATACACATGCAGTACAGCACATAGTACTAATAATAAAAACATACAAAACTATATATATAATAAACATTAAATAAATTATATTAATATAATGTCTCTTTAATGAGAATTCTCTCTGTTCTGCCGTCATCAGTTCAGTTTGCCAGTCATATCTGCTGTGGTAATACATCATCCATGTGTTATTTAGCATCTTTAACCTTTGTCTCCTCAGAAAGCTCCTCCACTGGTGGCACGCTGGGTGCCGTTCGCTGCTGTGGCCGCGGCTAACTGTGTGAATATTCCAATGATGAGACAACAGTGAGACCTCTTATGTTTCCTACCATCTTTTATTTTAGCATGTCTTTCTCAATAGGTTATGTCTAGATATTATTATATTCCGGTTTATTATTTCTTATACAGGGAGATTTTGAATGGCATTGCTGTGACAGATGAAGATGGAAATCATCTGGGCCACTCAAGGGTGAAGAGCATTTATCTCACCTGATCAAATTGGTTACAGCTCTTCTCCTTGCAGAATCTGTAAAATGTGTATCAGTTTAGAAAATGATTTCATACAACATTTTATTCTTTGTTTAGTACTGCCCTGAAGAAACTGCTTATATTTCAAATGACAAATTAATAACAGAAATTAAACACCTACGTACTGTTAATTTTTACATCATCCTTGTATATCTTCTATTGTATCTAAGATATCTATTATTGATTTAACAATTTATTGTAATTTACATTTCATATATACCTGAGTATGTAAACTTGTGAGCAAAACCTTTAGTTTAAATACAGTAGATCTGAATGCGTTTAGTGCTTAAAATAATCAGTTTAATGATAAACATGTTCTAAAGTTATACTGTCTGGGTTTGTCATAGAAAGCAGCTGTCAAGGGCATCACACATGTGGTCATCTCTCGCGTTACCATGGCAGCGCCAGGCATGAGTAAGTGCAAAGAGTTTGGCTGGAGTTATCAGATCTCAGTGCTAAAATAAAACAGCCCTCACTTCACCCACCAGTCAATGCTGAATTCTGATCTGCTTTCTTTGTTATTTCCAGTCATACTCCCCATTATTATGCAGAGGCTTGAAAAACACAGATTCATGCAGGTGAGTATGATCATGTTTTGCATCCAAGGAGCACACAATGGAAAGGAGAAGTGATAAAATAGCCAGTTTATGATCTGCAGGTGTTTCTGATATAAATTCACTCTCTCTCAGACCTCAAAGCTGACATCTGTTGAGTCATTCTCATATGACAGTCAGTTATCATCAATGCGTACAGGTTTCAAATGGTTTTAACTATTTGAATGAATTTTAGCTAAATGTTTAACGTGCTTTGTGTAGCATAATGTTTTTAATTACAATTTTTTTATCTTATTTTTTATTGTTCATTAAATTATATTGGGATTTCTTTGTCTACTATAAAGGCTACAGTATAAGCCCCTTGCTGTATGTGTATGTGTATGATTTTATATTAAACATATTTGCATTTATTTGTTTCTTCCAATCTGTTGCAGAAAATCACATTTCTTCATGGGCCACTGCAAGTCATGATGGTTGGCGTATTGTAAGTAATCACATTTCTTATTATGAAAATAGCAAGGATTGATATGCCAAATATATGAGATCTTGTTTCAGTAGAAGAAAATAATAACATGCCCTTCTCTGTTTCACAGTCTGATCTTCATGGTGCCTGCTGCATGTTCACTGTTTCCTCAGAGATGGTAAAGATTGCATATATTGCATATGCCATTCAAGATTTTTTTTAAAGGGATAGTATCTCTTCAAAGGAATAGTTCACTCAAAAATGAACATTTTCAGAAAATGTACTCACCCTCAGGCCATTCACGATGTAGATAAGTTGGTTTCTTTGTTGAAATGTAGCATTACATCACTTATTCACCAATGGATCATCTGCAGTAAATGGGTGCCGTCAGAATGAGAATTCAAACAGCTGATAAAAACATCACAATAATCCACACAACTCATCAGTTAAAATCTTGGGAAGTGAAATCCGCATGTTTGTAAAAACCAAATCCATCATTAAGAAATGTTTACCTTCAAACTGGTATTATTGTGACATTTTTATCAGCGGTTGAGCAATTGATGCAGAGCAAAAATTTGTTTTACTAAAGAAACCTAAACATCTACAGTTTTAAAGAGTTAGTTCACCCAAAAATGTTAACGCTTTAATAACCAGTAGTGACTTGAAAAAATATATTTCGATTAGGACATTTATCTTATTCATGCAACTTTTTGCAGCTGCTGCTTCCATTATCTCTCTTTAAAATGCTTCATTCAGATGTTTTCATGATAACTGTTTTCTCTGAGCCATACCAAACTAATCATTTTGCACTTTGATTTGCAGTTCTATGGCTGTATCCAAACTGGAACCTGAGCTCAGGGAGTCCATCATTTCTCAGTATGGGGACCGTGTCAGTTATGTCTACTTCAACAAGGGACTGTGAGTGCTGGCGAATCACAGACTGGATGCACCAATCATTGGCCAATCAGAAGCTCTTTTTGACAATTATTGCTAAAGAAGATGCTTAAAAGAAGTTTTTAAGTTTTGTTTCATAACCTAGAAATATGGTTTTTATGCACTAAAGTATAATTTATGAATAGTTTTTTTTACAGTTGGCCCAGACAATTTGATTCGTGACTCAAAATTCACTGTAAAAATACATTTTACAGATAATTTATAGACATTGGATAAACCTGGTCCAGTTGCCCTGTCATCCGTTCCTGTTGTATACGATCAACCCTGAATAATCTGGAACAGATTGGAAAGTCTGAGAACTGTTTCCCTCTGATGCCAAACACTGTCATTACCACATACATCTCTCAGGAAGAGTTTATTTTAAAGGTTTAATCCTTTAATAGCCTCTAAAGCCATCACTGAAATCATTTTATCAGGTTGTTCTTAATCTGACAGACATTTAGGAATATACAGTCAGATCATAAGTGTTTACATTTGAAATACCAGTTACAAGCATAAAGTTCGGGGAAGTACGCTCTAATAAACCTCAGTTTGAAAGAGTATTTCACAGTTACTGAGTGCCTTAAAAAAACATTCATGGCGCTCGTTGGGTCAATAGCCTGCCCTTACTGTGAACTATCTGAGTTATGTACTTGTTTTCATCATTACAAGATGATGAAGTAAACAGACAGCTGTTGAAATAAACCCCTGGTCTGTGATAACTCATGGGTGTTGAACCAAAGTGAACCTTGTGTTTATTTTATCTAGAACTGTGCACTCGATATTCATTCCTGCCACATGAGGGCAGTATCTGATCATTAAAGTTTTGCAAAGGTAAATATGCAGCACTTCTGTCAAATATTTACACTGATGGGATAAAATATACTATTAAGCCATCAGAGACCACTTTTTATGGGCAATCGGAAATGAATGAATACATGAATGTATGTGTGTCTGTGTATGCTGAAATATACACGGAAGATTATTTGCAGAAATATACATTTAAAATAGTAATGGGATGAGCTGATGTAGTTTAATGTTTTATTTGGTAATACTGTATATTTATCCGTCAAGTGAATGTCCACATGGGAATTACAGAAAGCTTCAAAGACATGCATAGTCTGGTTCTTCTACCACAACTTTTATCATGTGGTTCAGACACATTTCTGCTCTTTTCAGCAAATCATAAAAGAGAAAGACAAAGACTGGTAAAAATAACACAATGATCATATAAATCAAAGGTAATAACACATTAAAAAAGTAGAAATGTGGAAACAAAATCATTTAACTTACGCCATTAAAGTTCAATAACAATTCATACAAAGCAGTTTAAGTAGTTATAGCTCGATGCATATTAAACATTAACCTTGTAGATTTATATAGACTATTCATAAGAGTTCAAGCTTGTTTATGACAATGCTTCTGGTATGAGGAAAGATGTGAGGATATTGAAACAAATATCTTAATTTAAATCACACTTGAGCAAAAAAAAAAAAGCTTCGTACATTTATGCTGGAACACTGATAGCCAAAATAGAAAGGCATGAATCGAACGATTACTCATAAGAATGCTGCCTTTGTCGATACAAATGATTTTGGTTTTGATTTTATACAGTGACTGTGATGCATTTTATCATTCAAATCTATCAACACTGTTATTGTTGCTTTCGTCAGTTCAACTTCAGTCTGTCATCTCCCTCTTTCTCTCTTATGACCACATCGGACCACATGCTTCACCCTGACGAAGCGCCTAGCAACTAGTATAACGCCTCACCCTCAGTCAATCACGTGACTTGGCAACGCCCAATCAGGGGACAGCTGCAACAACCCAACTCTGTGCCTTCCACTCAAGCTGCCAATAAACTCCTGAGTTTATTGACATCACAGGAGGAAGGAACCTCACTCATTGTTTCCTCTTTCTCAGTGCATGCTATAGGCCTGTGTCTTAGCATGCCAATCCAATCAGCCTTGTTTTACTCTAGGGCAAAACAAAGGGTCTTCCCATTACCATGGCAACTAAAGTCTTGCGTACCTCTTTGGGTACATAATCAAATAAGAACAATATGGAAGATAAAAAAGCTCACTAGGACCTTAGATAACTGATGCTGTAATTCTTAAAGATGAAGCATTTGCAAATCAATAACAAAAACATTGAAAATGAAAATTACAAAAAAAGAGGAGACGTTCCTCTTGGTTTTGTCTTTAAAAAGTGCAACAAGTTTAAATAGTATCATCACTGAACTATTAACGGAGGAATAAATGCATAAATTGGACTCGGCGTTTGAGACAAGACATATTGACAAAACAAATTAGGGATGTCTGATTCGTAAATGTGCATTAACATCTAATTGGAGAGGACTTTATAACTAATTATGAACTGTCGTCAGAATAATAGATGCCTGCATTGTTATTCCTTCATTTTTCATATATGCGAAGGATACTGTACGACATGAAGCAATGATGAAAAACAGTTGAAGTGAAATGAAGAACAGCTTCATATACAACAGTTCAACATTCTGAAATTTGGTCAGCAGCACAATTTTGTTTCGGACACAAATTCATGCCTAGCAAGATTGACTTTGGTCTTGAATTTTCAATTATTTTTTTCCCAAATCCCAGCTGTCTTAAGTTCTTTCCAGGTCCCCACACATCTTTGAACTATCTGGGAAGTCCTGCCTCACCATTTATCTGAGTGGACCAGTTGGCATGGCTTTGGGAAATTACACTACCTTAAAAATAATACTTTCAATACCACCCCGTGTGGGTTTAGGCCAGAATACCAGAAACTGAAAATGCAAATTGAGCTGAGAGACTGCAGTTTTGGGAGATTGTAGAGATCATTCAGTCTTTATGCAGAGAGAAATCTAAGCGCTGTTTTGGGGGGCAGAAAGTGCTCTCGTTTTAAAGATCATCCCTCACACGATGGGGAGTGTTTTCTGGATGCCAGCCTTAGGTAGGGTTGTTACTTTCGCTCCATTCTGTCTCTTGTTGCGATATATCTAATGAAGACTGTACACTAATCTAGCCTCAAGACGTTTCAGTTTAAATTTGGTTGAGTTTTGTCTTTATGTCGATATTAACTTACACCTTATCTATGATATTTGTAAGAATCTCAGATTGGGTGATGGAGAGGGCGAGAGATACTTTAAGGGTCTTCCACATCCAGAAATTCTTTCTTGGGTGGTGCGACTCCCCGGTACCAGGCGCAAGAGCCGTCTCCTCTCTTGATGCAGGCATAGTGGTCAGACTGGCGGCCATGAATTATCTTCTCTGTCACCCAATCTGTCCACAGACACTCCTCTGGGGTGCTGATCTCACATGGGAAGGTTGCACAGCGTGTGATCTGGGTACAGCAAAAACAATGTTTGTATAATTTGTAATTAAATATTAGCTTGGTAGATGCTTACTGACTCAAATCAAAACAGTCCACCCCAAAGTGTCTATATAAGTGTGTTTTTGAATACTTCTGCTCTATTGAACACAATTTAGTAGTATAAATAGTGCAAGTAGTTTTAAAATAAAATAAAAAATGCTGCAAAATGTTCTACAAGTACCAAACCAAATGATTTTCAGATGCAAAAACAATGTGTGTTTGAGGTTTAAGGTTTATAGGCCTGATGGATGGATGAAAAGAAAGAGACCTGATGGATAGATGGATGGATGGAGCTGGTTGCATGCATGCATGCATGCATGGATAGATAGATAGATAGATAGATAGATAGATAGATAGATAGATAGATAGATAGATAGATAGATGGATAGATGGGGTGGACGGATGGTTGAATAGACATACAGTATAGAAGAATGGATGGAAAGAGAGAAAGAAAAGAAAGAAGGTGAAAGAAACCACCCATTCTTCAAATTCTGAATTATGCACAACCAAGGTTGACACAGTAATGATTATTATGTGTCCACAGGAGACATATACAGTACTCACCTTGCAGTCACACCCCATCTGGTATCGCTGACTGAGGCTCTTCTTCTGGGTGGCACTCATGGATTCCCAGGGCATGATGAGATCACACAGAGTCACGTGCATCTTACCATTGGTCTCCCCCTTGCCTGGAAATATGCAGACAAAACAATAAGAACCGTCTGTGAACATCTGATAGTCACGGGCATAACATGGTCCAACAGACAAAATAACAGCACACGAGAACACGATAAGAAGTCGCTATGTTTATAAACTGAACCTTTCATTTAGTCATCTATTGTTTTGTATTATGACTGAACCACATTAAGGAGGTCACTGCAGAGTCAAAGTGCAAATTTGGGAAAAAACACTACATGCCAAAGCTTGTAAACCCTGATGGTGGAGAATAGGAGTAGCTAACCACAATTTGGGACTTCACAAAATGGGAGGGAACATGAAAATGACATAAACAACCTGGTTTCTATTTTTGCCCAGAGCTAAGGTTTCTGAAGGTCTGCTCTGTTTACAATCTGAAACCTGGGTAGTTTTTACTCAGTGTGGAGAAGGAAATGTGTGCCCTGAAAACACAACCTCAGCAGTTACTCTGCACAACAGGATCAGCTCTCTCATTATTTTACCTCCCCTCCTCCTCTAAAACTTCGGCTTTAAAGGCAATTGCTACCCTCCACAGACCTCTGCCTTGTCAACTCTGTAATTTGGGCTCTGCAGGAATGATCGGAGATGGGGAAACCATAAGTTGTCTGTGTTCATCTTTTGACGTTTTTTTATTTTCTGTGTTTTTTTTCCCTTCAGAGTTGCCTGCTCAGCAAGTTCATTAGAGAGAAGAGGAGAGTATTGAAACCCAGCAGTAAATTCAGCACATTGTACATCAATAAGTCACGGTTTGTAAACTTCTGTCCTGTCTGAAAACGGATTGCCTTGAGTGAAGCATGTGCCAACTGGCAAGTGCTTTGCTGTGCAGGCAGTAACCAATAGCAGTGTGTGCTTAGACTGTAGATTTATTTGACCAAAAACAACAGCTGTAGTGAAATGACAATCTTTTACCTGAGATGAGGTACTCCTTCTTGCCGCTAGTGTCCAAATTCGTTACTCCACACACTGCAGATGAGGGAGCGGTGAAGACCACGTCGATGTGGTGATCTGGGCCTTTGAACATCTGTTAGAGGACAACAAAACATCATTTTATTCACTGCAAGACATTTTCATTGTAGGTTAGATTTGAATAACAGCTGTCATATTTATCCCTCACCTTGATCTGCTTAATCTCATATTGGATCCGCTTGATAGGGTTCCCATAAATATCATTCCCAGAATCCACTTCTTTTTTTCCAACTACCTTGGCCCTGATTACTGCAGAGAAAATATTAAGGAAATTATTAATTTCATGATTTAACTGCCCCAAAAAAATATCTACTGTATTAATAGACTATTTGATAAAAAAAAAATGTAGTGGTTTTTGTATTAGTTCTCATTTAGTACTCGTTTTAGTATTATTTGAAATAGTAGTTTTTCATATACCTTTCTATTATGGTAAGTTAGAAAACTTGGGGTTCACATGTGATGCATTGTTTTAAAATGTCCTTGTTTGTGCTTCTTGATACACACTGATGATGGTTTAGGCCGAAACGCGTCTGTGTAAGACATGGTAAGAATACATTTATAAAAGGCTTTCTTGAGAGTGCGTTTTTTTCTCTTTTATTTCTGGATAACTTTATGACTCGCACCGACTAAACGACATGGGAGTTGAGCGTGCCTTCTCCACTATACAGTTATAAAACTCACTTAAATCAAGGCCACCTCAAAAGCCACCTTTATTCAGGAGTGTTGTGCATACTTTGGTGCAGGACAATGGCGTCTTTCAGGCTGGGGACTACATGTTCCCTGAGGGCATTTCTGAGGATGCTCGGCCACATGGCGGCTGCCTCCTTGGTTATTCCCCTGGGACTGCTTATCATGTGGCCCCTTCAAATTTGGCTGAAAGGCCGCTTTCCTTCCCACGTCTGGTGCAGGGGCCAAGGTGTCAAAGTAACCCACTGCAGCATCAAAGCTGTGGCTCCTTGGAAAATTTCTCACCTGTATTAGTCAGGTGAGCAGATGGGAACAACCTCCAGAAGTCTTAATAGAGGCCTCTGGCTCAGGCTAGGTCACTCTGTATGAGGGCAATCTGGCTTACGGCTCCTGGTCGACCCACAAGCAATGCCTACATATGAACTGCCTCAAAATGAGGGCCGTTTTTCTAGCCCTGAAAACCTTCCTACCTGCCTTAAAGGGGCACCGGTCAGACAACACAACAGTGGTGGCCTATATCAACTGCCAAGGTGGCCTCATGTCATGTCCCCTTCACAGGATGACTCAATGTATACTGCTTTGGGCACAGAGAGAACTCCTCTCACTACAAGTGGTGTTTGAGAGTGCCCATTCCACAAGAAAAAAGGCCTCCTCTTGTGCCTGGTTAAGTGGGATCTCTATTAGGGAGATTTGTGCGGCCGCTGACTTTTCAATTTGGATGTCCCTGCCCTACAGGAACGGGTCTCATCTGTTCAATGCTTACATTTTACCCCTGCTCGGGTAGGGAGAGTTATCTGAAGTAGACCTCAGAATCTTCCTGGGTCTCTTTGTGGCTCAGGCATATGGAACCCTCGCTGAGTGTTCCTTGCCCGAGCTCACGGAACAGGCGAAGTTCTACATCTGCTTATAGAACGGCGCTACTTGATACGTTCCCCAACCAGTCGTCAATGATGATGCAACGGGAGTTACCTTTCGATAGGGCTACTCACATTACCTCGGTTCACTGACATAAGGGAACAAGCGTTTCATACTGTAACTGGCCATGCTATAGTTGCAGATGAATCAATGGCTATCGCTTAAGTTGTTGATTCTGATGAAATGGCGCTCTGGGCCAACTTTGGTTTGTGTAACTACACAAACATTAACAAATCAGGCTTCAGTAACCGTGTTAAAAGAAGTTCCCCCAAACAGTCTTCAATGACAACGCAACGCTCATTCCCTTATCTCAGGGAACCAAGGAGTATCCAGAGCATTTCCATACCTTGCACAAGACTAAATTGGGGGGAGGGGGGTGTTGTATTTAAGTGTGATTTAAAGAGTTTTTATTTTGGAATATAGAAAAGTTTCTGTTATGTTGTGTTACCATTGTGGTGAGCTTGCACTCAGTAAAAATGGCATTCAGCATGCTAACATGCACCGTTTTAGCTACACTTAAGAGATTCAATTAGTCAGTTTGATTAGTTTGACATGTTATTTTATTGTTTTAATCAATTTAGTGATGTTTCCAGTCTAGTTCCAGTTTACAATTTAATTAAATGTTAAGTAAACCCATTTCCAAAGTTTAAAAACCACTGTCAACAACTAAATTAAGTTCAGCCAAAGAATTATTTTTTTTCAGTGTGGAATCTTCTCAATGGTTTCCACCACTACTTGGACTCAGTAAAATATACAATCTTCAACACAAGGCCTGCAAAGATTCTGTCACGTCATCATAAAAAGATGAAAAGGCACATGACTTTTCATAGATGACACACCTCTCATCTGAGGCCTTGTCTAAACACCAGCGAGAGGTCTCTCTCATATAAAGAGAGTCATGCCCCGAAACCCAAATCCCATTTCCTGCAAGTTGAGCGTTTGCAGCTGTCCAGCATTTCTTTAGCTCTCTTTGTCAGGTCAGCCAACATGTGGCCGAGACGCCTCTTCTAGAAAAGCTGACACATGACAACCTTGCGCTGACTCATTCATTCTCTTGCCTTTTATGCTCTCCCTTATTTTCCTAAATCATTTTTAAATGGCTGTTATTTTTCACTTAAGTACTGCATGGAAACATAGAATGAAACTTAAGGGGATGAAAAGAAGCCTCTCTATCACACAACAAAATCCCTCACCCTCCACAACCCTAAACTTCTGCCATATTGTCCACATAGTCAGTTACTTTGACAGAAGAGTAAAAAGCTGCAAACCATCTTATATAAACTGTGTATCACATTTGTACAAACTCTGCTGCTTAAATTAGCAGAGCAGAACTCAAACAATGATTTCATGCATTATTGTTTGGAATAAGCTCTACTTTCTATTTTACAGTGTTTTCATCTGACAAATGGACTTAAGTATTTTAGGACCTACTGATAAATTGTAAATGTAAAGATCTACAATAATTAATTAATGTCATTAATGAAGTTAGCAGAATATACTGTATATGTTATAGATTGACAAGGAAAAAGCTAGATGGGAAGTTGAGAAGTAGTCAAAGGTCATATGAGATGTTGATTGTTGCGTTTTGACCAAAATCCTCAGTCAAAGGGTCCAAAACAACACTAGACCCCTTTATATGGACAAAAAACACAACATTTATCAAAATGTCTTCTTCTGTGTTCCACAAAAGACGGGTTTGAAAATTATAGACATTTTTTTTTATTTTTGTGTGAACTATTCCTTTATCAAGTCAAGTTTTTTTATCAAAATACAAAAATCTTTTTGACTATAGAATGTTTCGATTGACCAATCAGAATCACGTGTTCTGGAGAGTTGAGAGTTTGGCAGTGTTGGCAGGTGCCAAATCCTGCTGGAAAATGAAATCAGCATCTTCAAAAAGCTGGTCAGCAGAAGGAAGCATGAAGTGCTCCAAAATATCTTGGTAAAAGGGTACAGTGACTTTGGTTTTCAAAAAAGAAAATGGACCAACACCAGCAGATGACATTGCACCCCAAATCATCACAGACTGTGGAAACTTAACACTGGACTTATCACATGAGCTTTTCCGCCCTTCTTCCAGATTCTAAGACCTTGGTTTCCAAATGAAATACAAAACTTGCTCTCATCTGAAAAGAGGACTTTGGACCACTGGGCAACAGTCCAGTTCTTCTACTCCTCAGCCCAGGTAAGATGGCTCTGACGTTGTCTGTGTCTCGGGAGTGGCTTAACAAGAGGAATAAGACAACTGTATCCAAATTCCTTGACACGTCTGTATGCCTTTACTCCAGCCTTAGTCCATTCCTTGTAAAGTTCACTCAAATTCTTGAATCAATTTTGCTTGACAATCCTCATAGCCTGCGGTTCTCTCGGTTGGTTGAGCATTTTCTTCCACACTCTTTCGTTCCACTTAATTTTGTGTTAACATGCTTGGATACAGCATTCTGTTAACAGCCAGCTTCTTTGGAAATGAATGTTTGTGGCTTACCCTCCTTGTGAAGGGTGTCAATGATTGTCTTCTGGACAACTTTCAGATCAGCAGTCTTCCCCACGATTGTCTAGCCTAGTGAACCAAACTGAGATACCATTTTCAAGGCAGGAAACCTTTGCAGGTGTTTTTTGTTGATTAGCTGATTGGCATGTCACCATTTTCTGATCTGGCACACAGCATCCTCGCTTATCTGTATTGCAGGTGTGGGGGAGAGGGTGGATGAAGGAGGTGTGAATGGTGAGAGTGGTTGTTTGGAAAACGGTTGTTTGGAGAGGCGATCAGAGCGGGTTGCAGTAGTTGTTAATGGTGTGAACAGCTGTGTGGAGAGGCGTTCAGGGCAGGTGATGGGTGTTCTTCTTTCAAACCTGCAGTAAAACTCGTTCAGATCATCCGCCAGTCGTTTATTCTTAAACACACCGTTTATTCTTTTCTGACCTATAGAGTTTTAAACGGCAACGGCAAATGGCAAGGTGGATTATGTTCACCAACAATGTTTTCTGGAAGTATTCTTGAGCCCATGTTGTGATTTCCATTACAGTAGCATTACTGTTTGTGAAGCAGTGCCAAAGACATCTAGTATGGTTTTCCAGCCTTGACCCTTATGCACAGAGATTGTTCCAGATTCTCTGAATCTTTGGATGATATTATGCACTGTAGATAATGATGATAACTTCAAACTCTTTGCAATTTGTCTCTGAGAAACTCCTTACTGATATTGCGCCACTATTTTTCGCCATAGCATTGGGGGAATTGGTGATCCTCTGCCCATGTTGACTTCTGAGAGACACTGCCACTGTGAGAGGCTCTTTTTAAACCCAATCATGTTGCCAATTGACCTAATGAGTAGCCAATTTGTCCTCCAGCTGTTCCTTATATGTACATGTAGCTTTTCCGGCCTCCTATTGCTACGTGTCCCAACTTTTTC
Source organism: Carassius gibelio (assembly GCF_023724105.1). Lineage (NCBI taxonomy): Eukaryota > Metazoa > Chordata > Actinopteri > Cypriniformes > Cyprinidae > Carassius > Carassius gibelio. The sequence goes on from NC_068407.1 coordinate 6,395,992, forward strand.
GGAATGTGTAGCTCTCATGAAATCCAAAATGAGCCAATATTTGGGAAAACATTTCAAAATGTCTCACTTTCAACATTTGATAAGTTATCTATATTCTATTGTGAATAAAATATAAGTTTATGAGATTTGTAAATTATTCCATTCCTTTTTTACTCACAATTTGTACAGGTTCCCAACTTTTTTGGAATCGGGTTTTTATTTAATACACAAGTTGAATTACTGAAATAAATGAACTTTTCCACAACATTCTAATTTATTGAGATGCACCTGTAGACTAATATAGCACATTTGTAGAAATTTGTTTGGTTTTTAACATTCTGTTCAAGTATTTATACACTTTCTAGCTGTCAAATGGTTGTGGGAATCATTGTATATTCCTAATTAATTTATATAAGTGTTGTTTAATATTAAACTTCATAATTATGAATTTTATTAGATCAGCCAATATATTAATCACACTCCACTGTGCTATGAAATGTATTGCTTATGAGTTATCACTGTAAAATGGTGTTGTTTACCTGTTGGTCTTGTCTACATTTGCCTAGTAAACCAATGAGGAAACAATTACAGGCTAATGTTGTCCTCAAGGCTAAACTTGTCTCAGTAAATGGGTGGACTTGTCGCTGCTTGGCAAACTGTTTACTAAATTGTCCACATATAAACTGGAATTCACACTTTTGCAACATATTCCTAAAAATAACCAGTCCTTCCCATGTCCACAGTGTACTCAGCCATTTGGTGTCCTAAAATGAGGGGCAGTGTCAATATGTAACATTTATTTGTGTTGGCAGTGCCTCTGGCAAGAACAAGAAAGGGGAACAGATATTTTAAGTTTCTGGGGTATTTCATGGGAATGTCAGATGCGTACTGCACAAAGTGAACCAACTTCACAACACCAATGACAAAGTTTTGCTGTCCTTTATTTAAGCATTTTCTGCTGCAGTTGATCCCAACTAGTTAGTAAAGTACATTAAGTGACCCAGACCCATATATAATCTGTGTTTTGTAATGAAATATGTATTTTATTTGGTTCACAGCTTTCTTGGACAAAGAGATGACACAACCTGTACATCTGGCTATGACACACAACATCTGTACATCTGGCTAATTTGACTGGCTTCTACTAACCCTGCTGGAAAGACCAGCTTAAAACATATGAAGTGGCTGTTTTACAGGTTAGTGCAGGTTTGGCGCTGGTCTGGCTGGTGGGCGAACATAATCATGATGTTGTTTACCACTGAAACTCAATGGTTAAGTCAGTCTCGTTGATTAAGAATGGTGGGGATGCAAAACACAACATATGCGGATCTTTTTAGAAGTTACTTTTTTATTTATTTATGCATTTTAATGTTTGACTAATTTCTATCCTACTGAATGGAGTAATTTTTTAATGGTGTACCCTACCGTTCAAAAGTTTGGGGTAATTACGATTTTTTTATTTATTTTGGAAATAATTTAATACTTGTATTTAGCCCATTCATTAAATTGATCAAAAGTGAGAATAAAGATTTACACAAAAAGTCTTTAAATAAAAATAATATTTCGAATACATGTTTTATTTAGATTTTTTGATCTCAGAATCCTTAAAAAAAAAAAAAAATTCACAGTTTTAAGAAAAATTGTTTTAACTGTTTTCAAAATTGATAACAGTAAGTAATGTTTCTTGAGCAGCAAATCAGCATATTAGAATGATTTCTGAAGGATTATGTGATACTGAAGACTGGAGTAATGATGCTGGAAATTCAGCTCTTCCATCACAAGAATAAATAACATTTTAAAATTAATTAAAAGAGAAAACATTTATTTGAAATTGTAATAATATTTCACAATATTACTGTTTTTGCTGTATTTTTGATTAAATTAATTCAGCTTAGGGAAGAATAAGTCTTCTTTCAAAAGCATTCAACATTTTACTCCTAACCCCAAACTTTTGAACACTAGTTTACATGTTTTGAATTCGGAATAAATTTGAACTTTGAAATTCATTTAAGTATATAAACTAAATGTTTAACAAAAAAGTTTGAAACACTACAGCAACTACATATTATACATAGCAGAGTAAAGGATATTTCATATTATACACAGCAGAGGTAAATAATCCTTATTGTAAATATTTGTAAAAATATTTAATTTGTGCACAGAATTGTTTTTGAGTGATTTACATAAGTTAATTGGACATATGGCTCTAACATCAGCAACAAGATACAATAGAAAAGTATATCAGCTTTTAAAAGATTAAGAGCCTTTTTCTGTATTTCCTTTAGAACATGTGCGAGTCGTCGACCCATTTTTAAACAAATGACTTTCCTAATCCTGATCAGTGATCGGAAATACACCCAAAGAGAGCTTATGAATGTCTGAAAGCTGTCTCGTCGACTGAACCCAGAAAAATATCTCTAAAAAAGGAGATTTATTGCACACAGTCTCATGTTAATCAACTGCAGATGAAAATGAAACAAGACAACTTTTCAAGAAGGCCTTCATCAGCAGCAGCTGTCTTCTAGCTTCCAATTACAGCTGCTGAAGTTACGACCTACCCACACCTCTTATGTTTGAGTCAGAAAAACATATTCAAAAACTGACTGTTTGAAGAGGTCTTAATATTACCATATTAGCCGGGTTGCTCCTCCTTAACCCCACCCTCTCCTTTCATAAACAGGCAGTCTTTGCACAGCATCGATTTGCTCTTCCAGCTGTTTGGATCGGCTGTGTATTTTGTTAGGACAGCTTGTTTTAATCGAGGTATGCTCAGGAACATTTCTGCAAACCTACTTATGCAAACGCCGAAATAAAACGGAGATACAAATGGAGCACAGTTTATGAGACAAACTGGATTTTACAAGTTGAATTAGACTTCCTACTTAAACTCTCAGGGCTAATTGAGGTGAAAGGGATAGTTCACGCAAAATTTTAAATTCTGTCATCATTTCCTAACCCTCATGTCATTACAAAACGTTGTCTTTATTTATTCTACAGAACATGAAAGGAAACATTTTGAAGGATGTTACCGCTGCTCTCTTCCATATTATTAAAGTGGATAGGGACCAGGGGCTGTCAAGCTCCAAAAAAAGCATGATAAAAACATCATAATGTGAAAATATTGCTTGACCGCAGTAGTCACCATTTATGGAAAATCAAACGTGTTTCTAAAGACATTAGGGTGAGTAAATGACAGAACTATTCCTTCAAATGTGAGGATGAAAAACAGATGAATGATATCACAGGAGAGTCAAAGATAGAAATGGAAAAGCAAAATGTAATGGCTGCAAATTTTGAGGCACTTGCTCACCATGGAAAATATGAGCCTGGGGATATAGGATGCAAGGACATAAAATAACTAGAAAAAGGAAAACACACGCACACGTATGCACACTCACAGCCATTATTATACACCCATGGGCTCACTTTATGAGCTGGAAAAGATGCAAATATGAAAGGTTCACTGCTCTTACAGTTAACGATAGCCCCCCTCCTCCTCCTATCCAAGTTGCATGCTTGTGTATGTCAAGCTTTTCTGGGTCCTGAGCTATAGGGCATGATAACACTGTGCCAGAACTAAAGATCAATATAGTCTTTTCTATAAACCAATTTATCGTGCTTCCAGGTTTAAGGTAGGTCAAGCTTCAACACAAGTTGCTTTGCACCTAAAATTCCAGATGCCTAATGCTAGGCTAAAAACATTTTGTTGGCAAAGAGGCCTCGCTTCTCCTGGTGAAGTAATCAAGCAATTTTCCAAAGGATTCTGAGAGCATCCAGCAGTGAGGAGCAGAGAAACAGTGGCTGCTGCCTGACTTACCAACATCTTGAAACTTGTGAGTTCATCCCAGAGATGGTTTGCTCTGGTCAGATGACACAGTTGAAAGTTTAAGCTGGATGGATGGTATTTTTTGCACTAATTGTTTATTGGCTGTTTAAGTGTCAGTGTAGTGGGTCATCAAGGGGAAAGTCCACCTTAAAATATATATATATTTCATTATTCATCCTCATGTTATTCAAAACTGTACAACTTGCTTTCTTCTACAAAACACAAAAGAATATACACTGTTCAGCTGATCTCTGCTCTGGACTTGCACAAACTGCATTGCAATCATTTTCCAAAATGCTGCATTTACGTCCTCCTGGGACATTCATACTTAAGGGGTTGACAAGTCGTAGTAGTTATGACATCAGGTGCATTCAAGTCAATTTGGTCAGAACAAGATGGCGATTTCACTTCTCTACATAAAATGCAATTGTTTTTTTAACTCAATCATCTACAAAAAAGAATTTGCATCATAGTGTTTTTGCTTTCTTCTGTTTTTATTAAAGTTATGATGTAAACTGAATCACTATATATTTATCTATATATATAGTAAACTGAATCACTATATATATGGTAATTATATAATAACATAATATTTTGTATTTGTCCAGATTTATTGTACATTACAAAAAATATTAATTTAATTAATTTCAACAAATTTACTGTCAATAACGATACTGAATATGTATAGTCTTTGGCTCCGTCCAACTATTGCATCCATTGTTTTTTCACTGACCTGCCCCCAACTCAGAAACTCGAGGCTTAAAGAAAATCTTAAGTTTTCCACTCATAATATCAACTTTGTGGTGGCATTCATGTGCATTCAGCTTGTAAATACAACATGTATCCATGAGGCCAGAGAGGAACCAAGCAAAGGCTATATTGCTGCTGTTCCATAAGTGCCACCTACTGTCAGAAAGTGAAAGTGCATTCTCATTCAGCCTGCCTGCTGAACTATATTGCATTATGACTATAATGCTTTTCCTTTATGATTTGTTTCCCGACATGACCAGATGCCCACCTCCAGCCTCATCTAAACCTCTAAGCCTTTTCTAAACCTTTTTATATCAGGTCAGTTAAATTTTTTTAAGCTGATCTTTTTTAGCCAAGAAAATGTATTGCCAGTATTTCTTGAGAGAGAGTCAGCACCAGCAACAGTTTCATAAACATACTATATGATAATCTAAAAATAAGAAAGGTTTCTGTCTGGGAACCTCATAGCTTTAGGTTCACAGTATTAATCCAAATTGTATTTTTCTTTGAGGTTTAATAATTAAAGCATCAGAGTGTAATTATATCACAATCCTGCAGTTCAAATGGAGTGATGTTCTGCAGTGTCTGTCTTCAGCTTCATTCCCACTGCTTCCATTTTTCCTGCCTGACCCACATTCCTGTTGCCCGATAATCATGCATATCCCACAACGCCTGCTCCCTCCACCGATGACTTACACACTCTCTTTCATATGCACGTATCATAATCAAAATGTCATAGTTTCCATGAAAATATACCCACCACACAAATAGCCACATCCTGAGTTTTCGTATGCTTGCACAGCTTTTAGCAATCATGACCAGCGCGGAGCCCAGGCAGACCACTGCACCAAAAGTCCCCGAACTCCGTCTTCCACTCCTGCCTTCATAGACACACTCACTGACTTCACTGAGGGCCACCACAACCAAAATATATTCCACCTCACAGGTATAAAATAAAAATAGTATTTATTAAATAGTATTTCAAAGGCCATTTAGTTGTCCTTACCATTTAAAAAAAAAAAACATAAGGACATACCTCAAAAGGATTCTTAAAATAGAAAAATGTGACTTTTTAAAATAATTTAAAATGAAGGAACCAAATGGTTCAACATAGCATGTTGCAATCATCTCATAAAGCTGCACTGTTTATTTTTTCTTGTATGTTAAAGTTTTTCTATGCACATGAAATAAATTTCAATAATTTGATAGAGATAACCAAGATGCTTACCAAGCATTAATTTAATGAACAAAATATCAATTAAGAAGGAAAATGTATGGACATTTAATATAAATAAACATGGAACAACCACATGGCAAGTAATTTTGTAAAGTGGTTCTCCCACCACAGGAGTAAAAACTGAACAGGAGAATGGAGCGGTTTTGCTTCCACTCTGGATACTTTGCCTGCGGTTTCTTTGAACTAATTTTTTTTCTTTCTGAACTCCTGACACAATTCATCACTGTAATTGAGCACAACAGCCAGGTTACGGAAGTAAAAATCCCATTTGTTTTCTCCATAGATGAACTGTTTTTTAACAATAAATTATGAACGTTCCAGGAGGTTAAGCAACAACATACTCTTCTCTAGAAAGTTTCGCCTTTTTTTTTTTTATTGTCTATTTTCTTTAAATGTGTATTTTTTCTCAAGAAATATTGTTTGTATACTTTTAAAATAAATGACTATAATTTAAAAACACTGAAAAAAAAATTTATGTTCAGATTAGTGGTGTCGCAATACCGGTATTGAGGTGGTGATATTCAAATAATGAAATATCATTATCATGTTAATTTTGTGTTGCAATATACCAGTTTTGTTTATATTTAAAAACTAATAGTACACTATTGATAACAGTTTCATTCATACTCGACACCAGAGGGCATCAGAAAGTCCACAAATAAGACTCACAGGATTAATGAAACAGATGTCTTTTTTTAGGAAATCCCTTATATGGACAAAGGCTGCGTTCCAGTATATTTTTTATGCCCTTCCCAGTTGTGGATGTATGTCATTGATAACGTTGAATTAGTGCCCACTACTGTCAGAAGTGCTTAAGAAAGTTTGTGAGTGCATGTCTAAATGTGGAGTAGGATGCTGCCAAAGATGAGAATCAGCATGATAACAACAGTATGTGTCTGTTTTTGCGTTCTTCAAGCCATCTCAGGTATTTTTATATGGATGTGTACGTATATATATTCCAATGCTAATCGAAATAGCCTTTATCACTGTATAGAATACTATAAAATAATAATCATCTCATAAATGTAACTTATTTCAAAGAGTTAAATTCTAAAGATATCACAATATATTGTTTTCATGAATTTTTGAGACCTCGATAATCATGTAGTGAAAAATCTGATATACCACCCTAGTTTACATGCATCTTAGTGCTGGTTGACTTTAGAGGTACTGAGAAACTGAAATAAAATAAACGGGAAAAAAAACGTGTGGATTATTAAAAGGGCTTTTAATTGGGTAGTTGACCCCAAATAAATATTATTTAATTACTTTCTTATCAAACCCATATGGATGAACTATATCAGTATGGAAAATGCCAATGTAGACTAAGGCTATATTAGGTATTATTCTTTATAATAGCATATATAGAGCATAGCAATGTAATTAAAAGACGTGTGTAAAGTGTAGTCATTTAACACCCTGGCAAATGTTTTTGTTAGAAAGATTTGTTTGTCTGAGGTTTGCTGACTGCCATTTATTTATTTATTAAATAAATTATTTATAATTTTATATATATATTATATTTATATATTGCCATTTTTCCGCATTTTATCAAAATACATGTGGAGAAAGATTTCACATTTGGATGTTTAATTTGTTTTGTTTTTTTCAGAAATGTCTAGCATTTCCTGTGAGATAGAAACCAAACAAATCGTCTGGCAGCTTTCAAAAGCTTTCATCCTTACGTCAATCTGACGTAAACGGCAGCCTTCTGTGTGTGCGATCCAAAAGATGAGGTGAACAGACATCACTGAAAACGAATCATGTGATGCACAAGGTGTTTGCAATGAGCATATCATGCCTGTGGGAGGTTGAAGATTTCCTGGAACTGACTTGCATATTTAAGTATTTTTAGAACTTTCCAGCTAACAATCTGTTCTTGATAACTGCTTTTCTCTTTCTTTATAACCAAGAGAAACCAAGTGCTTGGCTTGGACCTGCAAACAATGCTCAAACGTGGTTTCACCTTCAGCAGACTCGAAGAAAAGCAGTGTGAGTTCTTCTCCGGTGTTTATTGCTACTGTCTGGGGCTATTAAATGTGGCAATGAGCTCTGTCATGTGTCACTGAGCCGGTGAAAATAACAGTTTCCAGAGGAGATCTTTATACAGTGAAACAGGTGGAACTGATTGCTTTGATTATGACATCAAAGCAGCAGTTTTCTAGTTAGGTATGTTTGAATTGAATAACCAAAATAAGCCTGTTTTCTTGGGACACATCATTGAATTAGGTCACACAAACATTGTATGTTTATAATAGTAAAGCAACAAATGGTACACTGGAAATACTGCTTGGAATTTTTACATCAAAAGAGTGTAAAAATGCTCACTCTTAAAAATAAAGGTTGTTTATTTGCATCTATGAAGAAACTTGAACATCCATGAAACCTTTTTCATTGCACAAAAATAAAAATGTTTCTTTAGATTCTGAACATTTTCTTCACACTAAAAATGTTTCTTGCTTTTTTTAAATGGCTGTTTTAAACACGGAAACCCACAATATTTTTTTCTGTGGCATAACTGCAAAGGTTATGGTATAGCACCACTTGCAAAAAAAATAAATAAAAATAAAACGTTAACTGAAGTTATTAACAAAAATATAAATAAATGAATGACATTACTGTAAATTGCATGGTTTATGGAAGTATGAATTGTATTTACACTTTAAATTAATATAATATTTAGTTTATGTATATTACTTTTACAGTAAATTATTAAATAATACTGTTTACGTAAAAAAAAAAAACTTTGCAGTTATGTATTTTAGGGTGTTTTACAGGTATGTTACTATTTATGTTATTTAGTTAATGTTACAACACCCAAACCACCCACTAAATGTATTACTCACTAAAAAGTGTGTGGGCAAACAATTAAGGTTGTCCGAACAGCATAGCATGACTAGACACAACACACAAATGTTAAACTTTTACAGTATTTCTGCTTCTTTACATTATTGTTCCCTTGTTACTCTACACAAATGACCAGGACTGTTTTAGTGCGTCCAAGTACTGCAGTCAAAAAATCTCTGGTCCTGCTACAAGGCTTTTGGGTACACTAAACCTTTACAAAGGGCTACCTGTGAGAAATGTTTGTACATTTGGCATCCTCCACTGGTAATTCCTCTTTTTTTTCAGTTTATAACTTCCTCAACCTCCACCAAAGGAATCCTCATCACTTCTGTATTCAGGAATGTTCAGCACCACACCCCAGCCCGCTCTCTGACCCTTGTGACCCTTACTTACTGTCTATAAATCTCTGACAAGAAACCAGGCTTGTCACTAGACAGTTTGCCAAAAGGGCTCAAGGCAAGCCTACGATTCCAGTACATTTGAACAGATAAATATTTTGAACAGATGACCAGTATAACTGGGCCTTTAGTTGGGTGGTTTATACAGTGTAAACAACCCTGGGTACACCAAAGAAAATGAGGCCGTTTAAATCCTCAAGGCCAAAGGTAATCCTGTAGTCAGCATGAATTTTAACCCATTTTATTTGCACAGTTTGTCATATTTCCATGCAACACAGGATATCCAGTATCTCTGTCCCATTTTGGCTATCAGCTAATACAGGAGATTTTTTTTTGTGTGTACTCTATTTTTTACTCTACTCTGTAAACTCAATCTCAGAATGAAGACTGATTCTTAATACTGTACATTATGATGTTAGGATTGCTGTATTCACCTAGTATTTAAATTTATTTGAGTTTTTAGTGTTTTTTTTTTTATTTAGACTAAATAGATTATCAGCTCTTGAACAAAACATGAAAATGACTTTTTAACTTTTCTGTATTTATATTTTTAATATTGATGCATCCCTAATATTTAGTGTAGGACTCGACGAGACTTGACTTTATCAAACAGGAATTGATTTAAGATTATGAAAACATTTTTCTTTGGAATTACATGCACAAGTGAGTTATTAACAGTAAGATCAAAAACGTGCATTAAGAATTTAATAAGTTTAATAGAATCAACTTTTGACTAGAATAAAAAAATGAAGCGATAACTGTGACTTTTCATCTAACAATTCAGACTTTTTTTTCTCAGAATTGCAAGATATAATCTCACAATTATAAGAAATAATGTCAGAATTGCAGGATATAAACTCTAAATTGTGATTCTGATTTTTTTCTCACAATTATGAGTTTATGTTTCGCAATTCTGACTTCAGTTCTTGCAATTGCAAGAAAAAAGTAATAATTGTGAGATAAATAGTCACAGTAACCTTTTTTGTGGCAGAAAACAAGCTCCCATGGTTTCCACTGCCTGTTTCAAAAATTAAATTAGATTAATTTTGATCAAAATATATTTCCCAGCAGTCCTATTTTATTGTATGATGAATGAATTATTTTATTTATTTATTTTGGTTTTGCAGACAAATAACAATTCTGAGCTTTGGAATGCATTTAGAACAACAGACTTTAAAAGCTCAAGGAGGAGAAATTCTAGTGGCACAGCTCATGTTAAAGTTTTCAATCTTGAGACAATCATGTCACTGTTCAGACTCTCTAAGAGCATGTTGTGCTCATCTATGACTCAATAACAGTGAACTGCCAGGTAAATAATGGGGCTGTGTCTTTCCCATAGGGAACGGCAGACTGGATCCACATGACTGAGATGACACGTAGAAACCTTACTAATGGCAAGTACTGATTCAAAAAGAATACTGGCAAAAACACTGACAGACCGCAAAGGGCAAATGACCGCATTTTGGGTTGTTACTTTATTAATATGCAGAGATCCAGCTCTGTCATGAAATACGAACGCTAAATTAATTTCCGGCTTACAGCTTGTTCATTTCGACTGCAAGTCAGGAAAGAAGCAAACTTCTCGAAACAGCCACTAAAGTTAACTTTTCACAAATAGGTGGAAAAACCTTCCTTGATCCAAAAAGACTAGTGGAAAAGCCAGTGAGCTGAGGCAAGGGTTGGCGGTGCAGCCAAAGAGTGCGCTTTTCTCACTGTTTGAAAAATGCCATGCATACTTCTGAAAGGTCCTTGACTTTCATTGCTTTTTCCTCTCTGGCACATCCAGAGCTGTCGGCCAGATGTCGGATGCTCTCCGATGGTTTCTGCCGGAGCTGGAGGGTTCTAATCAAACTATAAGCCCTCTAAAGCACTTTAAGAGGCCACTGGCCTGTGTGTATTTGTCTTATCTTCTATTAGCAGCTCAAGATGGGGCTCGGGCTCTGTTCCAAAGGTGGGCGCACCTAGCTAATCATCTCTGAACGCTGTTTGAATTAACCATGAACTGGGAGGAAAAGCCCCAGTGGGATGCAAAACATTCTTGCAATTTCTTATGCCTCAGCTTTATCCATCTGAGAAAAATATTAAATAGAGAGACCATTTGCACAGGAAACCAAGGCCTTAGTTAGCAGTCAGTATAAAAAATTATATATATATAGCAGCCAGATATAGTTGAATCTGATCTGAAATACTTATATGAACAAGTCAGTAGTAAAAAAAAAACACTTATTATTAAGGCCTTCTAGTCACACTGTATTGTGTTGTGGATGATTTTGAGTCTTGCAGCTTGACAGTGATTCTACAAGCCAATAAGAATAGTGTGAATGTATCATCATCCTGTTTGGGTTTCAGTCTTTTACCACTAGACAAGAGTGTCACATCCACATTTGTTGTGCATCTCACTGTGATTTTCCCATGCAACTGGCAATCTGCTTTCAACAATTACTGAGCCAAAATGATTTGGTCTAATCTTGGATTGTATACTCTTAATATACTGTTTTGGCTCTGTGTATTCAGAGCAGTTGAAAGCTTTCGGTGGAAACCAGACATTTGTTTCTGAGGAATGAAATAGAGAAGCCAGATATAAATAGATATAAACAGGCCTCAAAATGTCAAACAGCTCAAGCAGGAAGACTGTATACCACTTTTCCACCAGGGCTGGTGTTGGTGCTGTAGCCCAAATGGGAACCGGGTTGCGCTTTAACACTCAAAAAAATCCTAGGCCGGTGCCCACATCTTGGTTCTTTACTGGCCCTGAAACCTTCATGTCAGTGGGCAGTGCTTCCACTTACAGACTGCCATTTAAAAAGCTTCATCTTTAAAAAGTTAACGGAGATCAGGCAAGTAAACTACAAAGAGTAAATGTCAGTTGAGTGATCCGCAGAAGAGACCTATGCTCTCCTCGCTATCTGGTCGATGAAGGAAATCCAAGACAAACTAAAGTAGCGTGAGAAAAAAATAACGTTAATGAGGAGATAGCGGGGGCAATGACATGTTGTCTGTATGTATGTCATGACTGTAGTTTACAGTATGGCACCATGTCTGTTATGCTGCTTCTGCAAGAGAGAAAAAGCAATTCTGGAGGGTTCTGCACCCCTGTCGGTGGAAACAGGGTGAGCTCTTGCCCGAGCACCGGCACCGGCTCCAGCTCCAGCTCCAGCACCAGCCCGCCACCATCTCCGGTGGAAAAGCGGTACTTGTGTGCTGAAGATAACAGACCGACAGACAGAACACTATCTGATGTTATCCACACTGGGCACTGTGCACAGATGCATAAGTAGAAAAATACTGGCGAGATAACACATTCAGGTACAACCAATAAAAGGGTAATAAAAGTTTTCAATTTTCAAAATCCAGAATCTCCAAGATCTGGACTGTCATTGGCTGATTCAGTGCTGTTCAGTTTCTCAGACAGCATAAATGCATTTACACAGGAATTAAAGTTCAAAATAAATTAAAGCAGAATAAATGTTATGACATTTTGAATTTATGAATAATATAAGTAAAGATCAGAGTAATTAATTACAAAGAAGTATAAATAATAACATAATTAAAAATATGAATATTGTAAAAAAATTATAATATAAATAATTTAAAAAACAGATATGTAATACAATTAAAAATAATAATATACTGCAAATTTTAAGGCTGCTCTGATGCTGCATTTCATTCAGAAAAGTAAAGCAGCATTAGAGCAGCCTTTAATAGTAAGGAGGGTCAGGGTTGCATGTTTTTGCACTGCTTTTATGCAGCATTTTTGTTTCTAAAGGAGTAATAAAATATCCACCTCAGCCCCAGTGGTTGTGATGCTGCGATTCATCTACAAAGCAGCATCAGAGCAGCCTTGAACTTTGTTGTTGTCATGACAGAGGATATTTATGTAGTTTCAGGTTCTAATAAAATTACTTTACATTTGTGCAGCATTAGACAAAATGTGTGCAGCCTTTGTGGTGTAAATGCATTCGCAATAAACTCGCTATAGTAACAATTTTGCATTGTGACGTAGCATCGTTGAGATTGTTGACACGCACTTACCAACATCAGCATTGCAGAACGCCTGTTGAGGATGAACAGGGGAACAACTGCACGCTTCAGCGATATCTCCCACCCGAAACAGTACCAGCACCACAAGTGTGCCAATACAGCTCCTGATACTCTTCATTGCTTCACTTTAATATCTGACAGGAAAATTAGAAGCAGGTAGACGATCTTCTGCAATGTCAACAATGGTCCAGCCCCTCACACAGCCGAAAAGTACAATGTCCACCGCCGTGCGAGATGCTTTCAAGTAGAGTATTAGTACGACTACTGCTGTTAAATTCCTCAGAGACGAACGGGCTTGTTGGTAATAAAAGAAGTGAACTGCTGCTCTATCTTTAATGGGCTTTCCAGGCTTCTTTCTTTTCCACTGCCTTCTATGGGTGTGTTCTCATGGAGAGACCAGGTTCATGCCTTAATACTGCGCGTGGACTCCTCCCTTTAAACCAGATTCAACCAGAGGTGGGCGCTTAATGAAGGTCTTCAAAAGATTTATTTCACTCTTTCATCCAGACAGAGTTTTATACAAACACGCACATGAAATAAAACCTATCCTAAATGATTTTATAGCATAAAATAAGCAATTTGTATTATTTACACACTCACACACACACACACACACACACACACACACATATAGAGAGAGAGAGAGAGAGAGAGAAAGAGAGAGAGACGTGCTAGCATTTATGCATCGTGTTATTATGGTAATGTAGCATACTGTATATATTACGTTGTGTAGGCTACAAACTGCCATCACTGCAACCAAAACATTAAAGGGGTAGTTCACTCAAAAATGAAGAGTAAGAATGATTCTTCTAAAGCCACGTGATAGTTTTGTGTTAGAAAGAAATTCGTGAAGTTTTTTATTCTCTAAAACATTCTTGACAATTCGCCCTCGAGCTCCTCGTTGACTAATAGTCAAACCTTTTCAACGAATCGTCCATTCATTTCACAAAACCTGTGTAAATGATTCATTCATTCAGTGATTTAAACGGCAGTCTATTTCTTACTAAAAACTATTGTATAAATTCAGTAGACTTGGAAAATAGAGCTAGATTATGGAGTGAATTTTGTGCCTATATTCATTGATTCAGTCATTCAGTGTGACCTGTTTGCCTTTTATGAGGAAAATTGGCTTGATTTTCTCACAAATGGTGCAAGCAGATTTTCTCACGAATGCAATGGTGCAACAGATGGTGTTGTCGGTCAATTTATGCTAGTTTTCCAAGACCCAAAACACCTGTTTACATTTTCAGGGAATACAGCAGACCAGCATGAGTGGGGTACAGGTGAGTTTCTGTCTTACTATATCTATAATAAACCATTTAGATGTTTTCACAAAGCGACCCTTCTACAATGTCAGAAAAATTCACAATAATTGCTATAAAGTTATTAACATGATTGATTAGTTCCAAAATAAATAAATAATAGTGACATGGCTAAACATTTAACTAGTCAGTATTTCACTTTAAAAACTTATCCATTCTCAACATATGTATAGATTCTACATCCCACAATCCAAGGGAGGATAAGAGGTACAGAGGATGGATGAGAATGGATTTGTTAGAATATCTGCCTGCATGCATTTGTGAGAAAATCAAGTCAACTTTCCAAAAAGGCAAATGAGTCTCACAGTTATAACACACAATACTTATATTTGTCCATACATCTGCATTTTCTCTCAAATAGAATTTTGTATTTGCAAATAACTTTGCATTTATTTGAAAATGTCTAGTTTTTCTCTGCAGTGCAGATTGTGTTTATTTGCAAAACACTGCATTTGTTAGCTGAATATAGGCACAAAATTAGCTCCATATTGGATGGGCCACGTTTATGATTTATGCTGATATTTCATCCTTTTGGAAGCTTGAAATCATTATAAAGCACATTGATGGATGGTATACCGACCGTAGTGCTACTCCCAGTCTGTCAGTATAACAGAATACAATATATAAAGCAGAATTAAAGTTTATTTTTCTTTCCGCTTTCCTGTTGATGTTTAATCCACACTCTTTTGTTAAAATGTCTTTTACCCTTACCGAACTACAATCCCTCAATAAAAAAAAACTAATTTCCTTCTCATATTAATACACAAAAGCACACCAGAGACGCTGACTCGGGAACTTTAGCTGCTATCACATCTATAAGGAATTCGCTCTTGTAGTCATAAACCTGCTGAAGTCTCTTTATTGTCTCTCTTCCCACTCAGAACAGCAGTAAAAGGCTCTCTTTGCTCCTTCGTCTGCCATGAAGCTATGTCTGCAGCTGGCACATTCTCATTGTTTCCACTCTGACTAGAGGAAAAAGCAAAAATCCACAATGTGCTGCTCTGAGAGAGAGAAGTAAAATAAATAAATTAATGCAATGGTTGGAAAATCTCATGACAAGTTTGTTGGCAGTGACTCCGTCATTTTGGTGACATCACCTCTCTGGCCGTGGCAGAGCAGCCCCTGTGGATTCATAGATTCAAATGTCACAGTACCTTGTTTTTAGAAAAAAATGTACGTATTAAGAAAAAAAAAGAAAAAAACCTTAGTTTAAAAGAGTCTTGTTTTATCTTTGATACAAACACAAGGCACAAATCCTCATGCCTAAGACTAGTCAAATATGCTGTACTAGTTGACTGAGCTGAATGAGTTCTAGCAAAAAGCTTGGTAATGCCTTTTGTGAAGGAAAGAAACTTTGCGACTTGGTCTGCTTTTGCGTGTTTGATGGTGTGCGGCACAGACAAAAGCAATTTAGTGTCTGTGGTAATACTTAACCAGGAAACTATGTCAAAAATGTGTATTGGTTGCCCAGAAAGAGTGTTTTTGTTATTTTTTCCCCCTTAAAAATATGCACCGATAGAGCTATACAATGCAACTAAACTTTCTTGTAATGGCCAATTAGTAAACAGTGGCAGCAGTGAACTAATCTGCACATCTATATGGAATATTTACACAGTGATTTACAGTTTACAGTCTGGCTTTTCCCATTACAGAGTTGCATTTTTCTAACAAAAGTTTTCCTTTTAGGAATGTAGCAAGATTATTGTCTGAGTCTGTGCGTTTGCAGTTTGGAATAACAATTACTGCTGCTGTCAATCATTTAAACAATTTCCACTAGTGAATATAAAGTGAGGGTGCAGACATACTGGATGAAAATGAAAGCAGAAGAGCAAAACATTTATTCTCTTATAATGAAGACCCACTCTGTAATTTATATTAAGCATCAATCCTGTATTTAGATGTAGCATCCTGAAAATAGACAATATTTTATGGGCAACAGGTAGATACCATCTAGGAAGTAAAATTATATGCTTAACAAAAAATAACTAAATAAATAATATATATATATATATATATATATATATATATATATATATATATATATATATATATATATATATATATATATATATATAATGTGTAGGAGAAATTACATGTTTTAAAACTACACCTACATAATTTTACGTTTGTAAAGGATAGCAAAAAATCTTATTGTATTTATGGTTGCTGGTGGGTGACAACAGCATTTTTAGCAGTCACGTTCCAAATGCATAATTATTTTATTTTATGTTATTTTTGGTGAAAGTGCACCGAGTCTTATTTTAACCTTTTGTGTCATTTAAAAGGCCTCTCTTCAATCTCTCAAGAGGTTGGGGAGACTCCTGCTGGACAGAATAAAACATGGCGGGAAAAAGACAGGAAAGAACTGACTAGAAAATCAAACTATCAAACTGCCTATAAAATTATATAATTTACTATACTATATTATTGCCTGTATATATGTATGTATGTATGTATACACACACACACACACACACACACACACAGTAAATCTCTGTGTGTCTGTTTGTGTGTATATATATACAGTACCTATAGAGAGAGTGGGGGTGCAGACATACTCTCTATGTGTATATACAGTATGCAAAATCTAGATAAAAACGGTAAAACTTTAACGGCAGTAATATTAAGTAGACAAATATGTGTTCATAGCGCAAAAGAGACTGGCTGTGTCTAAAACCTAGTGAGCGTCCTAAATAGGAGGTCTTGTGGGGCATTTCTGCGAGCTCACGATGCCCAGAAATGCGCTATATCTAGGCGGCACAGTAGGTTTTCAGACCTGGCCTGTATGTGCGTACAGTTCACCGTGAGAGGAACAGATGTAACCTGGAAGAGGAAACACACACACACACACACACACACACACAAACACGCGCGCGCAACAAAACAGACAAGTGATGTTGAGTGTGTACTGTGTAGTGGAGGAAGACTAGAGCTGTGTGAAACACCGCTGCAGAATGGAGGCGGACGATTATGGTAAGTTTTGTCTTATAAAGCGTTTTTAGACTGACACCGGCGTGTCAAAGTGCATTATAGTGAAAAACTGGCAGCTTAATATAATGTTGTTTTAGTCTAAATGAGATAAACTTACAGCTCGATACTAAATAACAAGTTCACACTTCAAACACTTACATGATGGCAGTGACAGTACAACAATGTTTACCCTACAAAGTTTTTTTTTTTTAGTAGGGCTCCATGTTGACACGATATTGACAAGTTATTACTGACTCAAACATTTGCTTTGTGTACACACATCTTAGATTTGTGTATGTGTTTTAAAAGTAATATTTAGTCTTGGACATCATAAATTCAGAAATGTAAGTAAAGACCAGCACAGTTGATCTCATTCACTTAGATGCTGTATTTATATATCCAAAATGATTTGGTTTGAATTAGTTTTGAGGTGGATTTTTTTTAGAATTTTACTTTATTTCTATGTGGTGCACAGTGTGACATTTTTCCACCTTTCATTGCTTTTTTTTTGTAGAATGTCAGAGTAGCAGAAATGATGTTACAGGATATCCTGTGTGAAAACAACAGACACACCACAGCTTGCGGAGAGTGGTTAAATGTCTGTTTTTGTACAAGAGCGAAACATAAACTGGGTAAAGTGACACCTGTTTAAGAGCAGTGAACATCTAAGCTCTTGACATTTATGCTATGCCAAACAGATTTCCTAAAGTTTAAACTCTAGAAAACAATGAAATGATTTCATGAGCAGCTGGAACTTAATGCACTACACCCACCTTAAATTCACACTATTACGGTTGTACTTTGCGTCATTTTGATAACAACTTGAGTCATTTTAGAAAAGACTGTTCGTTAGTCCGTTAAACTGCACAACTGTGAGCTTTGTCTTTGCACCTCTTTTGATTAGAGCGTGTTTTGTGGTCTTTATGGTGGTGAGTGCCACTCAAAAAGTCAGACAGACCATAATATAGTGTTAAACTGTCATATATCGGCCATGCTGATAAATTGGTCCATATTATAACCATCTGACATCTTACATTTCACTGCTGGTCATATGCTCTCCATATAACCATGTATGTGACAAATACAAATTTTGAATCTGAGATTAACATTAGTTGATAAATATGTCTTAATTGGCAGAGGTTTACAACTGACAACCTTTGACAAATAGGGATATAAGAAGAATTTGATTTAATTAGTAAAATTTTGAGTAAATGTTGTGTATATGTTTCTTTTCATTTCATCAGGTTTGTGTTAATCTCACTTGCTACAAGTCTATTATGCCTAGCATAGCGAACAAAAGCAACATTAAATTCTACAAATACTTAGAAACGTGAATAGATAAAAAAAGGTGTATATTAAAGGGATGGTACAGAAGTGATAGTTCTGTCACTATTTACATTTACTTATCAACAAAAAAAAAAACAATTTCAAATAATTTTCCAACCATTTTGGTATTCACTGACATTCAGTATATATTTTTGTAACATCTGAGAAAATTGCACAGTTTTCCGATCTGAGCTTGAGTAAATGATGACTAAATTTTCACTTTTGGGTGAACTGTCACTTTAAGATATAAACACAGACCAACCATAACAAAAAGGGAATGCATAACACTAGTGGCCACAGAAAACAAATGGTTTTCGCACATGATGATAGTGTTGGAGGACCAAACAAACAGTGCTAGACTATAAAACAGCCTTGGCGCATTGAAAACAAAACACTGATAAACCCTTGACCTTTATAAATGACCTTAACATCTCTAGCATTTTTTTTTTTTTTTTTTGTAAAAGCATGTTTTGAAAACCAAACTTTGTGGACCTTTATATTCCTGTCTTCAGTTTATTAATCCTGATATTTGATTACTAACAAAACTACAGAATAATATTCATATTTCTGAATGCAAAGGAGTGTCTGGAGTATGATTTAGACTGACTGCATGTTAATGCCAGAGGATCCTAACATCAGAAGAGGAGGTTTTATACCGCACAGATTTACAGCAGTATAGAATTTTAATTGTGTATCAGTTTTACATCTCCCTGTCACTTAAGAAAGACCAAATGCAAGGTCAGCTTCTAAAATGATCATTTTAACTAGCCCTGTGTATGTGGACAGGTATGTGGGACTGGGATATGTCTCTCGTTTCAACAGTTACAGCTGCATACGTGGCAAAGTGTCACATCCAGGAAAGAGCAAAGCTGCACAGGAAACCTCTGCGTTTGTCCTCAACTTACCTCCTTCAGCAGTCACTCAATGATGTTAACTCCACCCAAGCATTCTGTCGCTCCAGATAGATATAGCAAGAGTCTGAAGGGAGGTTTGATTTTAATGTACTCTCCCTGCCAAACCTTCTGCTGTCTATGCATTTCGTGGTTTACTTGTGAGCTGCAAATCAAGAAGACTGTTTACAGTGATGACCGCACATATTAAGATCCATTTTAAGCTTCATCTGAAGTTGAAACTATCGGTGTCCTACTTTTCTGACCACCACTTGAGCAGGCTTACATTAACAAAACAGATTCACTTTAAATTTGTTCCCTACGTAGACATCCATGTCCGTAAAATTATATGGTTTATTATTTACTAGAAAAGAAAAGAAAATGGATACTAAACCAACTGATATAGTATATGTTTTCTTCAGATGCAGAATGCCTAGGTGGATAGGTTTGATGTCACAAATTGTGCATTAACAAGAAATGGCCAGTAGATGGCATATATTTCCACAAAATATCCAGCTCCAAAATTTAGAGATTTGATGTGGACAAGAAATAATCACAGAATTCAAGCATGTCATAAGATGATATATAAGTTAAATAATATAAAATAAAAAATGTACGAATAAAAATGAAATGTGTGGACACCAACCCCCCCTAAAAAAATGCATAAACAATTTAAGAAGAAAATGCATAAAATAAATAGAATCAAACTCTGAAACCATGAAAGAATTAGATTTTCTTTATTCTGTATAATTCATTCAAAATGTAATTGAGATGAATGAGGACTTGGCAGATATATATGATTAATAATAATAAACAGTAATGATTTATCTTAGAAAAGCATAAAATCTGTTGTCTACCTCGTACAAGGCTGTTAAACTGTACTAAGTTTAATATCATTCTAACACTCTGGTGGATTGACGCATGAATGCGCTCTCAGAACAAAAAGGTAAAAAGTTGTCAATGGAGCGTTATCCTATCTAAGTACCAAAGCTAAAAGGTAAATCTTAGCTTCTTTGTACCTTGTTTACAGCTAAATGGTACATAATAGTATTCTTAAATGTACTTAAAAATTCATTTTAGTTTCTAAAGTGCACATACTTGTACCTTTTGAAAGGGTATTGTCCCAGTGACAGTTTTGTACTTTTTTTTTTTTTTTTATATAAATTTGCATAGAAATGTAGTGGATGTAGTGCTAACGTATATGCTTTGAGTTTATTTGTGGTTGGCATAGTGACCGCTCATGATGCTTGGGGTTTGTTGGTCACTGAGTGTGCTTTTAACTCCTAAGGACCTCTCATGCTCAAGTGTTACAGCGCTGTGAGCTCTCAGCTCTCCTAGAG
Source organism: Carassius gibelio (assembly GCF_023724105.1). Classification (NCBI taxonomy): domain Eukaryota; kingdom Metazoa; phylum Chordata; class Actinopteri; order Cypriniformes; family Cyprinidae; genus Carassius; species Carassius gibelio. The sequence continues at coordinate 6,416,918 of NC_068407.1, forward strand.
AGACCGAGGCTGCAGAGTTTGGGCTTCTGGTACGTAGGCTGTTCACTGACTATAATCTGGGATTCTAGCCATTAAACTAAAGGCCCTGCCTGTCGGCTTACCCACCTCCTGTGTGTAGGTTTGAGATTGAATCTCAGTTGTCACCAAAACAAGGTCCATCAAACCTCATGGTTTTTGTGTCATGATATATATAAAAAAAAAATCTGCATACATTTTGTGGAATAAGAGACAATGTATATTTTACAGCATAGACTTAGGTTATGTCATTGTCATCTGTTCTTTTTGTGTATTCTCTGTCTGTTATCATTTCCTGCCGAGAGAATAGATAAGGTTGCTGTTTCACTGAGGAAGTGAGATGTAAACAGATGTTGAACGCTGCTGCATGTGTCCTCGGGTGACATGCTTCCCTAGTGTTTGAAGGGGTAGTTTAACAAAAAATTCAATTCTGTCACCATTTACTCACCTTTATGTTGTCTCAAACATGTATGGCTGACTTTTTTGTTTGTGGAACACTGAAGAAGACGTTTTCCTTTGAAAAATAATAAAAAATATATTTTAAAGAAAGTTTGGACCAAAGTAACATTGGACAAAATATCTCCTTTGTTCAGCAGAATTTGTTTTGTCTATACATGTGTGTATTTCTTTATTTTATTAATTATCATAGTTTTAAAATGCAGTTATATTTTATACACTACTGTTCAAAAGTTTGGAGTTGGTAAGATACTGTAATATTTAATGTTTCCGATGCTCACCAAAGCTGCATATATTTGATCAAATATATATAAAAAAATGATAATATACATTTTTTGAAACTATGATATATATATAATTTTCTTCAGGATCCATTGATGATTTTTTTTCTACAATTTTAAACATCTTTACTGTAATTTTTGATCAAATCCAGTCCTTACAGAATTTTTTTCTTACAAAGAAAAGAAAAGAAAATAATGACCCCAAACCTTTGGACAGTTGTGTACATTTTCATAGACCTTTGCACATTATAATTAGAGTCTTTGTGTCTGGAACAAGAGCTGTCTTAATAAAAATCAACCCACTGGGACATAAAAGTGCCTGCTGTATTAGTGGAAAAATACAGAAGTTAAGTTCGGTTATATTGCAGTGTTTTTGTTACATTTTTAACTTTGAATTATGCGAATGTTTCATTTTACATCATTCACCCTTCCTTCCCTATGCAACCTTTGATTTCATCTAATTTATAGTGCTGTTTTTCCCCTTCTAAAGTCTCTCTAGCACTCGCTCGTTAATCTTAAGCTCCAGAGAAGGAGAAATCTTCAAAAGACTGATCTGTTTTAAGATCAGCTGAGATGAAACGGCAGTCTCCCTGCACGGGACGACTGGGACTCAGAGATACGAGTGTTAGGTCAGCAGCAACCAGCAGCCATGACCACTTCCCATTTGTCCTGTTATTGAAATCGGTTCGATATAATGTACCATAATGAACTACTGAAATAGATAATCTCTTAAAGATAAACAACTTGAACTGTTATTCACAAGGTTTTAACATCGTTGCTTTTACTGTACTTCTCCTTTCTGAAGGTTATGCTTTGATTATTGAGCCTCAAGTATAGAATTCTCCTTTGTCAGTACATTTAAAGGAGTTTAGTTTATCTGTAGATAAAGATTGTCATCATTTATTCACCTTAATGCTATTTCAAACCTGGAAGACTTTCTTTGTTCTACAGAAGATCTATTAAGGAATTCTAAGCAATGCACTGATCATTTTTCTATGCTATTACAATAAATGGAGACTGGAGGTTTCTGAATCAAAAACCGAATCGATCATATTCATCAGAATTTCTAGATTCAGTTGAAACACAAGATTCAAATTCATTTACTCACCCTCATGTTGTACCAAACCTTTATTACGGTAATACAAGTTTGGTACAACATAAGGGCGAGTAAATGATTTCAGATCGATTACGGTGATCACAGATGTTCATATTTTGGGTAATGTTTCTTTAAGAGTCACATGAGGTTGTGTGTGTGTGTGTGTGTGTTTGCTTATTAATTCTGTGAGCTGGTTCGTCCCTATAGGGAAAAACAAACCCACAGATATCACAGATTTTAAATGAAAGCTTTTACTGCTGGCTGGCTTGGAAATGGCCTTTCATTACTTCTGAATAGCTCTTTACACTGATCTTCCTTTGAACCATATTTTTATTGTCTGTGCTTATACATTGTATCGTTTTACCTGATCAGTATCATCGGTAATTTCACCTGTCCCCTAATGTACAACGTATCCACTGGAGAACCGAAATGACCATAATACAGGGATACTCAAAGTCTGGCTCATCACAACAGTCTGGATTTTTGGGGCAATTTATTTGCGTTTCCATTTCTGCACTTCAACTGAGCATCACAACACCAGAAAACAGGAAGCTAGCTATTATAATGAACAAATCTGTCTAAACTGCAAGCCAGCGTGTCCATTATAATGCAGTGTAGACAGCCTTACTGATTATAATTGTCTTCTTGTTTTGTTGTTTGTGTGCAGAGTAGACAGTGTAAAACTTGTATTTAAAGGATATCACAAAATGTCTACCAAATTACTTTTTTACGAAGCAAAGCACCAGAATATGCTAATTTTGTCATCAGTGATTAGTACCAAGTATCGGGTTGTTGTCGCATATTGAAACAGTTGAATAGTCACATATTATGTTTTTTATACACACACACGCACACTTATGCTAATATAATACCGATCTATCTTTTAAAAAACAATATTTAAATATATGAGTGCGTATGCGATTTTCTTTAGCAGAAACTCTTTTTCTTTTGCACTTTTGTCTTGATTTATCCTCATTTTCATTTTTAATTCTTGTGCATCTGTAGTCTCAGTTAATTAACAGTACAACTGGACGTATTTGGGGCACATATGAGTGGAACATATGGCCAAAAAAGTGTTTAGAATGATGGAGCAGAAAAGTTCTTGGAATAAATATTTGATGAGAAACCCAAGCTTCTGACCATTATGGTTCAGAATACATTGTTTCAGTTTTGCATTTCTTAGGGCCTTTGAAACAAAGGGGCCAATGAGCGACATCAACGCTTAGTGGACTCTGCTGACGCCGGGCAGGCGTTTATTGGGCCTCTAGCTCTTCAGCTGTGCAGACACAGAGAATTCTTGGCAAAGTCCTGAGTCTGCACCTACAGTACTGTTCCTCTGCAGTCATGCCATTTTTCAGAAACAAAAAACATTGACCGTTTATGTTGGTGTGTTTTCTAATGCTTAAAATTTATTGATTTTGACTGATTTTGGTGTGCTGAATAAACACAGGGTCTTCGGGGTTAATTTTGAGCGTGTCAGTGCAAAGAATCGTTTATTGTTTAGCACAGCTGCAGATATTAACAGTCATATATGTCTTGTTAAAAGGCTTTGGAACAGAAGTGTTGTGAAATGTCTTGGTCCTGATGTTTGGGCACTCAACTCACCAGGGAAAAACTGTGTTTATAAAAGTCCTGCTGTCTAACCTTTCAAATACAACTCGGATGCCATTTTCCCCTGTTCTTTTTTCCTCTAGCTGCGGGGTGCCCTCCCAGTCTCAAATGTTCATTTAGAAAAGACTGAAAAGAGCGAAAGAAAAAGGCTTTTAATTTCTCTGTAGTCCTGAGTCAATGCAAAAGAATGTGAATGTTAATGTTTGTTGTTGAAGCTGTGGCGATGAAATTATCTTCAGCTATGCTGTTTTTAATTAAAACTTTTATTCAACGATTAACAAGTGACTTTTAGGTTGCTAAAAAATATTTCTATTTCAAATAAGTGTTGCTTATTTGAACTTTCTATTATTCAAAGAAACATGAAAAAAAATCAGCTTTGGCATCAAAGGAATAAATCAAATTTTTAAATATTCAATTATAGAACAAATTGTTAATTTGAATTGAAATAATATTTCACAATATTGTTTTTACTGTACTTTATATGTAATTATATATATGTATATATATGTATATGTATATATGTATATGCACAGTATATGTATATATGTGTATATGTATATGTGTGTGTGTGTGTGTGTGTGTGTGTGTGTGTGTGTGTGTATTATAATTTGTGTATAATGCTTATATTCTTTTAAATGTCTTTTAAAATTACATTTTGTAAAAGTATTTTTAGAGGAAAGGAGACTACAAAAGGACAACTAAAATCCGCTCATTTGCCTGTTGGTTAAACATCATGTTGGTTAAAGACCAAACAGTTGTTGGTTTATGAATGAATCTCCACTGTAAGCCCAGGTTGTTCTAAATCTAAAGGGACTCTCTGTAAAACGTGTGCTGAGAATCACTGTGAATAATAGCTTCAGCTAAATGTCAAATTAATCATTTCAATTTGATTTGTTGTCTATATTCTGAGCGTGATGAAAGTTTTTGATCATGCTTCATTATTGCATGGTGTCAGGAACCACTAGTTAATTGCTAAAAACTGATTTAGTAAAACACATATAAATAATCTTTCCATTGATATATGTGTGTTAGGATAGGACAATATTTGTCCGAGATACAACTATTTGAAAATCTGGAATCTGAAGGTGAAAAGAGTCGTTAAAGTTGTCCAAATGATGTTCTTAGCAATGCATATTACTATGAAACTTACTTTGAGTGTATACGTGTATACTAAACTTACTTCTATTGCTACAAATATCCCTGCTATACTTAAGACTGCTTTTGAGGTCCAGGGTCACATGTTACCTTACACCTTCAGGAATGCATCTTAACCAGAGAAACAGGTCAGATTTTATTAAATTTTTTAATAGGCAATGTAAAATTCTAAACTAATGTAGTAAATTGATTATTTTATATTTGGTATACGTCTGACAGGAATTGTGTGATTAAACACATGGGTGTGAATGGAAGGAGAGGAAGGGTGTCAACCCACAATAGAGGGAAAGAAGAATAAATGAGGAAAGTAAGTTGGAAAGTACTGTGTGGACTTTCCAGCAGGATCTCCCAAATGGTTCTCCTCTGAGACCACAGTTTTGGGGATGTTCCCAGATGGTTTAATGGCTGCAAAACATTGTCAGATCTTATAATTGTAATGCATTTACTTTGAAGATCAAAATGTTGTTATATACAAGTAGAATAGTTCATCTAAAAGGAATATTTTGTCATTATTTTGTGTTTCATTAAAAAAAAAAAAAAAATTTTTTTTTCGGTGACCTGTCCTTTTAAATTAGTGATTAAATAAAAGATCCTAGCTCGTAAATGACCTGCAGCATTCATACAATCACGGTAGTCTCCAGTCATTAAAAAGTTAAACATTTCTTTTTTTTTTACAAGCTGAGATTATTTGAGGGTAGTGTTCTGTTCCCGTTTCATGATACATGACCAGAAACAAGTCAGCGATATCAGCCGTCTTTCAGTTCAACAGTATTACACCCACAAGTCACACATACTTCTTAGAAACATAGCACATGCAACCACATTTCTGTTGAGGTTGCAAGTTCAGCATGAATATGTTTATCTACAGAATATAGGGATTTTCAACCAAAACCCACATGAAAATATAAATTGCGTAAAGTGGTGATTTATATTGTATTTTTTATTATTTTTTTGTATTGTAGTTCAAATGGTAGTTTGTAATGCTTCCAAATGACAGTTTTCACAGTGATTCCATAGATGAACCAATTTGGGTTCCCAACATAACCTTTCAAGGGAAAACTTAAAAGAACCGTTTGTCCTCACACACCTTTTCCGTTATAAAGAACCTTTAAAGTTTCTTCATGCAACTATTGATTATAAAGAACCTTTATTTTTGAGAATGAATGTCAACCCCGTCCCTCAACATAACCGTCACTGGGCTGTAAGCAGATTGAATTAAAGCATCCTGCCAGAACATTTTTACAGATTTCCAAGATATTGTGTTGCATTTTTGATCATGAAAGGCATTTCTTGCAATGTAAAGTATTTAAAATGCCTCAATGAACAAGCAATTACCATTAAACAACCACACAAATGCAAAATGCACTGATGCAAAGGCATCAATCCGGGAGCATGTGGGTTTCAGAGGGTCTCAACCTAGCACAATGCACACGTGTCTGCAGGCGTACATTTATAGATGATTATGATCTCGTGATTCTCCATGAGTAAACATATACATGCCCTTCAAAACCACGCATGGCTCAGATGCCCGAGATGGTTGAGCTCTGACTAAACTGCCCTCTGTGCTTGTGGGAGTGAGTGGGGAGGTGTTCATGGGAGGTGTTGATGAGCTTGTGCTTATGTCTTTGTAAATCATTCAGCTATTTCAGCACCACAGCAGAGACTTTCCAATAGAAATCAGTGTCACAGACACAGAAAGCTCTGGATGGTAAAGTGGCAGTGAGTACGAAGAGAGAGAGAGAAGGAGGAGAGACAATACAAGGAGAGAAGTCAGTGAGTGTGATTGCTAGACCAGCGCACATTGGAGCGGAGAGCAGCGTTGTGGACCTGCGCTGCTGTCAGAGCTCTTTGCTTTGGAATCTGTCAGACAGCGAAATGATATATGATAAAGACAAGTGTTACATAAAGTATCAACATTTTTAACAAGTTCTACTTTTGCACAAAAGGGGAAGTAGCTGGTGTTTTCTCTCTCGTCGCTCACTGGGACTTACTTCTCACAATCGCACTTTCATATTCCAAGTGAGACGGGGACGGTTGAGATTATGGGGACGGTGAGCGAACTCTGTGCGTCGAGCTTCCAGGCGTTCTTGTGTCCCACAGTTTGCCCGGCTCCTCCAGCAGGTGGGTCTGTCATTATGTGCATGTGCTGAAAAAAAAAAACGGTGTAGGATATCCTTTGAAGCAATTTTCATTCAAAAATTGCTAGTGAATTTCACAGCAAGTAACGCACTGAGTTAAATGTGACGTTTTGAATTAGAATGACTGAAATGGTATTTATTCCAATAATCTTTGCTTTATTTACAACTTTAAAGAGTCATTGTACGGTGAAATCTGAGACTTTTTCAGACTGTTTAAAGTTATGAAATGCATTTTCAGATATTTATATTATTAAGGTTAGGAGGTTAGCTTATAAAGTTTTCTTCACCAAAAAGTTAAAATGAAGAGTTTACATGCAAAAGCCTCTAAGCGCCGTTTGAAATTTCCTTTTGAAATTAGCATCTTTATTAGGCTCCTATGTTTAGGTTTAGTAATTTCACTTTAATAGCAATGAATAGATTCTTTTCATTGCCATTTAAAGTGAAATAACCGAACACAGACAGAACATTTGAAATAGTACTTTTGCATTTGAACTCTTCAAATATTTTATAACTTTTCATTCTTTGTCAAACACACTTGCTGATAGCCTTCATGCAGAGTGCCATCATAACAGTGCCGTTATGCTACGGGCATCCCGAATTCGAACCCTGACTCAAGGATATCTCCTGATCCCGCCCCTCTCCCTCCCACTTCACTTCCTGTCAGTTGTCGTCTCTCCTATTGTAATAAAGGCAAAAATGGCAAAAAAACGAAACAAAACAAACAAATTCCGTTTTGAGGGACATAAAGTCTTTCAGAAACACACTGCTGCGACTGGTGAACTTCACCACTACGGATCCACTCTTCAAACAATATATTAACATTCTCATTAAAACACTAATTGATACACTTGACATCTTAATAGCAGTAAATGCTGGCTTGATGTTTATTCCAAAAACAATTAAAGATGATAAATACATGTATTTTCTGGCATTCCCTCCAAGGCACTGCCTTAGATTTCAAGAGAGTTGAAATAACCAGCAGCCAGTTTGCGCATACTTAAGAAAACATTCCAAAGATAAACTTCAGCCATGTTTATCCAACAATTTGATGTTTCAAATAAGTGTGCACAGTAGGATCAGTCTTGTGATTGAACAATAGAGATGAGTTTTTAAGAGCACACCTACTCGATTTACAGTACATATGAATGTTTAAAGGGTGTGTAGAGGAAAATCGTCATGATTTGAAATAATAAAAAATCATATTATAACCTTGGGAGGAGTTGAATCTCACAAAACATTTTTATTTCCATTTCATGACCCCTTTGATGCGCCCATAATACTGTAATCATTTGAGATCGGAGTAAAGTCACGTGCAGCTGCATGTTATCAATCTAGTGTTGTTGCCGTGGTGATAAACAGTGTTCCTGGCTGGATCATAGAAGTGATGGATGAGAAACGGAGCTGCCGTCATGGTCATGCAATGTGAAGACAAATCATTTGTTTTGTTGATAGAAAGTTGCTGGGCTGTTAGAAAGAAGGTTTTGATATAATTACTGTTGGAACACTAATAATAGTGTCACCATATGTCCACCTGTTGCCAACTGACCTTCAGTCATGTCCTCTCTCTCTCTCTCTCTCTCTCTAAATATATATACTGTATATCTATAGTAATAAGATCAGGTTTCACTGTGGACTTCGCCTGCACTGTTCTTTATGTGCTGAGTCTTGCATGCTTCTGTTTATTTGTTGGTTTTAGCGCGCTCTGTGGGTTTATGTGTGTTTGTTGCTCATCAGTGAGGTTTTGTGTGAATTAAGTGTTAGAGCTGCTGAGACAGTCACTAGAGGAGAGGAGGAACTGTGAGAGAGAGGCAGATGAAGGGCTGGGACTGGTGAAGATCTTATTCTGGGTTAATTTTGCTTTTGACATCGTAAGAAAAAATCAGTGAGGGGTGTAGATCAGTGACTTTTTATGTTGGATGGATTTTCTCCGTTTTCTTCTTGCCATCTGTCAGAATTCAATGACAAAATCCCCTAATGGCCTTCAAAAGATGCAGATTTGAAAACACAAATGCCTGTTTGGATAGACTTAATTGGTAGTGGTTCATTGCTCAAGATGCTTAATAGAGTTCTCACTTATGTTTCCTGCAAGTATCAACTTTGTCTCATATGTTTCTCCTACGATAGTTACAAATGAGGCTATTGGTGCCATAAAGTAAACATTCAAATTACATTTAACCATTTAGCAGACGCTTTTATCCAAAGCAACTTACAAATGAGAACAATAGAAGCAATCAGACCAACAAGAGAACAACAACAGTATACAAGTGCCATGACAAGTCTCAGTTGGTCTAGCACAGAACCCGTAGCAAGGTTTTTTTTTTTTCAAGAATAGGATAGGCAAGAAAATGTCTGTTTGGATAGGCTGGTGTACCCCAAGGCACACCAACAACAATATAACTATTAGTGTCCGCACTAATATATGATAACATGTTTATTGTAATGTTGTCACTTTAAATGCTTGTCAGATGGATTCTGATTGGCTCAATGTTTTTATCATACATCAGCTGAAACTGTTGTAAAAGTGATTTCAAACAATATTGTTCCGCCGTGTCAGTATTATTAGTTATGGTGTAGACTTACTTCTCTGTTCCTAAAGAATTATATTTATAGTTACAGTTATCACTGATGCGAACAGAATATACAGCTGTAAAATAACTTCTAGATATAGCTCAGATTTGTTGGTCGTTTTGCATCATTTGAAAAGTTCTGGTAAATGTTCATATTGAAAATGTTTAGGTTTAGATTAAGAAATTGTTCAGATCTTTGTTGAAACTCTATACACAGACACATACACACAACATAGCAAATGTTGGACACTATAAAGACACTTGTCCTGATTTTAGATCACTCTCATCAGAATAATATCAACTGATCATCACTTGTAAGGTATTTATTTTATTATTTACACTGAAACTATGATGTGACTGCAGTAGTGTTCCAAGAGTGATTTGAGCATTGAGATTTTTTACTGTTCATATCAGTCCGCATGGCCAAGTTTGCATGATCCAGACAGTCTGTCAGTCTGTGTATTAGTGGTTTGATTTTTCAGCTACTTTCTGCAGATTACATAGTTATGCAAGTAAGTGTTTTTTTTTAAGTGAGCCAATGAATCATTCACTCAACCAAATCATTCAAAAACACTGATTCATTCAGCAACAAAATATTGTTACTCTGTGCTGTTCATACACATTGGTTGTTATTTGCCTTACCAAGCTGTATTTGACCAATATTGTTCATAAAATCTAAATTACTCAATGTTAACTTCTTATATATTGCATTTTGAAATGTGCTAAATATAATATATATTCATTGAAGCTATGCCCTCATTTCTTTGTTCTACATTTGAAAGAATGTACTTGATTAATTTGGGTAAGGCACAATAATTAAGAGTATGTCATAGAGAAACCATGACTTTGTTTTCTTTGAAAAAAAAAAAACATATGCATGATGTGATTCCATTTAAGCAAGTCATTTGTCATTGTCAAATAACTTTTTTTTGTTCAAAAATGGACAGAAAATGCAATGCATCCTTTTGCATGCTCTTTAATTTCTCCAGAATTTGGCCAACTCCAGTGTTTTTCAATCCAGTGAAAAAGGAAGTCATTTACTTTGAGTATATTAAGGGCTGTTCCCACAGTGACACTTGAGAATCAAAAAGACAAATATGTGTGTCAAGCTTCTCTCCTGTTCAGCACAGGCTGTCACTCAGTTCAGTTCGATTTTATTTATGTAGCCTTTTAGAATTCATAACATGTACAAAAATTGTGTTTTCCATGAAACATTTTGTAAACTGCTCCGAGAGGAGTGTCAGAGTAAGATTATACAGTGAAGCAGACATAATGAATAAGTTCGACTATAGCTTGTGATCACAATAATAATAATAGAAGGACCTATTTCATTAGACATTTCACTCTTGGCTGATCATTATCTTAACGAAAAGCTTAACATAATTTAAACTACTATTGTGTTTTATCATTAGTTAAAAAACTGAACTAATGTGACTAAACTGACTAGCTGATTCTTGGAACACATCTGTATTTTTTTCTTCCACAGGAGCAAGGTGCAATTGACAGGCCCATTAAATGTACCCAAAGCTTTTTACTGCGAAAGTGCTTGTGTGAGAGTCTATCTGTGTGTATACTGAGAAATCAGGCTCTTAAAAAAAGCTTTAGTGAGTGTACCTTTACTTAAAGTTCAGGAAAAGCCAAGTCAGAAAGAAGGATGGGAAGAAGGCTGTGGCTCAGCAAGTGTGAACATGGAAATGCGAGAATGGAGCAGGATTTTGTTAACCACTGTTCTTGTGTACAATAGAGTGCATTAATGAGAGTTTCATCGCTCATATACTTTTATCCACGCACACTGTGATTCAGACGTCATGGGCGACTCACTCATTTCAAATTCTAATCTTGATGAGTCAGTAAGTTAATCAATCGTTCTCTGAATGAGCAGTGTTTTATCACCACATCCAAATTCATATGTGGCTAACTAAGAAGTTTTAAAGAGGTTTAGAGATTTAATGTTTGTGCTGTACAATTTTAGTTTCTTAATGAAGTATACTCCTGTACACAAACAAAAATACTTTTTCTTAGTTAACCTGCTGGTTTGCGTAATGCATCCTATTCATGCATATTTGTAAAACCTTTTTTTTTTTTTTCAGACACGCACACACACGGGACAGAGTTGAATTATTTGATCTGAATTTTTTTTTAAAACTTATTGTAGCTACCACTTATAATCAACAACAGAAAAAAAAATCCTTTGGTCATGAAGAATAGTCATGGAAAATGTGACTGAAATTGTGTGACTAACACTAAAAAAGGGAAAAAAGTATGAAATGACCTCTTGAAATAACCTTCCAGGCGCATCTCTGTTAGATAGTTCTAGAAAGTTGGAATGAGAATATGTATGCTTGTTAAAAAAAAAAAGAAAAGAGAGAAAAAGTGACTATAGCGTAAAGGGGTTATGAAGAGGAGAATGAGTGTGTGAGCGGAGAGAGGTGTGATATGAGTGAAGTGACTCATTTTTGGACTGTGAGCCCATATTATTATGCTGGAGGCAAGTCAGTGCTGCCCACTCATGGATCTCCCATGATGGCGGTGTGGTGGCCCACCAGTTCTTCTGAGGGAGTCACCGTCTGTGATGATGATAAACAGTGAAGGACAAAACAAATCTTATTTAAATCTCAAATCTCATCTCTCTTTCTAGCTCTTTTCCAAAACCTAATGAGCTGCTTCGCTGCCTACAGCCTACACAAGCAGCTGCTTTATATGACAGCAGACTGGAATTGGACTTGAGTTGAGTGATTTTCAACACTTTTCAACAATTCATACAAATAGCAGTTTGTATTTGTAGCTCTTGGGTGATTCATCAACTCAGTAATTGTTTTCAATATATAGTCATCATGTTAGGAGTGGCACAAATCTTTAATTAAATTTTGGAGCTTTTTGAACTCATTGAAAAACATTTTACATATGAGCTGTACATGTGAAAAGGTATATTTTTAAGGGATACATTTTGGAACAGGATTTAGTGTTGCGAGGTTTTGTAACCGAGCTTTTATCTATAAATCCTTAAATTTCATTTTCTAACTAGTCCTCCAGAACCTCTTGCTGAACTCTGCCAAAGAGAATGACCAGCCACAAAATCTATTATTCTTGGGCTCTCTCCTTTATTGCATCTTCTTGACAAGTTAATATTTAACTCCTGTCCCTAAAGTCAGACCCTCATTCTTAAACCTTATCATCTCTGATCTCCATCCGGGATGAGCGGTGAAGAGAGTAAACCTACACAAGGTAATTTCATCTAATACGAATTTCCTTCTCTGTCAGAGTTTTAAAGGAGTAGTTCTAAAAATAAAACGTATATCATTATTCACTCACCATCATGTCATTATATCCCTTAATAGCTTTCTGTGAGGAATGGACTGAAATGTATTTTATTTTTAATAATCAAATAATCTTCCATTTCAATAAGCTTAGAATCATGGATTTTAACTGTAATTTAAATAAAAAATAAAAAAATCACTCGACCAATTCAAGAAATAAGACTAATGGTGTTTGCACACCAAAAGTGAAATTAATTATTCAACCGCAAGTACATTAGCCTACCTACGAAGTCAATGCAAACACACAAATTTGCTGCGAAATCGCGATATTCGCCCCAATTGCATCTTCCGAGCAAGCTGCAAATTTCTCGCAAGGCAATCGGCGAAATACATTAAAGACATGTCCGGTTTGACATATCTGGTTGTATCAGAAAGTGTTATTTTTTTAATTGTTTTTCATGTTTTTATTTGTGCCATTGATGCAAAAATGATCCCACAAATAAACTCAACCGTCAAATATTCATTTCGTGGTTGACGTGAACACACTTTTGTTTTGGTTTTAATACAAAAGCAAGCTACTTTATCTTATTGCTTCAGAAAACTAAAATTGCACGGTTCATATGGACCACTTGTATGATAACACCATTTTTGGAGCTTGACCCTCCCAACTTCACCTGTTGTGTTTCACAGAATAAAGAAACTCGTACTCACAGGTGAGTAAATAATGACATCGTTTTCATTTTTGGGTGAATTATTTGTTTAAGCCAAGTCTCTCTTTGACCTTATGGAGCACCCCTGCCATATAGGCCCTAGGACCATGGTGCATTTTAATATGTGGACTTGTTGGGTTCTGGAGCTGCAGCTGTCAAAGCAGTGAGTAATGACATCATAAACACAGAGGCAGCCTCTGGGCTTTCTGCTACTGTCTGACGCTTTGCTCTGCTCTGCTCCAGATTTGGACTTTATTGGAACAGGCCATCAACATACCGAGCGCTGCCATGACTGGTTCTACAGTATGTTTGAAATGAGGAAGAATACCTCCTCTTACATTTTATATACAGTATAAATGTAGCAAAATCTTGACACAAACTATTCAGAATGACTGTTTTATTAGATATGGGAGATCATCCTGTCACAGATGTATTACTCCTGCTGTCACCTCAGACTCCCGCGGAGGATCAGGAGGATTTATTGGCATAGTATCACAAGTGCTGTAACTTCTTAAATCAAAATCTCAGTTCTTTACAGATGGGCAGGTTAATGTTCACTCACCTTCGGGAATTAATGGCAGCTTTCATTGGCCAAGTCCCGCCCATAAGGCCGTTTGACCGACATGTCAAACAACCAATCACAGTTCATTTTGTTCCTCATCACGTTTCGAGGCGTGGAAATGTCACCACAATAACAGACCGGTGTGTAAAACTCTCAGAAATATTTGAAAGATTCTATGCTGTGAATTTAAAATATATCACATACTTTAGAAAAGCCAGCGTTTTTACTTGATCCTGATAAGCGCTTGTCGTCACAGTTGTAAACATGGCTGCTTTCTTCTTTCGTGAGGGGGTTTGTCGCCCCAGTATCTTTGTTTCCAGGTGGAGCGTTAAAGAACTCGTGGAAATCCTGTAGAATTCAACCAATCTGATGACGACTTCGACACTCCTAAAGTGTTTCCACTTTTGTGTCCCATATGCATCAGACGTTTAGTCAACGGTCCATGGGCGTGACGTCTGAGACTGAGACTAATGTTCATTTAACCTGCCCACTTCTGTTGATCCGTATGTGTGCATCTAGTGTGTCACTGTCCTTATGTTAAATTAATTTTGTTCCTTTGCTCTTGATTTTGCCCTTATGCACTTTTGTTTAAAACCCCCAGATAGTTTTTCTTTTTTATAAAATGTCATCTCAAACTGTAATGACTCATAATCGGAACATTGAAAGAAAATGTCACATTGATCAAAAGTGACATTAAAAACATTTATAAGACATATCAAAAGATGTCTCTTTCAAATGAATGTTATCTTTTGAACTTTGAACTTTTGAACGTTATATTTAAAAAGGAAAAGGGGTCTTTTAAATTTGAATAATATTAATAATAATACCTGTCTTTCCGTGATATTATATTTTATTCTCTTCAGTTTCATACTCTTGGCACACTCAGCATGGCTCTAATTGTTCAGCAAAATGTATTCTTCTGTTATTTCTTTACTGTGTCCATGGAAATGGTTTTGCTCTGAATCGTTCACCATGACATGGAGAGCATTAGCATAATTCAGCTGCCGTCTTTGAGAGGGCTATTTCAACAGGTTTCTTATTTAATCGTGCAGCTGTTGTGTTTGCTCTGACTTTTAATTCTGTGCTGAAAACAGAACAGCCCACCAGGCCCTTGTGATGCAAATGTCCGCACTGACCTCCGTCGTCACATGACTCCACACAAACGGACAGCTTAGATACTACCCATGATTAAGTTTGTTCTCAGTTGCTTGTGTCGCAGAATGATAATGTTTAAATGGTTAAGAGTGAGAGATCTGATGCTTCTGCTATGCTCTGTGTGATGATTGAAGAACATTATTATTAGATGTATCTGTATAAATCATTATATACAGAGATTAGGATCATGTCTATCTTTTTAAACATCACATATTATCTTTTGATGCAAATTATCATTACCTTGCCCTCTGCCACACCACCTCACCTGTTCTCTTTTTCTGACGGCTTTGGAACAGGTGTGCAGTGCTAACGAGTGTCTTTTACACAGCACAGTGTGTTCTGGGAAATAAAAGTGAGAGAAAGATTGAGGGAATCAGAGAGACATGCAGAGAGAGTGAGAGAGAGAGTGAGTGGTGAGATTGCATGTTAACTGTTTATTTTGGGCTGTCTCCACCTGGTCTTCAAATGCCTTGAACTCCATCCACTTGGCGACAACACTGCTAATTCATTCTTAAAATATATACCAATCCTTTCAGCCCTGTAATCTATTCTTGATTGTAGTTAGTTAGGTACAGAAACTTTAACCTTAGCTTTCTGAGTGGAGGAAAAATCCTGCTGTTCCAAAACGTAGTCAGCTGCCAATTTAGGCAGTGTTAAAGGTAGTGATATCTTCTTTATAGCATGTAGTTTGCGTTTCAAGTTGCATATCCTTCTCTGAGAATGCAATCCTTTAATGCATTGCAACAAGCCAAGTGAAAACCCATCCAAAATGGAAGATGAAGCAAGAGAAATTATATTAATTTCATTCTTAATGTCAGTGTGAAATGAAAATTTCTAAATACATGTCATTGATCTGATTGTGATTGGCTCAGTCCTTAATTTTTTAACATTTGTTTTCACATTTTTTAACATTTGTTTAGTTTAAAATGTCATACCTACTATAGATCTCCTGGGGAAATGACAGATTCTCTCTGGTGATGTATATCAGATTTTTCCGACCATAAACTTAAAAAAAAAAGACAACCGTATGAAAAATTATCCATAAAATAGTTGAATCTTACTGTAGAATATGTATTTTTATGCTTTTTAAAGGAACACACCATTAGCTTGGTGGCATGCTAATGGCAAACATCATTGAAACAGTACTGTGTGAATGAATTTTAAAATCCACTTCTGTATCACTCACAATATAAATATCTCCTGACCCCTCCATAGTGGATGGAATGACCTTTTTTCTACAACAACAGCCTTAGCAACACTTGTAGTATACTTGTAGTAACTGTGTAGTAACATCTGCAATGAAGGGCAGATCTGATTTTATGAGTAGCTATGGCATCTTGATGCCTTGAGCTGCAAATATGTGAACTGACCACAAAAGTTTAAATGCTGTTCAGCTTTAATAAGATACTTAGACAGCTGTCTCATTTGGCATTTAAATCGAGCCTTTAAAAGATAAAAGCTTAAGTTATTTGCTCGAACCTGGTGCTTAGTAATTTAAAGGCAGCCGTCTGAGAAAGGACGCAGCATAATGGAAGTTAAAATGAAATGCATTTTACACATGTTATATAATTCTGTAATATATGTATGTTTGCATTATACACAGATACACACAACATAAAAAAAAAAATCTTACAGACCCCAAACTTTTGAATAAATCAGTGTTTTGGAATGAATCAGTTCTGTGAAAGATTCAAGTTTCAAATTCATTTAAGCTTTATTAGCATTAGACTGTGTAACACAATGTTGCCAAAGCATTAATGTGTATATATAATAAGAAACAATAGAAAAAAAACAACAACATAGATAATAAATCAAATCTAGATGAAAAGATAAAGTGAGTCAGTTCAGAATTAACCATGTTCAACACCTAACATTGTGAATGGCTAACACAAAATTGCAGTTGTGTTGTCGTCATCTCCAAGTATGAAGGGCATTTTGACTGTCTTCTTCTGTCTATTTCTAAATCATGGTTAATTATTATGTATTTGGAGAGGATTTTTCTTTCTTTAAATGGATTAATTAATTAATTAATTGCCGAATTTAGTGGTTCTGTTGGGTTGAGAAGCATTGGAGTTTATTTTGAAGGTCAAAGTGTGTTTTTAGTGATTCACTGACTCCCTGATGAAGCCAAGTTCACTTGTTTTGTTCCCGAATGAATCATAAATGAAATGCTTCAATGAAGGATTCGTTGAGTCATTCGTAAATTCACATCATTTGTCGCCACCTACTGGCGAAACTTTGTAAACCAGAATAAATAATCATTAAAAAAAATGCCCCGTTATTAATAGACAGACTAGAATAATTATAAATATTGTTTATTTAGGCAATAATGTCAGTAGATTTATGTCATATCTATTACTATATGTATTTTCTAATTACTAGAACGTTGTGATCAATCAATTTTTATAACTGGTTAATGTTCAAGAGCTATTCAGTGTTTCAGTCCTGCTTTGGCTGATAATATTGTCATATCCTATTTCAATTTTGCAGATGTTGTCAACTTATAAATTCATTAATATACAGCACTGAGATCTGTTTGGCATTAAGTAACGGGACTTCAGAGTTAGCCGGGGTGAGTTTAGTGTTAAGGTTGTAAGGTGGAAATGATATTTAAATGTATTCACGAATTGTGATGAAGTCTCGCATCTGCTTCGCGTTAAACAGAAGACTCTGTGTGCTAGAACTGGCTTCTGCTGCACACACACACACACACACACCCAATCGGAATACAGAATCAGCATAGTAAATCAGAGGAGTCTTGTCCGTGTTTTAGCTGTGTCTGCTGGGTAAAGCAGCGTCAAGTAAAGGCACTGCATCTCCCCAAGGAGTCTCACCTCATTTCACTTCTCTAGTCTGTTCTCCTGCTCAGATGTGTTTCCTGCAGTTTCAGAGAGCAGGGGTCCTACATCAGAGTTCAGATAACACATACTTTCTCTTCAAAGGCAGCGTTCTTTTTTTTTTTTTTTTTGCTCATGTACACAGATCAAACAACAAACACATTTTTAACTTATATATATATATATATATATGCATCAAACCATCTATACACTTTTTATCTTTTCAGTGCACCTGTCGTACTAAACTCTCCCATGTCTTTTCTGGGTTTTCTCTTTAGTAATTTTTTCTATCATTTATATAAAGACCTGAAGCTGTGGTTTTCTTTATAATTTTTTCTCCTTTTCCATAATGCAGAAACATCTTTGAAGAAGCCATGATTGCCCCTAAAAGTATGAACACTGTGGCACAATCAGAATATTGGTATGTTAGTCTGACTGAACCAGGCCACACAACAACATAGACTCAGCCAATGGTGTGGATTTGGGGCGGGGCTAGCTGTTTGATTGACCAATAGGAGGCAAGGAGAATGTTTCAGAATTTGTTTTGTTTTGGGGCTGATTTACATGTAAAATGTATAAATGAATTCAACATAATAAATAAAAAATAGTTTAAGAATGCTTCTACTTTTAAGTATTAAAAAATAGGGTCACAATAGGGTCAAATAGTTATACATTTATAAAAAAGTGTTATATTATGTATACTATATATATATATATATATATATATATATATATATAAAAAACATGGATAGAAATTAACAATTGTAAGAAGATTCCCATTCCTTAAAATGGGATTATTGTAACATTTAGTAGTATTACAAATTATTATATTATGTATTCTCTTGCTTTAAAATAAAATATAAAATAAAAAATAAAATATTTATTTTTTTATTAAAATAAATTCGCTGTTTAAACATCATCCACATTCTTAAAATATTTTTTTTTATGCACAAGATGGTTTTTATCCTCGCTTATATGTTATCCTTTATAACTTAAGAATTCCATGCTAATTCATTATTCACAATTGTAACTAGTATGTTCCTATGTTTCATTATTTCTCTCTGACTTTGGGATGAAATATAACCTGGAAATGTTTTCATGTGTTTTACCCGTCTCCTTCTGCAGTGACTTTCAGTAGCAGCCATGTGCCATTTCTGTGAGGCATGAAGGAGGAGAGCCCAGGAAAGTACATGAGGTGACAGAAAATTACAGAGAAAAAGAGAATGTACCGAATTTGCTGGAAATGTGAGGCCTTTGAAAAATTACATAGCACGAGCACTAATATTACCTCAGGGTCAGTTATTGTGTTATTTTTGTTTGGCAATGTTTTCTTGCCCTGTTTTCCTGCTCATGCAGTGCAGAGAGGGAGGGAAGAACATTACATTTCTATTCTGGATTAGGTTTTGAATGAACAGCTCTCTCTTCCGACTTTATCACTCCAATGCTTTTCTACCAAAATAGCTTTAATAAAAGATAATCAAGCCTTGATAGAGATTATTATAAAGAATTTAGCGATTACAAAAATTATATGTTCATTATTTTCTAATCCAGCACCAGATTTACTGTGTGTACTTTTATATTTCAGTGCTTTTAACTGTGGTAAACAGATGCAATTTAGGTCTTGTATGCAGCCATTCTACTCTTTGGGTTAAGATTAGAACCACATTAGATGTTTGCTAACGATGTTAAGTTTAATTGTAGCGCCTTCTGGTGGAATAAATATGATACTGCTTAACTTATTGCGTTATACAATGTTTTTATACAGTTTTGTTAAACTCTGTATAAATGTTGAAAAAAGAAAAGAAAAAAAATATGAAAGCAACATGATGCATTCAGTTAAAATTAAATGATTCTTTGTTTAGCCAATTTGGAATTCATCATTCAGTAAATGCACAAATTTCTTTCTCTCAGCTAATCAATTCTGGGCAGCTAAAGTTTATTGTTCAGTACATTGTCAAATTTTCATTCACACATAGATAATGCAATGCGGATTCTGCAATCTCTGCTTCTGAAGAAAAAAACATCTTGCAGTGCAGTGATAAAATGTGCAATAGCCTTATACTGATGCACGTGGACCTTAATAATAGTGACAGTCAACAAACTGTCATCTGCAGTAAAAAGATGACTAACTAATAACAATGGAAACAACCAACGTAAGCATAATCAACAAACAGCAAAGCAATAATCGTGTAACAGTAAACATAATTTATTCATGCTGCACTGAATGCTCGGAGATTGCAAAGCCTTAACAAATCATAAAATATGGTTCAATATGAAACTGTTTGTTCACACAGCTGTATTAGTGAAGCTAGGATCAAATTTTAGTGGAATATTCTCTCTAATGTAGAATTCAAATCTTATTTGTGACTCGAATAGCCTTGCATGGTATATAATATACATTATAATAATTTCAAGGTGTTTCAATGTCTTGCGTCTTGTTTCATCTTGAACCGTACTTGTTTGGTTTGTTTTCTGGTTGGGTTTGCCTTTATTTGAGGTTAAAGAAAGTGTAATGGACTTTTGTGCCTTATGATCATGTGACTCATGTTACTGTGTGTGTCAGTTTTGTGGCACAGTGAATGTGTGTGCTCATTAGGAGTAGAGGACGTGATTTGTTTTTGACAACTTCCTCTCACAGTGCATATGAAGGTGACAGTAGAGGAGTCGCTGCAGGGAAACATTCTGAGACACTTTATTGCTGTGGAAGGGGAGGTGAGAGGATGCTAAGGGGCAGATCTTGTGCAGCTGTTAGTGCTAGACTACATTGCTGGCAAGGGCCATTTCAGTGTCACCATCAATAAATATTGAAACTGTGACAAGTTATGGTGCATTATTATAATGCACATCAAATAATTAATTATGAACATTTTCCCAGGTTAGATGAGAAAAGCTTGTGCTGCCAAAAGTGTAATAGCAATTCCATTGAAGAGAATTTTGTTATGAAACATAATATTAGGAAATGCTTCAAATCTTGAAATCATCTTCTCACTACGCAGTGAGTGCCATGGAAACAGAGTTAAATTTAAACTGTAAACACTTTGACTTCTATTCAATATGCTTGGGGGTATTTTGCTTCTATTTTAATATTGTTTTATTCAAAGGATTTTATTGTCTTTGTATTTCTCTCTCTGTGTGTGTGTGTGTGTGTGTGTGTGTGTACATGATCGTGGTATTGTTATGAATCAACCCACACATTTAAACTATTTTGCTTAGAATTAGAAACTTAGTAAGCACTTGTTGCCATGACAACTGAAAGTTAACAAGTATCCAAGCATCTCAGTATTGTCAGACATTTTTCAGTCCTGTAATTCTCACATTTTTTTCGATCACTAAACAAGTCACTAATTTTCATTAAGGCAACATTTATTTTAATATTGTTCATTTTTATTGTCATTTAAAATAACAGTTTTCTGCTTTTTGATATATTCTAATATTCCTGAAGTGCAATATAGTGCATATAAATATATATATATATATATATATATATATATATGTATATATATATATGTATATATATATATGTATATATATATATATACCTGAGTATAAGTCGCATCAGTCCAAAAATACGTCATGACGAGAGAAAAAAAACATATATAAGTCGCACTGGACTATAAATTGCATTTATTTATAACCAAGAACCAAGAGAAAACATTACTGTCTGCAGCCGCCAGAGGGCGCTCTATGCTGCTCAGTGGTAGACTAAGGAGCAATAAGCAGCATATAGCGCCCTCTGGCGGCTGTAGACGGTAATGTTTTTCTCTTGGTTCATTTCTCTTGGTTCATGTCAAATTAATTTTGATAAATAAGTTATAGTCTTATAGTCTGGAAAATACGGTAGTTCATTTATTTTATGTATTCATATATTAAATAAAATAATAATTATTATTTTTTAAAATCCTGAAACTTTATATTACCATGAAGAATAGAACCAAAATGACCCAGAATTGATGCATTTAATCAACAGTAGGCTGGCGTGTAAGTGGTAACGTGTTGAATTATGTGTCTGGGAGAAGTAAAAGCAAGAGTGTGTCATTATGGCAGTCTGCTACTTGAGAACAGCATGATTTTTCCTCAAGTGCTAGCTTGTGAATATGTCTTGATTTGTAAAAGAAAGTGTCAGGTACATTTTTCTAAAACTCAAAAACAGCAAAAGCATACAGGTGGGTTTATCACGGTGGGCCTCTCTGCAGTTTCTGCTTTAGTCCGTGAGGTGGAAGACAAGAGGAGCACTTATAGCACTAGTAGATTTGCTTTGACATACAAGCTTTCTTTTCTTTAGTATTAAGCCAGCAAGTCACTCCCTTTTAAACATGGAAATAATCATGAAATGTCTATCATATCCAGCTGACAAAGACTGTGACTGCAACCTCAGTGTTTTCCCCATGAAAACACAATTCATTTCATTACTAAACTACTTTTTGGCTGATTATCTTTGAGGAAGATTCCCTGTTTGATTTATAGTTTTTAGTCTTTTCTCAGCCCACTTGTTAATAACTCCGCATTCATTTTACTGGTAAACACCAGGCTGCGCTCAATAGAGAGCAGCTGGCATTTGTCATCCACACTCTCTTCTCTGATGTAACACACACACACAAAACTACATGAGAACGATGTATTCCTTGTGCATCTAATACTGTAGACACCGGCAATAGCTGCATCAGATTTATGAATATGAGATGACGAAAAAGATGCATGCTTTTTCCAGTAAGGAAAGTAAAGTTTGCAACTCCAGGTGCTGATGTTCAACTTAAATTCACACTTATTAAAAACTTTGATGTACTTTTGTTGGCTCTTTAAGGTCTCAAATTAGTTCCACATTTGTTCTTCAGCAGTCTTAAAGGGTCAGTAAACACCCAAACAAAGGGCTTGTTCACGTAGTGCTCGGTCATCCTGTGTTGAGGATAATCAGCCATCGGTCACGGTTAAGATGTGACCAATATCCTCCTAGGGCCGAGAAGAGAAAACAAGCCTCTGTGTGTAAAAGTACCTGGAAGGCTTGAACATCCCTCAAACTTCTTGAGTCTCTTCCGTCGGCTCTCTTTCTATCTTTCAGATTTTTTTAGGCTGCAATTATAAACAGACCAAAGATTTATATGCAGTCCTCCAAATGACTAAACATAAATGTAAATGTAAAACAGTTTTTAATATTTTTGTGGACTCTATGATGCATATTTTTCAAGATGTTTTTGTGAATAAAAAGTCCAAAACAACAACATTTTCTTTAAATATATTTTTTTGTAACCGCATAAAAATCTTTACCTGTCTTTACTCTTGATCAATTTAATGTGCCCTTGCTGAATTTGAATGGTGGTGTATTTATAACTTATATATATATATATATATATATATATGTGTGTGTGTGTGTGTGTGTGTGTGTGTGTGAACAAAACACCATCAAAGCAAAGTGCACAGACTGAATTTTGACAGTTTTATTAGTTGCTTGTTAAAGACACAAATTGAGTATAGAGCTGAAACCAAGCAATAAAAAGTCATACCATTATGTTTTGTTATACAGTATATATAGAATAGCAATGTGTGTTACTTACAAACGACAGATTTAAGGAGTTTGTACAGTCCTTTTTTCCAATGCATAAACCTTTCCTCCCACAAGTTTCAGAATTGCCTGCCACCCTGAATGAACTGCTTTTAGAAAGATCAAGAAAAAAGCCACATGTGTGGGTTGTTATATTGCCATACTCCCTGAAATCTCCTATCATTTTTAAGCTTTTATAAATTGCTTTTCGGTAAATGTTTAAGTGTGTGTGTGTATGTGCACGCGCAAAAAAAAAAAAAACATAGCTTGACGCTGATTGGTTCGTCGTCGCCAGGACACGCCCCGTCTGCGGAGCATGAGGGTTTCAGACAGTGATATCCGGTCTCTGCTGTTACTGCGAATACTTTTTAACAGCCTTTTCATCTCAGGTTTTTTTAGACTTGGTTTTCGGTTCAGTTCAAAGCAGTAGTCCTCAGGTTAAAGTGTAAAAGGTCTGTTACACCTCCAGCAGGGATTTGCTCCGGACACAAGTGTAGCGCATGAGCTCGCTGTGATCATGGTGCTGAAATCTGAGGATGGAATCGGTGAGTGGATCTCATAAGTTTTCATATTTGCAGTGGCCAATGGTGAGATATAGTTTACATATTGTGTCTCCTATCATTTGGGCTGTTAATGGAAACGGAGTCCATTGATATGCAACAGGTCCATTCTTTCTGAAGGGAAACGTGTAACAATGTTTATGAATGAATCATTCGTTCGATTCGGATCATATTTGTGAATCGAGTCATCCGTTGTGCTGCGTTTTCCAACAGCAGCGTTCCGTCGTTAGTGTTCACTGGAACTTTTGGGAAACACACCACTGAAATATTATTTCACGCTGTTTTTTATTTTTTCGAGTCAACATCACAATGAATAGTGTCTTTCGAACATGTTCGATTTGTGAACCGAGAACCAATGCTTGAGCTGATAACGAGAGACAATTTGACTCGCTTGGTGAAAAGTTATTGTATTGCATGAATAACGTACTTACAAATAAAAGTTACAGGAAATGTTTTTATTGTAAATAAACGTAACTGATTCCGCAATTTTTTTTAACTACTGTTTGAAATGAACAATTGCTAAAAATGCACAACAGTGATGCAATCAAAGAAAGAGTTGCTCATTTTTTATTAAAAAAAAAAAAAAAAAATAGTAAAGTAGATGTGGTTTTTAATGTTTGATTGGACAATCTTTTTATTACTCTTTGCTTCTCTCCCTTTTGTCCATTCAGATGTGAGTTATGTATGTGCGGACACAGAGCCCCTCAGTCTCATATCAGACAAACAGGATGCTCTGTTCAGAAATAGCATGGTCACACTGCTGACAGACATAATGAACCGATGAGAGAGAAATAACAATGCCCTGATGTTGCATATCAGTTTGTTAAATAATGCTTATTTTCAGCTTTATTATCTTGATTTAGGTTTTATTCTACAATATTTTTTGGATAAAACTGGATTAAGCCTTCATTTCAGCTGCAGTTAAAGCAACAGTTTTACACAACCTTATTTGTATGTAGATGCCTGGATCGCGCAATAGTAATCACATATTAACTGAATTTAAATTTTTTCTTGTGGAAATGTTTTTTATTTGATTGCAAAATGCAGAGAAATTTTGAGCAACTTTAATTAATGTGGATGTAGGCTTTTTTTTCGGTAAGGAAACCAAAGGTTGTCTTGCTGAGCTTTTGAGCTATGAAAACAGGTTGCTGATGGTAGAAAACTGGCCAGACGTGATTGTGCTCGGTTTGCATTTATATTGTGAGCAACTACTTTTAGGGAAAACTGGACAGTATAAAACAGAAACCACAACATGGCTGAATGCAAACACGTCCATGAAGGAGAGGCATGTTTGCTCTTTGCCTTTTTTATTGAGGTTGAAATAAGAATAAGACTAAAGCGGAGCACAACAATAAAGTCGCTTCTTCTTTCTGTTCCTTTTTTCCTCTAAACATGTCTTTCAGTATTTTTTTTAATGTTTCCCATGTTGTTTTTCTGTAGTTAAACTTTTTATTGACCTGTAAGTTGTAAAACTTGCTGACAGTTTTGCCAAATATAATGCACCTGTTCTGTTTAAAATAGATTTTAAATAGATTTCATATATTTGTGTACATTTTGATTGAATATTGATTAAACATTCTCAGTTTAAAGTTTATCATAATTTGTCAAAAAATTTATTTCTACACCTTTCTATAATTATATCGGCCATCAACAACCCTGCTTTGCATTCTAAATATTAACAGTTTTAACCATTGAACATTTCATATTCACACATGTAAAAATTTTACATATTATTTTTTAAACATATTTTTTTTATATAATGTTTTTTTACTTTGGGTCCATAAGATTTAAACAAATATTTAATGCTCACCAAGTCATTTGATCAAAAATGTGGTTAAACAGTAATACTGTGAAATATTACCATTTAAAAGTACTGTTTTGTATTTTAATATATTTTAAAATGTAATTTATTTCTGTGATGGCAAAGATGAACTTTCAGAAGCCATTGCAGTATCACATGATCTTATAGAAATCATTGGTGCTCAAGAATAATTGTTTATTATTATTAGCAATGTTTTACATATATATATATATATATATATATATATATATATATATATATATATATATATATATATATATATATATATATATATGTGTGTGTGTGTGTGTGTGTGTGTGTGTGTGTGTATATATGTATATATATATATATATATATATATATATATATATATGTGTATATATATATATATATATATATATATATATATATATATATATATATATATATATATATGTATGTATGTGTAATGAATAATTGTGTAATATAATTTAGTGAAAATTGTGATAAATGAAATGGCCTCTAGAAACCTTTTGTGACACTAAATGCCTTTACTGTCAGTTTTGATAAATATAAGGTATCCTTGCTGAATAGAAGTGTTAATTTCTTTAAATATATATGTATATATATAACTTAATCCAACTTCTTAAATATAGAGTACATTGAAATAACACATGGGGCAAAATTCTGTACAGCCACAGTGTGGAGCTCTTGAGTGTGCTGAAATGAGTGTGTGTGCTGGGGGAGGAGACAAGAGGAGAGGGTTACAGAGAGCGATAAAGAGAAAGAACATGAGGAGGAGAGGAGGGGGTCATTTTCAGAAACAGCAGAGTTTGTGCCGAGAGCAGAACAATCAAGATCTCAAACTGGCCAGCTCATCTTCCAGTAGCATCACTTCCACTCACACATGGAGCGCTGGAGATCACTGGAAGATCTTGTGAGTTAGGCTTCTGCTGGTATTTCTGGGTGACAATAACACATGAAGGTGCATTTATTCAGCTTAATGGATTAAAAAAAAAAAAGTACTGGGAAGCTGGAATTGTGAAGGCTTAGAACTGTCATTCAGCACTACAGGATTACTTCTCACAGGTACATTGCTATTTATATTTTTGGGCATTTTCAGTCATTTGTCGACATTCATAATTTGACTAATTTCTTAAATGTAGCAGTGCATGTGCCACATCTTATAAATCGAATGCACACTTGAACAAACCAATGGCAGTTTCTGTCGCAGGCCTGTGGATGGCTTTTCTCCTCACTAGTTCAATAGTCATCATAGATTGAGAGTCAGTGTGTCATCAGGAAACTCGTGGCAGCCACAGGACTTGTAGCCTGTTTAGATGGAGGCTTTGTATGAGCTTCTGGGATGAGTTGATACGCTGTTATTCTGATCTGTGGCTTGTGTTCTTCAGCTGTCTTTCTTATCAGTGTTTTTACAGAGACAGTACTTAGAATGAGCAAGTGGTGGGTGTTCTTGTATTAACTGATGTTTGAACCAAGATACTTGATAGTTGTGCTTTTGTGGTATATATTGGTTCTGTGGCATAACATACTAAGCTGCCTTCTAAGGCCTTAAACCAATGGTTTCCAATTCTTGTCCTGCAAATTAACTTTCTGCCAGCAGGAGGCGCTTTTATAGCGGAAGAGGTAGAGGTTTCTCCGGTAATGCTGTACACAAAGCAGCGCTCTGTTCACAAATGCTGCTTTATCAGGCATTACAGGCAAGATGAAATGAAAATGACATCGAAAATGTTTCTGTTTCCTTCTGAAATACAGTGATATAAAAACATCCCGTGCCGGTTATTGATTTTTAAACATGCAGTGCTCATGTTTATTCAACAAAGCCAAACCCATAAGACATTCTTTCATCTTGGGAACACAAATTAATATTTTTTTTGATGAAATTTGAGAGCTCTCAGACCCTTGATACAGAAAGGGTCCTACCACGGTCGAGACACAAAGCTCCAGACTATCATTTGGGGGCAGTGGCACTAGCGCCCCTAAGTTCTAGCGATGGTGGCTTCAGGGGCAGATTTGGTAGCGCTGCTGGGTTGGTATGTGACGTATTCAAAATAAAGATCATTTAGGTCATTTAATCATAAAATTACTATTGTTTTTCATTAATAAGTGCAGTTATTAATAATATTTCACATTCATTTGTTTATATTTCTTTTGTTTGTTTATACAGGACAGTAAAGCAATAAGCTTGAGTTAAGATGCATACAACATTTACTTTTAACAACCGTAACAGGTGCAAAATGTACTTTTTATATACAGAAAATATATATCTTTCCCTCTTATTAAATGTACCGTTATTTTTCGAGCATATGGAACTGACCAACTTCAGTGATTGTGTGATTTAGTAGCAAATTGAAGAAAAGTTTGACTTTTCTTACTTTATACACACAAAAAGTGTAAAATTCGGACAAAATCTGATTTCTTGATGATTTGATATTTTATAATAGTGATTTTATAATGTCAAAATATAGAGAAAAGGTAGAAATAAATGACTTATATGCCAATAAATGCTCCTCTGCTGCTGTCTACTGGTTATAATTGTGATTTGATTAATTATTTTACATAAGTGTTTGTTTATCACAAAGTAGGCTATATTTTGTTCATCCTATTAAAAATAACATTCAAACTGGATCATCATAGAGCTTTAAAGTGCTGGAAATAGTTGTGTGAAATGCTTGAAAGTCATTAAAAAAGTGCTTGAATTTCTCTCTCAAAAAGTTGTACAAAATCTGAAATGAATGATACAATGTATTGTACTGTTTCTATCAGAACACCATAGTTACAGTTAGCGTCACCACTTCTGGATTCCTGACATATGTCAGCGCCGTTTATAACAGAGATTTATAGGTGCTGCTGGTCATATAATTAGAATATCATCAAAAAGTTATTTATTTGATTTATTTCACCAATTCCATTCAAAAACTGAAACTTGTATATTATATTCATTCATTACACACAGACTGATATATTTCAAATGTTTATTTCTTTTAATCTTGATGATTATAACTGACAACTAAGGAAAATCCCAAATTCAGTATCTCAGAAAATTTGAATATTGTGAAAAGGTTTAATATTGAAGACACCTGGTGCCACACTCTAATCAGCTAATTAAATCAAAACACCTGCAAAGGCCTTTAAATGGTCTCTCAGTCTAGTTCTGTAGGCTACACAATCATTGGGAACACTGCTGACTTGACAGTTGTCCAAAAGACAACCATTGACACCTTACACAAGGAGGGCAAGACACAAAAGGTCATTGCAAAAGAGGCTGCCTGTTCACAGAGCTCTGTGTCCAAGCACATTAATAGAGAGGAGAAGGGAAGGAAAAGATGTGGTAGAAAAAAAGTGTACAAGAAATAAGGATAACCACACACTGTAGAGGATTGTGAAACAAAACCCATTAAACCATGTGGGGGAGATTCTCAAAGAGTGGACTGCAGCTGGAGTCAGTGCTTCAAGAACCACTACACACAGACATATGCAAGACATAGATTTCAGCTGTCGCATTCCTTGTGTCAAGCCACTCTTGAACAACAGACAGCATCAGAAGCGTCTCGCTTCAAAAAGGACTGGGCTGCTGCTGAACGGTCCAAAGTTATGTTCTCTGATGAAAGTAAATTTTGCATTTCCTTTGGAAATCAGGGTCCCAGAGTCTAAAGGAAGAGAGGAGAGGCACACAATCCACGTTGTTTGAGGTCCAGTGTGAAGTTTCCACAGTCAGTGATGGTTTGGGTTGCCATGTCATCTGCTGGTGTTGGTCCACTGTGCAGTGTATACCAGGATGTTTTAGAGCACTTCATGCTTCCTGCTGCTGACCAATTTTATGGAGATGCAGGTTTCATTTTCCAACAGGACTTGGCACCTGCACACAGTGCCAAAGCTACCAGTACCTGGTTTTAGGACCATGGTATCCCTGTTCTTAATTGGCCAGCAAACTCGCCTGATCTTAACCCCATAGAAAATCTATGGGGTATTGTGAAGAGGAAGATGTGATATGTCAGACCCAACAATGCAGAAGAGCTGAAGGCCACTATCAGAGCAATCTGGGCTCTCATAAAACCTGATTTATAGATTAATAGATTTAGATTAATACTACTTTTAGAATCATGTTTTTTAGTCAACTTTTTAAAATTTCAATTTTGTTGCAGTGGATAATGGGATTGTGTGATTTCTTGACAGGCTTTCTGCTCACTAAGTTTGAAACCAAAACTGGGGTTCTCCTGGATTCAGGATAATTCGGAGCAGACATGGTTAATAAGAGATGTTTGGCTAGCTTTTTTCTTTGGAAAACAACCTCTGTGTTCCACATATTTTCTTTGGTCCTTTACAATGTCCAACTGACAGCATGTAGCCAGTGTCTTGATTAATGATGGAACATTCCTCTGCCCCTGCGGTGTGTGTTTGCAGGGGTGACACGTCTGGTATTTAGTGAGTGTGTTGAATTGACCTGGTCAGCAGAGACAGTATGTTACCCATGGTGTCTTAGCTCATGCCTTGGGTTGGTTGTAGCAGAATTCTTAAAATAAAATGAGATAAAATGGGCAAATGTTGTTGTATAATTGGTTTGTTTGAATGTAGAAAGTTTCATTTATAACTTTCTTCTTCCTGTTTTTCCATACATAATGGTATTAAAAAGTAGCATATACTTTGCAGTGTAGTCATTTGGTGGCTACGTGCACATGAGCAGTGGTTCGCGTGATTACGGCCTGCTCTGACAGTCACATGGCTGTGCTGGGAGAGATCTGCAGGGTGATGCACTGCTGTGAATGTGCCAAGAGGTGCCACCGCTAGTGACATTGAGCCAGAGCTGGATCACATTATCCAGAAGTGCTTGCCCTAGTTTGATATCTTGTTTTAGAAATGTATCTGGCACTTAGAGGCTGTGATGATACAGTGATTCCACTAAGAATCCATCTTTTAACACTGTAATTAGCCTACTAGCCTTTGACTTCTATCATGCACCTTTTTTTTTCATTTGAGTACTTCAGTTACTAACAAATATTCTTATTTTAGTTAGTTGCAAAGACAACCTTTTTATAAAAAAAAAAAAAAGATAATACATATGTGTGTGTTCTCTTTTATGTCTGTTCACAACCTTCTCTCTAACCAGTAGTCATACAGTATGTTGCCATACACAACACCATAAGGCACAACAAACCAAGACTTAAATGCCATAAATGAAGAAGAAGCCATTTCATAGTACCCTTCAATTAAGCTGTAATGCTGAACAGAGGTCTGAGGCAATACCCAAAACATAAAAGCCCACAAGAGACACCCCACCTCCCATAAAACTGCAGCCACGTGGCTTGCGAACTCTTCGACATAAATTTAGAACGGCTTCTCCCTGAAGATTTATATGCTCAGATCAATGTCAAAGGAAGACGCGTGTCTCTGCGGCAGTGGCACCTGCCTGCGAGTTCGGACCAACATTTGACTTGGAAATTAATGGTAGCTTTCACGGGGTTGAGAGGATTCCAGCTTGGATAAAAAACGGCCCAACATGGAATCAGGGATACCCAGCTTCAGCTTATGAATTTGGACATCTCAAGCCAGAATTGAAGCTGCAGTATTGAGTTCATGAATAAACATGTTTGTATCAAACCGGCTACTGGCAACTGGTGTGATATTTGAATAGCTTGCTTTTATTCTCACTCTTAATTTACATTCATCAAATGATTTTGCTCTTTTTGACAGCGTTATTCATCTTGAGATTGAGGCTAAAGACCCTATGAAATCAGAATTTAGTTTATGTCTAGTCATTAATGCTTATTCTCCTAAAAGTCAACATAAAATTGCACATGTACTGTAATGATGTCTTTCTGTTCTTGGTTAGTTGATCAAACATATTAATCACTCATCCTTGTAGATTTTTGACCAGTCAGATACTCCCTTGCATGACAATATCCCACCCCAAATACCAACATCAACGACTTGTAAGTTGCAAATTATAGAATGTGAGTCTAACTAAAGCCTATTGGTATATATATAAAAAAAAGGAATTTGATATTTGCTTTTTAAAGAGATGAAGTCTGTCTTTATTTTTATTTTTTTACATTTTGTTCTCAAAAGCCTTACCTTGAGTCTTTTAATTGACTCCATCTTAGCTTGTTCTCTCAGCACACATGAATATTAAACCAGGACTTTGGCTTCTAATGATGCATTAGGAATGTGCTAATGAAATGCTAATGCAGCTTTAGCATAAACGCTGTGTTTGTGTTGTGTTTTCAATGGCAAGCGCATGAGGAAGCATTAGGCTCCTAACTGCCTGGATGTGTGCAGATGCATAATGGGCCTCCAATGGGTACCATTTGTAGTGTCATGTATATGTATGACGATACTCAAACGTCAACCTGCTGAGAGTTTATCCGTGTTTATCGCTGGCCCTCTGGCCACACTTTATTTGACTATATATTGTGGCGACTTATTTGAAAGCTCCCGTTAATAATGCTATCTACTCTGCAAGCAACTGTGCTGATTGTAATGCAGTGTAAACAGATTTGTTGATTATAATGGTTGCACTCCAGTTTTGTCACAGCATGCCACATTGCAGAAAGGGTGTAAACTGGTGTAAAAAAGGGAGTAATTGAGAAATCGTTTTGAAGTTCATTTTCATATTTCTTTTCAATAATCGTAGTGCAAAATATCCAAATACTGTACTGTGCACATTCTACTTAGAGCTGCATGATTCTGGATAAAATGAGAATCACTTTTTTTTTTGTCTCAAATAGAGAAATTGTGTGTGTGTGTGTATATGTATACACATATATATATACACACATATATACACACACACAAACACACACACAAATGAACAACAGATGGAACACATCTCTTGAATGAATGACACACGTTATTTAAAGTGTTACTTTCAAAAGAGGACTCCGTTTCGATTGCTACCATAGACATCAATGTTTATATATGAACTATAAACTTTCATAAAAGTTTTCCTATGATAATATGAATGACTGTAAGCCAGAAATAATACTGTGTAGTTGAAAAGATTTTTTGTGAAGCTGTTTCTTAGCCAAACATGGGAAATATCTGAATGGGCGAATCGTTGTCATTCAAAAATGTGATCGCATGGGTGTATAAATTGAGATTGCGATCTTTTAACGATTAATCATGCTGCTATAAAGCAAATGCCAAGGGTTCCTCTAAGATGGCTAGCACTTTTACATGTTTTAATAAATGAGGTGATTGAAAACATGAGATAGGCCTGGTCTAATATTGCTGTTGTCATTGGTTACTGTGCATTTAAATCCCAAATGAAAATGAAGTGTCATTAACTTGGTCATTTTTAGTTTTTTATTTACCCCTCATTTTCTAAAAGTGGCCCCTGAGTGACGCAATTTGAGCATCTATGATTTAGAAATTATATTTTGTGTTTGGTTGGTGATTAAATTGTGCTGTCGAGTGTTGTCTGTTCAGTTTGCCTGGGTTTGGATGCCTTAAATACCAAGAATCCTTCATTAAATTCTTTTCATATGATTCAACATGTTGAATTCCAGCTAGAAAATCACAGTTAACCTTTTCCTGTGCAGATAGGAGTTGTCTTTGGCCCTGAGGCCCAATTATAATATGGTGGATAATATAAATGTAATGCAATATATGTAATTTGGGGTCAGGTTTTTTTTTTTTTTTTTTTTTTTTACAAGAATTTAATACTTTTATTCAGTATGGATGCATCAAATTAAAGGGCATTTAGATGATGTTACAAAAAAAAATATTTGAAAGAAATGCCTTTCTTCACAACAGTATAAACTTTTAAATAATTCCCTCACCCTTGTGTCTTCCAACAGAAGATTTCTGAGTGAGCTGTCTCTTTAAGACTGTAAGATATCCTCCAGCTGTGCTCTAAGCTGCCGTTTCCATACATGTAAATCCATATCCAAACAAGTGATGCCTGCCCTGTATTTGTGGAAAAATGCTTGTAATGCAAATTTAGCTTGTAGTGCAGTTGGTTTTTTGTTCAAACTCCATAATGTTTGTGACTATGACATATTATCCCAGTTCCTCTGAAATGATCCTCAGCGATGGATGTACATTTATAGCCACCTGAACTCACTCCTACCTGAGTGACCTTTTCTTCCTGTTTGTTATGGGCTCCAGGAACATGTGTCCTGCTTGTTAACTCCAGCTTCAGGCGAGACTAATGGATTTCCGCTGCAGGTTGCAATACCAATTTCTGCAAAATCAGGGGGGATGGGCTGCTTTTTGGACTGGATTTCAGCTCACAGACTGCCTGTCAAACATCCCAGCTGGAGTTCAGCAGGAAAACGCATGCAGTGCGTTGCCACAGTGACAAGCAGTCGCTCAGAAACATGGTTATCCATGTGATTAGTGAGGACGATCATGTGGGCAGGCTGTAGGCTTTGTCTTTATCATGAAAGTGATGTTCATGAGCTAATGTCGGAGCATGATGGTTTGTGATCTGTTTGAGAAGGTGTAAATGGAACAAGGAATCCGTTAGTCTATGGGCCTCTAGTAGGGTCTCTGTAGGTCCCCTTCAGGGTCAGGCTGCCATACAGGCCACCAGGAAGGGATTTAATGAGGTCACATGAAAGGTGAGGGTCGTCATATCATATGACCGAGTGCCTTTGTTTTTATTTGTATTAACAGTCAGCTGATCATGTGACTAGGTTAGATCAGGGTTAAGTTTAAATGCCTTTATCTTGTCATACTTTTAACAAGTTTTTAAGAATAAAGGGAATGTGGCCGTTTTTTTTTTTTTTTTTTAAAGGTCTGATGTCCTCAAATGCCCCAGTGTTGTTTTTAGACCCCCAATCCATTAAAGAGACGGCTGGATCAAGACAAATGACCTCTGTCTCAAAATGACAAAAAAAATAAACATTAATCTCCACTGCCAATCATTTTTCAGACATAACTGATAACAGACATCTGTCATGTTGTTACAGTAAGTAGTAGTAATAATAATGATTTAACATAATCTTCTGTAATATAATAATTTTAAATAAATAAAAAATAGTTATAATTTAATTTGAATAATTATTTGGATACCGATTATAAATGCTTACTACAACAAAATTAATAACCATGTTAAACACGTAATCGACATTTCTAATTTTCACCATATATTATGGTAGCATATTTTAAAGTAGTCACTATAGTATTTTTTTTTGTATCTTTTTTTTAATCAGTAAAGTTACAAGCATTTCTTATTTTCTATTTTTAATACAGAAAATTCTTCAGGTGTTTTTATTTGCAAGTATCAAAGCGAGTCTTCACTTTTGAGAAATGCTCTGTTTAAAAACTCTTAAGTTCATATATGCTGTATTAAATTATTAATGTAACACACAAAGATCGAAAAGCTAGACCAAGCAGTATGGTGGGGATGCTGGCCCTCAGCCAACTGAACTGACTTTAGTGCTCTTGAACAAAGCACTTAAACGGAATTACTTCAGAGAAATCTTTGGGTTTGTGGATGCAAGGTTTGTATAAATTATTTGTGTTCTGCAAATTCCAACATCAGGGCTCTCCAGAGCACATCAGATCTGCTGAGCTTAATGCTTTCTCTGATCGACTCGGGCTGGTTTGCCAAGGTTGTGGATCAGCAGGGACATTGATATATATTATATTGATATCTGGTTCATGTTATGGTAGTGTTGCATTTTTTTGTGTGTGTGTTTATTTATTGGAAACCAATACATTACTATCTTGTACCGACATGTTTCAGTTCATTAGATTTAGTTTTTAAAAGAAGCCTCTATTTACTTGATTAAAAATGCAGTAATATTGTAAAATTATTACAATTTAAAAGAACCGTTTTCTATTTTATTATATTGTAAAATGTAATGCATGCCTGTGATAGTAAAGTTGAATTTTCAGCATCATTATTTCAATCTTCAGTGTCATATTCCCAGAAAGAAATTACTTTTGCAATTATATTACTGTTTATATTGTATTTCAATCAATTAAATGCAACCTTTGAGAGCAAAAACATGAAATAATATGAATTATTCCAAACTTGTGACCTGTAGTGTAAATATTGTATTATATGTGATACATGAAATAATATATTAATGTAAATAAAATATTAATTATTGGTTTGAGAGTCTGTATTTTGTGAGATAATCGTTTCAGTTTTGTTTTTCTCCTAACCCATTTGGCAAATAACAACGGAAAATGTTTGAGCTAGTTTGTGTGATGTTTTCCTGAGTAATTGGACACTGCAAATTCTTCGAAATGGCTTTTGGCTTAAAGGAAAAGCGTTTAATGAAAAGAACAACTATCCGCTTTGCTCTGAGAACTTCCTGATGTTCTGGACCAGAGGCCCATATAAACAACAACACTGCTGTGTTTTTCAAGCTATTGATTGCTGACTTGGTTTGTGTCTCAAAGGCAGTGCTTTGCCTCAGGCAGTTTCTCCTGTCCACAATCTCCCTTCATTCTGTTGCACATCCCCCTCATTTTACATCCGTTCTGTTTCCTCTGAAAATCTTTTGATTGTCCATGCAACCTCTTAGAAATGTACAAAAACGTTTGGGTCAAGAGGCCGCAGCTTGGCCACGTTTGCCTATCTGTGTTTGTACATCTGATCGCTCATTGTCTGCTTTTGTTTGTTTCCAAACAAAGTACCGGACGACCTGACGCCAGAGGAGAAGCAGGAGCTGGAGAACATTAGGAGACGAAAACTGGAGCTGCTGGAGGACATACAGGTAATATCTTCAAAACCTTTCTTCCCCAAAAATCATTTGAATCCATAGCCAGTGTTGCTAGTTTTAGTGTGTTTGCTCTTTGAACTGATGGATGTCTTATAATGCTAATTAATATCACCAAATCAACGTTATGCCCTTCTATCCCCCTTCTCTTGGCCCTGGTCACGGCAGCTGGAGTGAGGTGGACCTGTAGAGAATAGGAATTGGATCATGGGAGGGGCTTCCATGACCCCGGCTGTACAGTTTTAGTGTACAGGATTGATGGGATGTCCCACCCTGGGGTATAGACTGTAACAGCTGGCTCTTGAAGGGGGAACAGATGGTGCAAGCCAAGTCCAGCAAATTCAATTATGCTGATTCTATTACGCAACTGGAATGTCAACCATTAATGACCCTCCTGCCAAACACTGTCCCTTTCGTCTCTTAAACGACTTAATCAATCTTGTAAACTTCCAAATGAAGTTTTGTGGCATATCTTTGGCATTCATCCTCCAGTTTCATTGCAGTCTCCATCTATTTCTTGATTTCCCTTGAACAGCAGAGGATTCCCCTCTCTATTAGAATAGTCATCTTTACTCTCACTAAATTAGACATTTATGTATTTAGGTAGTTGTCATTTTTGAAATTAGGTTTTAATATATTTTTTAAGTTAGGAATTTGTTCTCTATTGATTGTATTTTTAATATAGAAATTTGTAATCCAGTCGCATTCTTGATATTGAAATCTTCTTTTTTTTTTTTTTGTACACATCAAAAATAAATGTATTAAAGTTATTACAGTTTAAAATGTATGTTTTCTATTGTAATATATTTTGCAATTTATTAAAAACGTATTACTTGTAATTTATTCCTGAATTTTGAGCAGCTATTACTCCAGTCTCCAATGTCACCTGATCCTTCAGTCATTCTGATATGCTGATTTAGAAGCATTTCTTATTATTATCAATGTTGAAAACAGTTATGCTGCTTAATATTATATATATTAACATTTGTATGATTTCTTGATGAATAGAAAAATCTAAAGAATGGCATTTATTTGAAGTAGAAACCTTTTGTAACATTATACTGTAACTCTCCTTTCTGATCAATTTATTGCATCCTTGCTGACTAAATTTATTCATTTCTTTTAAAAACAAAACTAAAAAATTAAAAAGTAATCTTTTAGTGCATGTCAAAATTTTTATCAGAAGTAGTTTAAAACTTAATTGTATTTTAATTATTATTCTTTAAAGCTCGCTATAACGTTGTAATCTGTGCAAATCATTTGAGGTACCATAACAATAACAGTCAGTAAAAGCTCAGCTTTATGGATTTTTTTATTTAGTTGTTGAAAAATGTCTGTCTGGCTGAGTAAGATTCCTGGGAGTGTCATGATAAGCCTGTAGTAGAGGATTTCTTTTTGCCTTACTCTCTATAAGTGTGGCGACAAACAGTAGAAGAATTTGGAATTTGGAGTTAACTGGAGCATTATAAGACCCCAGTCTCTCCTTCACATGAGTGGAGCTTGTGATGGCTCATGATCAGAGAAAACTGATCTCTCTGACCTGAAGACACATGACTGTACAGTGGGGCTGTACAGCATTCACAATGGGTTACATAGCAAGGTTTTATTGCTGAAAACAAATGAAATTTTACACTTTTGATACCTAAACAAACTTTAATATGCTGTTGAGGACATTTGGAGAAATTTGTGTTCAGCAGCGTAATAGTGCTTTTTTGATCAGTATACACATTTTCTCTCCCTAGTCATGGTCTGATCTGATTTAGGTCAGCTCTGCTGTATTATTAGTCCTCTCAAGTGAAAGAGACTAGACAGAACTTTAGCTCTCATGTAGAAGTAAACATCTGTCATTTCCCAGAGTGCTTCTGATTTTCATTACAATAAGCAGTTATTTTGAAAATCGATGATCGGCTGTCTGAGCTAAATGGTTTTTGTTTGTGCTCACTGAACCGGCAGTGTGTTCAGACATTCGGCAGATCCAATCTGGCTCTGTCTTTTGTATCCGGCGCTACGTGACGCAGCCCCTGATGGCCTTGCGTGGTTATCGATGATACCGTCATCTCTGTCAGTCCAGTTAGGGTTAGCCCAAGCTGATCGATGCTGTGTGTGCGATAGCACGACTCTGGATTTTTAGGTGGTCTGACATTTAAAGTTTGGAGAAAAATTGATTGCTGAGGAAAAGGATAAAAGTAGTGGTTTGAAACATTTTGTGCTTTTCAGTTCATCTATTCATGACATTTGCATTTACTTAAAGAATTATTATTATTATTTTTTTCCTAATATAGGGCCCTATGAAATCCATTATATTTTATTTTAGCTTTTTTTCCAGCTTAAATTTTTCTAGAATCTGTTTTAATGGTTAAAATTAATTATATTAATCAAAAAACATGTAATTAATTTAAACCAAGAAATGTACAATATCAAACAGTAAAATTTTTGAATTCAAATTCAGTGTTTTTTTATATTCTGTTTCATTAATTTTTTAATGGTTTCATCAAATATTAATAATCAGAAGCATATTTAATTAATTGATATTATAATAATAATAATAATAATAATAATAATAATAATAATAATAAAAATATATATATATGTGTTTTTTATTATTTATTTCCAGAAAAACTGTGTTGTGTAGTTAGATTTTTTTCTGCTAAAAAAATTCGGATAAATTTATTTTCTGGTAATTTTTATTGAAATATTAAAATTAAAAAATTAATTAAAATTTTAATAATACATTTTAATACAATTTCAAAAATAATTTTATTCTAAGTAGTAACTATCATTACATTAAGTAATATTTCTGTCACAGTTTCTACAAGTTAAACCAAACATTTATTTTGCCAGGTTGCTGTTAAGATCTTTAGGTTTCTTTTTGTAAAAGAAATGGTAAAATGCTCATGAAGTGGCTCAGAGCAGTTCTAGAGATTATGTTTATGTACTCGCATATTGCGAGACCCAAAACATGCAGAATTATTATTTAAATTGTACTTTTGTTTCTTAATATTCACAGATACTAGTCTATATTGCATTTTTATTTTATTTTTATTTTTTATAGAGCTAATAGAAGCATTGGCCAAAATATTTTACTAACGAATGGGTGTGTATAACTTTGTGTCTAAAAAATGGGAAGTGATGGTGGGTATAAATGTCATGTACTAAATAAAACGTAGTGATTAACCAAATGGTTCCAGATCTCCTCCTCGATACCAGCAGGACGATTAGTAAATTGCTCATGTAATATTTGTCTAATGGAGATGAAGTGCCTGATTAAAGTGACTGAACTGCCAAGCTCAACCTCTCTGTCTCCATAGAGCCCTGCTGGACAGTCCCGGTTCCTTCCTGGTCCAGCTGGAACATTCTGGCTGTTGCCAAGAGACAAATAAAAAAATACATTAAATGCACTGCATAAGGATAAAACGAATGGAAAAGTGTGGGCTGGAAACTTGTAGTGTTTGTTTACATGTTACCTTTATATGGCAGCTGTCGCATAGCAACAGTCAGATAGAACATCATTATCGTGACCACTTTATTCCATCTTTGTGCCCGCAGCCGTGAGGAGAGAAGAACTTCCAGTCTGATTCACTGGACTATTTGTAGTGACTTTCCATGCCTTCTAGAGACGATTTTAGACTCAAACTGGTTATATTTAAGTCCTAAGAAGTGTACCTTATTAACTGTGTGGTCTCTTCATTCCCAGATTCTTGTTCTCTTCAGACCTCTTGGATTGTCCTCTCTAGAACTCATTGATTTCTTTAACACATTTCTTCATAGAGGACCAAAAGCACTTGTCTGGGTCAGTTGTTCCAGCTGCACTCCTGTCATGAGGTTTCAGGGTCATTCACACACTCCGAAAATGTATAGCTGAGGAAGGTTAGATGTTAAAAGGCTACTTATTTGACCTTTCCAGACACTATAGCTTGAGAGGGATGTGGGGTTAATGCAGAATGCATCAAAAGGGCAAAGATGTGTGCGTGTGGGTGTGTGTGTATCCATGGTGGATTGGTAATATGAGTCTTATTGATCTGTCCCTGGGCTGCTTCAGGAAGATGGATTGCTGAGAGTGTTATGGCACACACACTGACTACACGCAAACAGAACACACTCACATGTGGATCGTACCTTACTTACTTATACACTCTTTCTGTGACAAGATAGCAAAATGTCTTTGGTTGACACCAGCAAAAATCACGATTCTCAAAACAAATTTTAATATCACAAAAAGGAATGTTTAATGAAATGTTGTTGTTGTTTTTTTCTAAGTAGATACATATTAATTTAAATATTAAACTCAATTATAACACTGACAGGTGTCCATATATTTTTCAGTTAAACAATTGACAATATTTTTATTATTATTTATTAAATAATGTAAACAAATCCTATAGAAACAAATTGCAAGCAATAGAACTTCTATATAAGTTATAGAATTAGAGTTATAGTAGAATTTCTGGTCCTATTTCATGTCATATTCTAGTGATAACAGAACTCCATCCGTTATATCACACGCTTGCAGTGTTTCTCACAGTGAGTGTCATTGTGGACATCCAAATCCATTATAATTTTATAAATAATACTGTTTTTGTGTCACAGAATGTAGTTTGAAGAGTTCATATATGTGGTTTGTTAATAAAGTTGTGAGCTCCAGGGCATCAGCGGCCTCAGGTCTACAGCCGAATTACAGCCATGCTGATATACGGCCATATCACACTGCTACTTGGGATTCATACACACACACACACACACACACACACACACACACACACACACACACACACACACACACACACACACACACGTAATAGTTTATGAAATTCCACTTCTACTCCGCTTCTGTGAAAGTAACCTGTCATTGTTAAGATAAAGGCATTTCTGGAATCATTTGGAATGTATTTTATTTTTTTCATGCGCTCACACACACACACACACATACACACACTCTCAACATGCTCATTCTCATTTACCCTCTTGATCTCTTTATTACTCCTCATTTTTCACCTCTGTCCCCCTTTCCCTTCCCCCTTACAAATGCTACTTCATCTTGATATCTAATGCAGGTGCCACACTGCACCATGATTGAATGTCTCATATTCTTGATAATCATGTTAGATATTTATGATCCTCTGTGTGTTCATTTTATTAGATTCACAGCTCTCCATCACTCCCCGTGGCAGGCTGACTTTGAAAGGGACAGCTCCACCTTCATTTCTCCTTTCGATTAACTCAGCCTTGTTTTCCTTTTCTCTCTCTCTTTCTTTCTTTTTTTTTTTTTATAGCGGCTCAAGGATGAGATAGCAAAGGTGACGAATGAGATCGAAAGTCTTGGCTCCACTCAAGAAAGGTAAGATGTGTGAGTCTATTTTTCATTCTTTACCACAGTCCAATCAAATTTGTCCGCCTTCAACTCGGTGTTCGCTATCTGATTCTGCCATATTTGCACACACATGCACAATCTCCATTTACTCATAAGCAACTACAGAGGAGTTACACAAACACACACACTCAGTCTTTCCCGTTCCCTTTTTGAATATTTAATGACAGTGCCCCCTGCGGGAGGGGAGGCTGGTGAATTATATCCACCTGTTTTGGTAAGAGAGGGTGTAATTTGTGTAAATTGGCTGAGATGTGTTTAGGATTGTGCAGGAATGTGTATTAACATCATGCAGTATGTATCATCACAGTTTGGTCTATTTACTTTACATTTTATAAAGGAATCATTTCAAAGGAATCCTTTTAAACAGGATGTTTAATACTGTGTTAATGCAGTCTGAGGGGCTGTTCATGCAGAACACGTTTATGTAATCCACTGCACTGCTTTTCCATTGTTTTCCATTTGTCTAGCATATGTTTACAATTTCAAAATAATTTAAAACTTAATTTCACTGCCTGCGTCTTGCGTTTTTTAGTGCGAAAGCTTCTTCTGTGTGAATGGCCCCTGATACTGCATGACTGCAGTGACCCATATTCCCAAACCAAACAGAACCACATCAAAGAATATACATCAGACTGAATCAGGCCCATTTATTATACATGATGCATGATCCCCTTGGGACCACTGAACACTTCACAGGAATGCCCACTTTGATTCACATGAGGGCCATTTGGATGGAAGAAATCCATTTTCCGAAAGTGTTCCATGCCGTTAACCTTCCTTTCATGAAATTCTTTTGTCGTGCTCTGTTCCTCCTCCACCTTGAGTGATGTCATGTGGCCACAATGGAAGGTACTGTACAGTAGTGTGTGGCCCCTTTTACAGGCTGTGGCTTTTAACATGTCACCCCACCATCCAAAAGTGCATTTGGAGTGGTTATTAATGATGTCATTATGAGGGCCTGACAGGCGTAGGTGTTTTACGACTGAATTCCCTGAGTTTTAGCTTGATATTGCATCTGTCAGAAACTTACCCAGCATTAATAAAGCCTTCATCTCTCTGTGTTTACAGAATAAACATGCAGCGGAGTAAACAGGTGGCTATGGGACGCAAGAAATTTAACATGGATCCCAAAAAGGTAAACTACAGTAGCACTGGAGTGTAATACAAAAAGCATCTATTTTTGGATGATATGGATTGGTAAAGAAGATATGGATTGGTAAAGAAAATGGTCCCCCATTACATCAAATGCATTGCCATTTAGCATTTTAAACCTTTTGAACTTGTGTGGGTGCACATATTCTCATAAGCACATGTTAAGCATTGTGCAATCGCAAATTTCCATATATTTACCAGAATCCAAACTCATATACTGTATACAGTTTTTTTTTTTTTTTTTGCCAACAGGAAACTGTAGAATTACACTGAATGCATGTAGGGCTGCTTTGGAATTTCTTTATGCTGAGTGATGTGTTTTTCTCAGGGTATTCAGTTCCTCATAGAGAATGAACTGCTGAAGAACACTTGTGAAGATATTGCTCAATTTCTCTACAAGGGTGAGGGCCTCAACAAGACCGCCATCGGAGATTATCTGGGTGAAAGGTAAGAATGAATCTTTCTGCTGATGGTCGAGAAAGACAGAGCTTCTGAAGTCTTTACAAATATTTTTGACAAGAATATCGAAAGAACAGTTTTTGTAATTGGTAATAATAATAATAAAAAAAGTGCATTAAAATCAGCATCTTAGAATGATTTTTTTTTTAAGATCATGTGACAATAAAGAGTAATGGCTTCTGAAATTCAGCTTTGCCATCATCAGAGGAATACATTACATTTGAAAAATATTAAACGAGAAAAAGTTATTTGAAATTGTAATATTATTCACATTATTATTACATTACATTGTATTACTATTTCTACTATATTTTTTATTTAATAAACATAGCTTTAGTTTGCTTAAGAGACTTCATTCAAAAACGGTACTAATTAATGTGGTTGGTGATATCTTTTAGTATGTACAGTATTTCATTTCTAAGGTCTCTGTAGCAATAAAACTATTTTTCTGAGTTTTAGGCTACAAGTCTTTTAATTGCTTTGCATAATGGTCAGATGTTGGTCAATGGAAACAAGCCGCAACACAACCAAATTGGTCCCACTTTATATCAAGTGGCCTTAACTACTATGTAAAAAATAAGTACAATGTACTTATTGTGTTCATATTGAATTGCAAAACACTTTTGCTGCTATTGAGGTGGGATAGGGGTAAGGTTAGGGACAGGTCTGTTGTTATGGGTAGGAATAAGGGTGGGTTTAAATGTAAGGGATAGGTCAAAAGTGTACTTATAAATGTAATTACAGAAATGTATTATGATGTATTTATATGTATATTTTTCTAATATAAGTACAATGTAAAAACATGTACACAATAAGTGCATTGTAACAAATAATTTAAATGTAAGTACATAGTAGTTAAGGCCACATAATATAAAGTGAGACCACGAAATTAGCACAACCCTACAGAAAACAAGCCGCAACACAACAAAATGAGCACAACATAACGCAGTTAGCATAACTAGGGATGCACCGATACCATTTCTTTCCGATCCGAGATAAAAAAAAATT
Organism: Carassius gibelio; assembly: GCF_023724105.1. Classification (NCBI taxonomy): domain Eukaryota; kingdom Metazoa; phylum Chordata; class Actinopteri; order Cypriniformes; family Cyprinidae; genus Carassius; species Carassius gibelio. The sequence goes on from NC_068407.1 coordinate 6,461,318, forward strand.
GAGTATCGGGCGATACCGATACTGAATTTTTTTTGTTTTGTTTTTTATAATCAGAGTATAATTTCTGTACCTCAGTGTGTTGACAGCAGAAAATGCAGAAAATGACTGTATCAGAGCCGATAAGGATACAGAGTACCTAATCGGCACAACTCAACCAAATAGCACAACACAACGGAAAGAAGCCATAACAACAAAATTAGCACAACACAATGGAAACAAGTCACAACAAAATGAAAACTAGCCACAACACAACACAATTAGCACAGCATAACGAAATTAGTCTGAAATTAGTTGTGGCGATTTTGTAGTGTTGTGCACTACTGGGCCACCGAAAGAATGAGCTGCATTATGGACCAGACATTTATTGCAAGCTATGCAAAGGCTACTTGTCCTACATGGCTACATGTTCTTTCTAACAATTTACTAATGATCAAAACTAGGTTAATGGAAGTTAAACAGATTTAGGCTTTTTTTAAAGATCTGAATTTGCTATATCTAGAATCAGAGCTCAAGGGAGGATGACCTCACCGATCATAAGCTGGTCCAGTACTTCAGTCTGTCAAAAGCCATTATCTACTGCATCAAGATGGCCTGTGCCCACGTGAAAGTGCTGTGTTTTGCGTTAAGGGTCAGCTTACACATTTATTGATGGACTGAAATTCAGTGTCAGTGCCAGGTCATCAGGGACCTGTCAGAGCAGGAAGGAAAGGTATATAATATGTGTGGAGGATTTATTTTCCGCACTCAGTGTAATTATAGACGTGCATGGCTGCTCTTAAATTAAATGGACAGTCCAGCTGAAAAATGAACATTGTACAATTATTTACTTATCCTTATTTTATGAATAATAACTTGAGGTAAAAGTGGATGGTATATTAAAAAGTACAAAAGTATATTTTCTATTAACGGTCACAAAAAAAATAACTTTTTTTATTAATACACAACTAATCATCTCTATTGTAAGTTACTTTAGCTCTCATTCCAATAACTTTTAATGAGTCAATAATGCTTTTTCTTTAAATGAACACCTGCATAAATGCAAATGCATTATTTTCTGTCACCTGAGGAAAATCAATCGTTAATCCCAAGATCATTGCTGAAGTGAGGTCACAGCAATGCAGAGCTGGATGAAGGAGTGTAGAGCTTAATGGATGGACCCCCGAAGTGGGTTAATGCATTCGCAGCTCATTGATATGATCGACATGCCCCATTTCCTCACTGAAGAAAGAGCTAGTTACACACGGACGGTAAATCCCAGACGTAATCCCCCTCGTGAGATTTAATGCTCATTGGAGACGTCTGAGAGGAGGATCACAGCCATAATTCAATTCAAAGTGTAAACGCTACAAGTTCTATAACTACAGACAAGGTTTTCAGAGGCATATGTTTTAGTGGAAGTCTCGTCTTTACAAATTTATGTATTTAATTGAGTTCATAAAACATAGTAACACTATTCCCTGAAGGAAAAACATATCTAGTTGTACCATTTTTCATCAGATGTCACTGTAAAATCATTGCTGTTGATCGAAGATTGGATCTCCTGTTCAAATGTATCTCCTTTCCAGGGATGAGTCCAATATTCAGGTTCTTCATGCCTTTGTGGAGCTTCATGAGTTCACAGACCTCAACCTGGTTCAGGCACTCAGGTGACAAAATACAGATGTGTAGATTATGATCTCCTTTAAAAAATTCAGCAAACTGATTTGATAGTCTCATTATGCCATTATGATCTCATTAATACAGCTAATTTCTCCCCATGCTCCATGCAGACAGTTTTTATGGAGTTTCCGGTTACCGGGTGAAGCTCAGAAGATCGATCGAATGATGGAGGCTTTTGCCCAGCGTTACTGTCAATGCAATCCCGGTGTCTTTCAGTCCACAGGTATGTATGTATGTATAATAATCTGTTTTTATAATGGGTTGTGACAACAGCAAAAAATCACTAGTTAATACAATTGAACTATTTATGCAGAAACAAATATTATGTTGAATGCACTCCATTGCTTTTAAATAGTAAAAATTTGTATGATTTTTTTTATTTTTATTAATATATGTATTTTTTAATTTATTTGGGTTTTAAATGTTATTTTACTTAATTAAAAACAAAACAAATATATATATATTTTTAACAAAGTGCATAAAATGACACTGATTATCTCAATTCAAAACTGTTGTTTACCCAAAGACCCAGTCCCTCTGCAATTTCCCCACACCCACTCATACACGTCTTGGGCTCTCTTCATAAATTTTCCATGCTCTTAGTCATGCTAATATGCATGTAAAGAGTGCCGCTGATGTAGTGCACTTCCATGCTGCCCACATGTTGCTCTGCAGAGTGGCTACACATGGCCTGTTATGAGCAATTAGCTGCATTTAATCAAGAGAAAATAATGAGAAACGTAAATATTCTCCTTGGCTGCTACGAAGTTCTAGCAACAATAGATTCTTCAATCATTTCATGTAATGAATATACATTTGAGAGGTGTTGAGGGTGTTATGAATATATTTATAAAATTATGAATACAGAGAGGATTAACAATGCAAGAAACTTTGGCTTAAGCACTATTTGGACGCCAATTTGTTCTTAGCATGACATCTGTGTAAGTAAAATGAGCATGACTCCGTAGTGTTTAAACTCATGCGTTTAGACGTCAGTTAATTCATTGCATTTGGGCCAGTTTGTACATGTAATCTCCTGTAAATGCTAAATATATCTCTTTGCAGATACATGTTATGTGCTTTCATTCGCAATCATCATGTTGAACACAAGTCTGCACAATCCTAATGTGAAGGACAAGCCATCTGCAGAGCGATTCATAGGCATGAACAGAGGCATCAATGATGGAGGAGATCTGCCTGAAGACCTGCTCAGGGTCAGTGTCCATCAACAGTCTTTTTGTCATTTATAATAATTTTTTGTTGTTGTTATTGTTTTTTTATTATTAATAATATTTTTAGCATGTATATATGTATGTATATGTGTGTGTTGTTAATTACTAGAATGTTTATTTTATTTAATTTTTATTTAATTTTTTGTTTTTATTTTAGTCAGACTATTGGCCAAACATGGACATTTTTTTTTTAGTTGCGCTAGTAGCAATTACATTTTTCATTTCCCAAACAATTTTAAGATCTAAATAGAATTGTTAATTTTGAAGTACCACTCAATTTAAAACACTCCTGCAGAACCTTTATGAGAGCATTAAGAACGAGCCCTTCAAGATACCTGAAGATGACGGCAATGACCTCACACACACCTTCTTTAACCCCGACCGCGAGGGCTGGCTGCTCAAACTGGGTGAGTGAGAGTTTCTCTGTTCGGAAGATAAAGAAATGGGACTGGATGACACATGTCCAAGCCTAAACATAAAGTGTCTCATTAATGCCAAAATTAGATGAAATATCTTATTTAATCAGAGCTGTGAATTGAATGTCTTGCATTGTGTAAAGTAATAGTCAAGAAGCATGAGGCCAAATGCTTTATATTCCAAAGCTCATCTAAAATAGCTGATACAACCTCCTTGTTTATCCGCATGCCGCTCATATTTCAGCTCAGCTTGGATTTTACACCAGGCTGACACACACAAGTGTTTTATTACAGTCTTTTGTTACAATATTTTGCTTATTTTGGTAGTTAACTTCATTGTTTTCTTTCTTCCACATTTGATTTTGATTTGATGTTGTCTTTCTCCAGGAGGTATGTACACTGGTTTTCCTTTAGCAAGCTCATTAAGCTTTTGCTTCCAGGTGCTTTGCGCTTTCATTTACTCCATTTGTCTTTTTTTCCTGTTTAATTTAACACATATTTAATTTGATCAAAATGAAAGTGTCTGAGTCTGTTTGCCTCACTTGAGTTTTAACTGGTGTGATGTTGCTGTGCTTGTGATGACTCTCAGCCAGCTTTCTCCATCTTCTTGGAGATCATCCTGTCTGTTAGTGTTAGTGTTGGTCTCTACTGCAGCCATGTGGTCAGTTGAAGTACTGCCCGCTCTGCAGTCTTTACATGCAGTTCTGCGAGCGCTACATGATGCTTACACATAGGAAACAGATGTGTGTGTGTGTGTGTGTGTGTGTGCACGTTTGTGTGTAAAAAAAACTATTAATCACATCCAAAATAAAAGTTTTTGTTTACAAAATATGTGTGTGTGTAATGTGTATATATAATATAAATTACATAAATATGTACTTGTATATGTGTGTGTGTGTGTATATATATATATATATATATATATATATATATATCTCACACACACATACATTTACACAGTAGAAACATTATTTAAACAAAAACGTTTATTTTGAATGCGCTTAATCACGATTAATTGTTTGACAGCACTAGTAAAAATGTGTGCTTGTTTGAGATATAGCACAAGAATTAATACAGATCTTACAGATACAGATTTAGATCAAGCACAGCAGATATAATGTTATACAATTCATGCAGTTTGCAATGAAATGCTCATTTGAGTGATTGTTTATTTTATTTTATTTTTTATTTGTATATTTATTTGACTTTTTTATTATGTATTACTTTTTACTAGTGTCTGTACTTTGTTACATTTCTGTATTTTATATATATATATATATATATATATATATATATATATATATATATATATATATATATATATATATATATATATATGTATATATATATATATTTCTGTTAAGGATGTGTCAATTTTCTTAATTTTTCTTATTTTAAGTCATTTATTTAATATTTTAGCAATAGTGGTTTAGCATTCTGTAAGTTTTTATTTTCTGTTTGTACTTTTCTATTTTTTGCTTTATACTCACGTTTAAGTTTATATATATATATATATATATATATATATATATATATATATATATATATATATATATATATATATATATATATATATATATTTATTTATATATATAGACACACACACACACACACACACACACACACACACAGTAGTAACAGGGATTTGATAAGCATGCTGTGCTTTAGCTTTCCGACTAGTTTTCATGCTGTTCTAAAAGAATAGTTTTCTCAAAAAAAGTTTTAAAAAGTATTTAATTATTATATAGTATTATTATTTATTTAATTAATCATAACTTAGTGTTTTGGGGTGTTCTGTCTCTTCAATGACTATATTGTAGATCTCTGGTCTCATTAAGATAATTTACTGAAGAGAGAGCTTTGCATTCATTCCTGCATTCTGTACATCAGGCTCATTTAATAACACATTCTCTTACTAATTTGCACACTAACACATTAAACTTGTGCCTGGTTCAGTGTTTTTTGGGTAACTGGCTTTGAGCCCTCTGCTAATATGAGTTTCATACACGTGTCTGTCTGTCTGCTGCTGCTGTGCCTCATGTCTCCGCTGCTCACCACAGATATCCTCTACCACATCCTCATACAGGCATCCTTAATAAACTGACCTCTGTCTGATCCACAGGTGGACGGGTCAAGACGTGGAAGAGGAGATGGTTCATATTGACTGACAACTGTTTGTATTATTTTGAATACACCACTGTACGTGAATCTGTTTTATTGCAGTGCAATTGAATTGATTGAATGTAAATATAAGTCATCCGTTGTGTTTTACTGCGGTCACACATGCTTCCTTTACTGCATCTGTTTCCAGGATAAAGAGCCGAGAGGGATCATTCCTCTGGAAAATCTCAGTATTAGGGAAGTCGATGACTCCAAGAAGCCAGTAAGCTTTCTCTCACTTTTCCATCATTTTATTCTCACATTTAAATTACTTTGTAGAAAGGGAGTTTTATATATATATATATATATATATATATATATATATATATATATATATATGTATAGATAGATGGATATATATTTCAACCACTAGTCGGCGCTGTCAGAAACAATCGACTAGTCGAGCATGCATTAAAGAGTTTGCAAATACGACATGAATTTTAGGATTACAATATTGCGTGTAGCTGTTACTTTCTATGACCTTATATATGTTGCATGCAAAATTTAAATATGTAATAATTCAATAATTCATTCTTCGAAATTGCACGGATAATGGCTTCAAAAAGGAGTAACAGACAAATAAATTCAGAATAAGTCTGCTTGAACACTGGGCTGAAGCTGGCACAGTCAGGAGTTTGGTAGATAACCGTTGAGTCAGGGGATCAGCGCAATATTATACAACAGACCTCTAAAGTCACGAGTGTGAAGTGAATGCATGTAAACTTTACGAATGAAAAGAGCGCAAATCAAACAGCATTGCTGTTGTCTCTCTGTGCATCTCTCAGAAATCAGAGCTTTGCAACAGTAATATCACCTATAATAATACATCATACACCTTCTATTATTTGTATATGTTTAAAAGGCAATGATTTAAACCTTAAGTTACGATATGATATGAATGAATGGAATAAGCACAGCGCGCTCACCAATCAAACAGCCAAATTAACGTCTATTGATAAAAAATATATATTTTGATGTTTTTTTTTATTTACAGTAGCATGAACCACAAGTAGTCGAGTAACTCGAGTTTTTCTTTAAAATAGAAAATCGACTAGTAGAAATCAGTAGTCGTGCAACCCCTAATATATATATTTGGTTTTATCCTCACTTTATTATTATTAATTTATTATTTAAATATTTATTTTTAGCAACTATGGTTTGGTTTGCATGCTTTTAAATTTTTTTCATTTTATTTTCTGTATTTTGTATTTGTGCATTTTTGTTTTATCCTCCCTTTTAAGTTTTATGATTATTAATAATTGTATTTATGTATTATTTTATATATTTTAGCAATAGTGTTTGATTAGTGTTATGTCTTATTATTTTTAAATTTATATATATTTTGGGGGGATTAATAGTTATTATTAGTTAATAAATATTGCTACATATAATATTTTATATTATATTTTCTATATTATTGTATCTTTTTAGTTTATTTTCTTTTTTTTAAAGTTTTTTAATAATGATGATAATATTTTTTTTAGAAGACTTTGAAAATGTTTGTTTGAAAACACGCATGTTACGGGTGTGCTCAAATCTCGCTCATACACTGGCATCATTGTTCTGGTAACCTCCAGTGAAATATCCTTGTGATTAAAGTAGCTCTCTTTACACAGAACTGCTTTGAACTCTTCATCCCAGACAACAAGGATCAGGTCATCAAAGCCTGTAAGACTGAAGCAGATGGACGGGTTGTGGAAGGAAACCACACGTTCTACCGCATCTCAGCACCAACAACAGAGGAGAAAGATGAGTGGATCAAAAGCATCAAGTAAGTCTTCCTCTCATCTTGTCCTGACACAAGTTTTCATATGCAATTTGACACCGATTGGACTTGAACCCAGAATCACAAGCCCCAAAACTTTTTTGCTCACAAAAAAAATCTGTAGTGGCATGTTTGTAATATATTTGTTGTATTTTTATTTATTTTTGATGATTTAAAACACATTGCCATCTATTTCTAAAATTCTCCAGTTGAATCTATTGATTATTAATATTAATAGTTAATATATTTGATATAAAATACAGAAGATGCATCGTCTAAACCTAAACTTAAAACTGAAATTAAAACTATTAATATTGTGTTAGTTGAAATAAAATATAAATGTAAGATATTTACAAGATATTTATAATATTTATAATAAAGCCAAAATGAAAATAATGAAATAAAAGCTCTTTCAAAATATGAATTAATACTTCCGCTATATACAAGTAATATAAAATCACACTGGAAGTTTGGTTGTAATTCTCATTGTTCATATCACGTGTGATATAAAAGCAAAACTCAGTCAATATTGAGCAGGGACTCTTTCTAAGGGTAATTTTATTTAATTGAAAAAGTAAATATTACTTTTTTGTGTGTTTTATTTTTTGCACTTCAGGCTTTTCATCCTAGCAATAATTTAAAATAATGTATACTTTAAAAAAAAAAAAAAAATTTTATAAATAGTTTTTTCATCACATTGATATGATAGCAAAAAATAGTTTGTAATTCAGTTATTCTCTACTAAATACTCATACAGACATCCTTAATATACTCAGCTCTGTCTGATCCACAGGGGGATCTAATATTGATACAATACATTAATACTCACACTGATATAATAGCAAAAACAGCTTGTAAATTGTGAAAAAAATAAACTAAAAATGCATCATTTACGAAAGTAAAAAAAAAAAAAAAAGTTATCCGTTTGTCATTCTCTCCAGGGCTGCCATAAGCAGAGATCCTTTCTATGAGATGCTTGCTGCCAGGAAGAAGAAAGCCTCCTCTCTGAAGAGACAGTAGGGCAACATGGAGACATGCAAAAAGGAGTTTGTACATGGACCTGGAAAACAGGCGAATGATAAACGGAAGCCATAACGCTGGATTGGAGCGATTTTAATCTCAGGAATGACCTTGAGTTTTGAAGGTTATCGTGCAGTTGGCTTTCTGAGTTGTCTGACATTTATGTTTGTTTAGTTCATATTGAAAGGACGTTGAGTACTCTCATACATCATCATCATCTCAAATCAGCAGGTCTGACTGAATGTGGATCTCATTCGGCTTTTGTAAGCTTGCTGCAGACATGAGCGTTCCTCTCTGTGCTTTATACATATTAAATGCTAATTGTGCACCTATTTTTACACTGCTATGTACTGTAAATATCTGGGAGAGTTTTGGCCTTGTTTTGAGACTATCTAGCTTTGTTTCTGTTGTTTCTGATCTGCTGTCATATTTATGTTTTTGTTGTCATTTTTCACATTTTTCACCAAAGTTTGTCTTTCCATTTTATACTGCCCTAAAAACAGAAGTTGAGTGCTTGGGTGCATTCTGAGTCATGAAATTTATATATTTTTTTAAATCTTATTTTGATGCTGTTTATTTGGCTTAAACAGTGTTTTATTTAAAATATCAGGACATTATTCACTGATCTCATAGATGGCCTTGAAAGACATTTCAGTAAGTTTGGTTCACATGAAAACAAAAAACAAATGAAACTACTGATTTAAGTTTGTTTTTACTGTTTTGTGTTTTACCACCTTAAATGTACTGGTTAAATTAACGCCCCCCACATTTTCTGCTTTAAATGCACTGATAGTTGAGAGAAACTCTTAAATACTAATTTATCAATGCTGTACATATTTAAACATGTAAGTTTTATTTTTTGTCGTCAAAATTTACTTTGTGCAAAAGTAATGGGGTAGAAAAAAAGGTTTTGACCTGTTCATTCATTTCACCATTGCTTTGTAATCTTGTGCTTAAAATAAATCTGAAATGATTGCGCTTTACAAGTACAATTACATTTTTCTTATAGAGAAGACAGACTACCCCCCCCCCCCCCACACACACACACTTCTCAGTGCCCTTTTTAATTAGTGGTTACTTGAAAGTTTCTCAGTATATCGACATTTACTGAAAATAATCAGTAAATTATTATTCAACTTTTTTTTTACAGTGGATGTGACTAAAAATAAAGGTTGCACATCTGTATTTCACATCAAATAACTCTCAACCATAACTGTTTAAGCCTTTTGATTCTTAAAACCCACTTAAACATTGACCAAAAAAAGAGACGTTTTTATAAAGTACATTTTTGGCTGCTTGTGCGTTAGACGACGTGGCTTTAAGGCCTCATCTCAAAGAGCAGGACACGGTATTATTCAAAAGTCTCTTCCAAACACTTTCATTCGTGACATTTCAATCCAATTAAATGTGTCACAAAAGAAAAACAACAAAAGAGTCATCTGGTCTCAATATGTTAATAAACCTTATAAGCGAACTCTCTTGATCCATGCACACTGGCACCAAAATTAAAACATTCTGCAGAAGAAGGGTAGTACTGCAGTTTTTATTACAAAACCAACATGGTTTTTAACTTCTGCAAAGCAGCTTAAACTGATGTTGAACTAATACTACAGAAGTCCCTATAAATAAGTGATTACTCACTCAAACACGAAGCTCAAATCCATCAGAGTCAGGATTTGAAGCTCTTCTGTAATCTCTGATGAAAGACATATGCTCATTTTCAGTACTCATTTTGTTTCTGCCGTGCAATAAAAAGGTTATTGCATCAAAATGTTGACTTTTGTTCCTACGTTTATTTCTTACATTGCAGATGTTTCAGGAAATTCAAGTTGTATGAACGCTGAGGAAAAAAAAAGTTTTAATTGTTAATTCATTAAATAAATAAAAATCTTGTGGCGGAAACCAGCCTCCATGAGTTTCACGCAGTGGATGTGAAATATGGAAATTTTACACATGGCTGAGGGAACTAAGGGTTTCTGAAATCAACGTGCGAGATCAATCTAATTTCAAACAAAAATAATGCCATAAAAAAGTACAATGGAAATAAAGTAGAAATGGTAAGGGTCATCTTATTGAAGTGAAAAAACAACCAATATTTACAGAAAAAAACTTACATTAATTCAAATATGAACACATGTCAGTGTCACATGTGCACTGCACATCGAACTGATGGCCAAATGTCCAGATGTGCCACACTGCTTACAAATGTGTTTTTGTCACACTGGCAGTAAATACTGTAAACTGGATTTGCATGCATTCTCCTCTAACCTTGAGGTTGTGTGAAGCAGAATGAATGTTACTGAATCGAACCGCACAGAGTGATTTCTAACATCACTGGAGATCTTTATCATAGCCATCTGCGTCCAGCAATATTTGCAAATGCCTCTTTTACAAATCACACGTGTAGTCCCAGTTTTCACCTGAAAAAAGAAAAAGAAAAGAAAAACAGGTGATCTTAAAGGTGATACTCTAATACTACTTATTTATCAACACAGAACACACTTAGCAAAATACACAACAGTTCAGCCGTTTTGAGCTTTTGAAAGGCACTTATGGTCCTCAAGGTTACAAAAATACAGTTAAAACAGTAACATTGAAAATAATTTCTAAATATTTCTTAAACTTTTTCAAATTTAATTTTTAAATGTCATTTATTAATCTGAAAGCAAATCGGCCATTATTCAGTGTTTTCCTTAAGAAGTCATTCTGAAACTTATGCTGATTTATACATTTTGTATTATTATCAGTGTTGAAAACAGTTGTGCTGCATTTGTGGAAACTATTATTTTTTTGATGAATAGAAAATTTAAAAAAGAACAATTATTTGAAATAAAAAACTTTTTTTAATTATTATTATAAATGTCTTTACTGTCACTTCTGAGCAAATTAATGTGTCCTTGCTGAATAAAAGTAATTTCTTTTTTCACACACACAATTACACAAATGTACAGACCCAAAACAACTGAACCATAGTGTGCATGAAAACACTCGGAGGACATAGCAAATAAAACCTAGATTTCTACATTTTCTGACTACTGGTAATCCCAATAAACTCACAATTTGATCATCTGTGGAAAAACAGCATTATATATATATATATATATATATATATATAAAAACATCTGGTTTCATTGTAATGCAATTGAATAATCACTAGAGGGCAGAGGGAGTACTTAGCAAAGTGAATGAAATCAAACTTTTCTTGACTACAGACAACCCTGCTTCGAGTCATAATGAGCAACTTTATATCGTTATTACATAACGTTTTTTATATTTTGATAACTTTCCAAATTCAATACGCTTTTTCAAGCCATGCCTGGAATTTTTGTAATGGTTTTTTCCATAAATGTGATTCACTGACAAAGTGATAGTAAAGGAATTCTTCCCAGTAAGTGACACCTCCACTGTTCTGCACTGATTTTGGGAAAGTATTTCTAAAATTCTTCAGAATGGATTTCAACACGGCCAGGAATACACCAATACCGCAGTGGACACTCGAGTCACACTTTCATACGTCTACACCAGCGGACGATGTCGCTTTAAATGCTCAAGCTCTTTAAATCGGGTGCATTCTGATTGGCTGTCAAAGTAATACCAACCAACTGCTTCGTTATTGTCATCATTATAGCTATCATTATAGCTATGGGCTTCCCTATTCCCTTAAAACGGTTATTAAAATATTACAGCTATCATTACACTCACTGTCTAGTAAGGCCAGTCAGCCAGAAAAAAAAGGAAGACTAGTTCTGAGAAAACGCTTTATTTTTTTAAAAGAAGCAACTTAGTATTTGGTCACTTTTTTATCTATTTATTTTTATACATTTTGAAGCATTTCGGGTTATGTTACACTCATATTAATAGCTTAAAGATTGAAATATTTAAAACATAGCTATGCTTTCAGCTGATTTTGTGTGTACTGCACATGCTGCTAAATGCGAGGAAAAGAGGTAGTGACCTTTCAGCGAAGTTCAATTTTTCATATTAATGTACAAAGGGCCTCATTTTGTTAATACCAATGGCTTTGGCTCAAAGTTAAACATAATCTTAAATCCTGACATTTCGCAAGCGAGACAGAATGTTAGTAATCAAATGGAGGCGAGGGAAGGAATCGTGCAGCACGTAGAAAGAGCAGCTGTAACAGACTCCAGATGTGAGCGACGGAGGGCTCGCGGAGGTCACTGCCAGTGCAGCTGAAGTCTGGGCCTGACAGCACTGGAATGGCCAGATTCATGCTGTGGTCTGACCATGCTAGCTCTAGATGGGCTGTGTGACGGGGATTTGGGTTGAAGGAACCACTGGAGTGACAATGTAAATTCTTCAGAACCCGCTGTCTGGCAAGCTGGGGTTTTGTATATCCATGTTCGGGGAAAGTCTGACTATACCGAGTACAAGAGAGCCAAGTCATTCGTTTGGAAGTGGAATAAAATGCTGAATGCTGCTTTTGTTTGCTTTAGGCTAGAACCTTCTGAGCATTTCATGCGAATGCCTCGTTTATGCTTCAACATAATGAAATGCACATAACACCCGATACCACCGAACCATCCCTGCTGGAAAATCCGGCTTAAGATGGTAGCGGGTTATTACACACAGCAGCTTAAAGTCAACATGAATTGCCATTTGTAAGCCATTTCATTTCAGTTATGTGACATTAGCATATTAAACAGGACAATCAACTAAAAAGAAATAGGTGAGACATGATTTTATCCACTGGGAATCGATTGGATCGTGAAAAACTGACTGTTTGCTAAAACGATTAATAGTTATTTGTTAACTACATTAACACTGAGATCAATCATTAGTTATGATGAGCTAACAATGAACAATACTTTGTGTTAATTATCATACGACAAGATATAGAAGTCTGTCATTTTCACCCATAGATCCAGTTATGTTATTTTAAAGAAACATTACAGGGTCTTCTTTTTTTATTTTTTGTTGTTTTAAAAAACATGCACAGATGAATTGCTCACAATACGATCTATAACATGAATTTAGGAGATAAGTTCAAATTTTATTTCCTGTCGACAAATGCATCCTTATTATAGTGTTACCACCAAAACAGAACCTAAATTGCATGTTTGGTGCTGTTGGTTAACATTGTCCAATAGCCCTCTCAGCTTAAGTGACGTCGCTGGAAAAGGCATAGAATGTGCAAGTTATTACATTTGATGAAAGATTAGGATGAAAATGTTTTCTTTGGAATTACCGCCATCGGTGAATCATTAACAATACGACCAAGAACAAATATTAAGATAAGGTTCATGTTGACTTTAAGGTGGTCAAGATGGTCTTTGGAACAAGGTCGAGCAGCTAATAACCAGCTTTTACACAATAAAAACCAGTTTGGCCTGAGCCGCTCCAGGAGGAATCGCTCATGTCTGAAACTAACACTAAATACGCCTGATAGGTTTAAAACATGCTTCAAATGACCGTCAGCAACCAACCTGTTTCAGACAGGGAGATATCCATCACCTCAGGCCTGCTGAACTTTAGAAGAAGTTCTTGATGAGTGGAGTAACCAGTTTCACCCACAGCTTTACACGGCGGTCTGGCTGATTAAACGTGGAGTTTGACACTTGCGTTGAACTCTGGTACAACATCTCCTGCTCCTGGATAAGACAGAACACAAGATTTGACTTAAACTATCTAGATTTTTTAAACCTTGCTATCTTAAGTGCTGTGTCATCTCAGACCAAGATTACTACAGAACTGATTTTAATTGATCTGTTATCACCTGATAAGTGAAGATTACAGGTACCTGACATTTCACAAACTATAAAAACTGATGACAGTTAGACTTTATAGTAGCCTCTGTTCCCAGAACGACCAGTAAAGATTAATGTTTATGGAACATCCTTTATATGCAATGCTGTTTGAGATAAGAAAGATAAATGGACCCCCATTGCTTTCTAGTAAAATAAAAGCTACGACGTTAAAGACACTACCATTAAAGTGATAGTTCACCCAAAAATGAACATTCTGTCATTAATGACTCGCCCTCATGTCGTTCCAAACCCGTAAGGCCTTCATTCATCTTCTGAACACAGATTAAGATATTTAATAAGATATTATTAGGTTGAATACCATATTTTTCTGACTATAAGTCGCACCTGAGTATAAGTCGCATCAGTCCAAAAATACGTCATGATGAGGAAAAAAACATATATAAGTTGCACTGGAGTATAAGTCACATTTATTTAGAACCAAAAACCAATAGAAAACATTACCATCTCCACGGAGCAGTATAGAGCGCCCTTTCGAGGCTGTAGATGGTAATGTTTTCTCTTGGTTCATTTGTCTTAGTTCATTTCTCTTGGTTCATGTCAAATTAATTTTGATAAATAAGTCGCACCTGACTATAAGCCGCAGGAGCAGCCAAACTATGAAAAAAAGTGCAACTTATACTCGTAAAATACGGTAATTTTGGTTGAACTATCCCTTTAAAGATTTATAGAGCAGGGTGATAACATAAATTGGTCTACATTCATTTAAACTGCAATAAAACAAATCACTTGAAACAATGTGTGGAGCACAGCTGTGTTTCCCGTAAGCCCCAACAGTGACCAGCCATTAACTTCACAGTTAGTACTAACAACTATTAAAACACATCACAACCCAAGATTTATGGGGTACTGTAGGAAACAGTGGAAGTGCAGAGGAAGTCCAACCTGTCGCAGTTGCATCTGGAGTTCCTCATTCTCTGTTACTATGGCAATCTGAGCCTCCAGATCCCTGTGCACAGAGCGATAGCCGAAATTTGGGGAGCCAATGAGAGTGAGGCATGGGCGTTCTCTTCCTCCCACATAATACCACAGACCTGTGAAGAGTAGAGAAAAATACCCTGATATGTAACTTTTCAGACCAGTAATAGTGATAATTGCTTCATATTACTGTACAATTGTTTATTGTGACTCAAACCACTCTAAAAATATCCTTGGTGCCTTCAAACTGACAAATATGCAGATAAGGCAGATGCTTCAGAGCAGCTGATAGTGTCAGTATCTATGTTTCCTGGTCATGTGGGTTTAAAAGGAGTGGTGTCCATACAACAGAAAACATTTCATTTTCACAGTCAACAATGCATGACTACACACTAGAGGAAAAAAACTAAACCAAAATGTCAGTCCAATCATGTACATAAACTAAACAGATGTTCTATTAATAGGCAGCAGGAATTACTTGCCACTTCAAACACTTGCCAAACATAACCACCCTGGCCTGAGGTGCTGAAACACTCATCATCGTGTGACACTCATCGTGTGACACTCATCAATACTTCAAAATTAATTCCGGAGGACTTCCTTACGCACACAAATCCAGGAATTAACCTTCATACATGATTATAAATGCCTTTATGCTTAATCAGATTAAATTCAAGTTCACAACACAATCCATGAACTGTTTTTTCATTGTCATGGCATTGGGTAATTTTATTATAGACCACGTTGTTGATCATAAACTAGTGGTTAGGGTGAATTTGTAACTTCAATAAATGTATACATTTGCTTAGAAAAGGATGCATTAAATCAATCAATTTTTACAAAAACAATTTTATATAAAAAGGTATTCTTTTCAACTTTCATTTCATCAAAAAAATCATTTTTTTTTTTTTTTATCATGGCTTCTAAAAAATATTAAGCAGAACAACTGATAGTGATAGCAATCATTACTGTAGAATGATTCCTGAAGGATCATGTGACATGGAAGACGTGAAAAATGACTGCTGAAATTTAGCTATACCATCACAGGTATAAAGTACATTTTAAAACATAGTAAAAGTACAAAACTGTCATTTTTTAAATTGTAACAATAATAATAATTTTCATAAAATCTCTATTTTTAATTCAATCAAGTAAAATGCATGATGCTTGAGCATAAGAGACTTTTCCCAAAAGCATTCTTTTGAAAAGAAAGTGCAATTGGTCCAAAATCTTCTGCCTCCTGGCATTTGACAAGTTCTTTGCGCTGTACACTTGAACATTTATCTCAATGGTTTTGACATGTGACTCCACTTGAAGTAAACAACCTACTTACTGCCAAATTTGAACGGCTGCCAAAAGAAAAACACGCTTTTTGGTGACAGAAAGGTATAGTTACGGCATGACACAGTGCAAAAGTCTTAAATTAAATCCACCTCACTGTCTCTATCCTGAGGTGCCACGTGGGCCTCGTGTAGGTTGAAGGCCAGCGTCAGAACGGCATGCTAATGATCATTTATTCTCTCTGTAGCTCAGCTGTGGGGACCTCTGCACCCTGTCTGTTCCCACTTCAGCTCCACTGTTTACAAGAAATGACGGCATGACAAGTCTTTATCTAATAAGCCAGACTTCTCAACAGGAGCTTGAAATTGAATTCCACTGACGCTGCTCAGGTTTTGTCCAGCCTCTATATTTCTCCAGACGACACTATTTTATTCTGTCCCTTCATGTCAGGGGCTTTATTAAAGTGTATGAGGAAACTCAGTTAAAGCCATATGAACAACCACGTCAAATTTATAATGAATTCATGCATTTTTAAAGCAAACTAAAAATCACTCACAGTTCAAACACACACAGCAGTTTGAGAAATAACACAGTGGTGATCGAGTTGCTTTTGGCTCAGTAGTGCATTTGATTTGTCTTAAATAACATACTGAAACAGTAAAGCTGAAATAGCTTAACATCCAACAACAGCCAGAAAACGTGGCCAAAGCATACCTCTGGTTTACAGGGAAAACATCACATGTGTCTGGCAGCCTCTGTGTCCTGGAGCTGTCCAGGAAGCGCTCTTGAGGCTATTCAATCAGAGGTGCTGGGAAACCTGCTCTGCGCATTAAATTATGAGCTTTCCTGTTACACCCAATTTTTGGGAACTGGGCTGATCCACTTCAGTGCTTAAAAGAAAACAGTGCAGAAGATAAACACGTACCTTTAGCATGAAATGTCCAATCTGGGCGATGGTATTCATGCAAGAGGACACGACTCTGCTGACCCAGCTGACACACCTGAAACGAGCACGATGATTAAGAAAAACCAACAACACAAGAACAAACGTTAAAAAAATAAATATTCTGATGGTTATAAAACAGCAGGACTTAAACCCTGCTAATTCAGTGCATTTGTCTCTGCAACACAATCCACAGAACAAACAATTATAAACTGCAAAATAGTGATAATTTCGTTAAAAGAAAACTACAGTATGACGGAAAGATGGCAGAGACAACACTGTCATTTATCACTATCTAAAACACTAATAATACTATTTAACCCAAAATTTTCCTATATAAAAAAAAGTTTTCATACTTGGGTTTGCCAGATGTCAAGAGCTGAAACCCCTCTATAAGCGCTTCTCTCTTAAAAGGACACTTTTCAGTTTGATTTTTAACAAACCTGGCAACTATTCACATGCACCCATTCTTACTATGGAAAAAATGTTGAAACAGCTAAAAACAGCAACAAACATGTAGGTTAGAGTATATTAATCTACAGCAGGAGGACGTCTTGGAGGGCCGGTGTCCCGTAGAGTTTAGCTCCAACTTGTCTTAACAAACCTACCTGGAAGTTTCTAGTATGCTTAGTGAGAGCTTGTTTAGCTGGTTCAAGTGTGTTTAATTAGGGTTGGAGCTAAACTCTGCAGGACACCTGGGGCCTGTACCATGATGGTAGCTGAACAAATTCAGATTTACAGAATTAGTTTTCAGTTGACAAAACCAAACCTCTCCAATCCGGTTTTGTTGGTACCATGATGCTATTCATCAACTTTCTTTGTCAACTCAGGCTTTGATTCTGAGTCTTGCTGAGTGCAGGCACATGAATGTGTGACATCACTGGCGAACAGCCAATCACGAGCCTTGCAACACAAAGCAAGTTTGTTTTACTTCTTGCGAGAGACCCAGCGAGATTCAAAACTAAAGTTTAAAGGTTTTGCTAAAGGTTAAGAGATTGAAGAATAAAAAAAGGAGGACAAATAAAATAAATAATCTTGCTCTATCAGTGCAGTGACAAGTGAAACTTGTTAACTTAGTTTATACATTTGAAAATATATAGTGATAGAGAATTGAATGTGTAAGGTCAGATTTTTTATTTATTTTTTTTAAATAGTGCAATATTTTGATACTACAGCTTATTAATATTACATGATCTGTATTAGAGATGTTCCGATACCCTTTTTCTCTTCCCGATACCGATTCCGATACCTGGGCTCAGGGTATCGGCCGATACCGAGTACTGATCCGATACCTGGGTGTGTATCTGTATATACAGCTGTATATACTACTAGCCCTGTGTAAATTGCTAGAATTTTTTTATGGTGTGCTTCAGACAGATCCCTCAATAAAACATGAACAAATACATGGTGAACTACTGTATTTATTACAGTATTTTTATTATCTAACATGAATTTGACAGTATTATTTATTTTCTTATGCAAAAAAGAACTTCAAATGCAGCCAAAAATCTAACACCGCAAACTAAAAAAGGTATTTAAGTTTTACAATATAACTGTATAAAAAAACTGCAACAAATAAGTCTAGGAATATAAAAAAAGATCTATTAATCAGATAATCTCTAACAAGTAAAAAACAAGCAACCATCTAGGCATAATTATTATTATTATAGAGATGTATTATTATTACTGTAGGCTACAACAGTAGCTTTATATATTGTCAATTTACTCATGTAAACCAAACATTTATTTTAATGGGCTGCCATGAAGATCTTTGAGTGTCTGTGTTTATGATATGACAGTATTCTCAAATGAAACGGTAAATTCTCATGAAGTGACGGTTTATGCGTTCGTGTCCTCATGACACACAGCAGAGACTACAAAACAGCGAGCTCTCGCGCATCTGTGCCAGTCACCCACAGAGATGTAGATTTTGCGGGAGTAATATTTAAATAGTATTTTGCAGTTTAATATTCACAGACACTAGTATATATTCGGCTACTGTCTGGAGCCCTGCGTTTTGACTTACACGGAAGCGACTGAACGCAGCTGCCGGTACTGAATATACTCGAGAGTCTGTAACTACCGGTACTACAGAGACATACTGCTAACCACTGATCTATAATATAGTAGCGGCTTCACTGTCTTTTGGCAGTTTAGAATGTGATGAGTGATCCAGTCATATATAGATCAGGGCTGCTAACGCGTTTTCATTTCTTCTTCGCTGCTCTAAACAGGGGTTGCTTGTGGCAACACAGCACAACTTCCTGTGTTTTCAATGCATTTTGAGCAGCGAAGAAGAACCGTGCAGCGGTTAGGCAAAGCTTGCGGTCATAACTAGGTCTTTTTTAAGAAAATGGTATCGGATCGGTATATGGGTTCATGTACTCGCCGATGCCGATGCCAGAATTTGTTGTGGTATCGGAGATATTTCCGATACTAGTATCGGAATCGGAACAACTCTAATCTGTATACATTAATATTTAAAATAAATGATTTATAATAACTGTTAAACTAAAATTGCTTGTGTGTAAAATATAAATATAAATAATAATAATAATAATAATAATATGACTCACAATAATTACATGAGTCATAAAATGACTCTGTAATTATCATTAAAAAATTATATATTTTTTAAGCATTATTGACCTTTAATTTGGAGCAAGATAAACTGGAGTGACTTTGTGTCAGAAATGTGTCACTTCTCTCACATCTGATAACCCAGAACATAACCTGCCCCGGAGCAGGTTAGCCTTGGAGTGTAAGTTACTACAGCAATGAATGCCAATGCTAAAAGCCAAGCCACTTACGTGGTACCTAAAACCCAGGATTGGTGCAAACTAACCTGAAACTTACCTGACTAGCCAGCTAATCTAGTTTCATGGTACAGGCCCCAGGCCTCCAGGACCGAGTTTGAACACCTCTGATCTACACCGAGACATTCTTCTCAAATGAAAGTGTAAAACGGTGTCTGTGTTCGTTCAAAATGGTCGTTTGCACTGTTGGCTGCAACTAAATCTGCCATCAAACCTTCACACCGACTAACTGTAATAAATCCAAACATGGATCTCAGGTGATTGAGGTTGCCAAATAAATGCATTTATGCAACCTCTGTGCCACAATACAAAGTCTTTTTATTGTTGTTGTTTTAATAGAATGAAATTGCCACTGTTTTATCTTTTGAGTTTTACCAGTTTTCATAATGCAGAGAGTGTGTTTGTGATAATAAATCCGGAAACTAGATGAGGTGAAATTAACCATGTGTATGTTGAAAGGTAAAAGGGACACTGAACACTTGAATAATGGCTGCTGAAATTTCAGATTTGCCATTACAGGAATAAATTACGCTTTAAATGATAGTTAACAAAAAAAGTTTTAAAAATGGCAAAAAAAATTTGGACCAAATGAAGGTAGCTTTCAAAAACATTATAAACCCAAATTGTAAACTTTTGAACTCTAGTGTATATCACGATTTACTGCAATATTCTTAAATTGATCATCTAGAATGAAACACTTTTTAGACACAAATCAAATGATTATAATTTATTTTTTTAAATTATGAGAAGTTTGGCCCGAGTACAAAAAAAAAAAAAAAAAAAAAAACATTTTAAATATTTTGGTGGTTATAAAATAGCCAATATACTATATGCAACAGTAAGCTCACAAATCAGTTGAATTATATGTTAACGTGGCAATTTGTAATAGTGCCGGGCAACCATAAAAAAAACCTATTGTTACATTATGTCTATACTAGACGTGGGTGGCATGACAAAAATAATTGCTTCTTTTATAAATGACAGAGTTGTCTCCACTTAAGTGTTCATCTCTGTCAACACAGGTATTTACACATCATACTGCCCAGCCCTGTGTTAAACTGTAGAAAAAATGCACACCTTATTGTAGAACTGTTGGGCGAGGTGAACGTAGGCCTCAGGAATTGCTCCTGCTACTCCTTTGGCTCCAAAAAACCCATTTACCTCTGGGGAGGCCATGAGGATACGGTAGTCTGCTGCCGCACCTAGCACCAGCTGCATGTAAGTGAGCGTCAGGTTGAAATAACCCGATGTCAGATAGACGACTGAGTCTCCACCTGCCTCTGTGAGCAGTCGTTTGGTTACTTGTTCATCCAGATGAATGCCAAGGGGCTTCATTTGCACAAGTGGAAAGATCCAGGTGTCATTTGGCACCGTTCCCTCCGAGTCTGGGACCTCTGAGCATTCTGCCTCCAGCATGGTCTGCCTCACACGGGCCGTGTTCACCACCTCCTTGATCCGTCTCTGTGCCAGTACAGAAAAGTCGGCTCTGTTACCTGTTAGACCACAGAAAGAGCACATCTTGAACACTTGAAATGCTTAAATGTTGGACACATTTAGACTGTGTTCCAAAAACTATTCAGCTGCCAACATAGGCAGCATTTCAAGCTCAGTTGCACAGATCACAATAATGCACTGTGTTGAGATCAGTGACTAAAAGCATACAAAACAGCATTAAAAGCTAAATTATGATTATAAATATATTTCCTTCACTTAAAACAAATACAGATACAAATAGATTGATAAAGTTAAATTGGACTATTTTATCTGACATTTCTGTGAACTCAGTACATATTTTAGCTTATCGTAGTTTGGGGTAGGTTAGATTTGAATGTTTTTTTATGCTCACAAAGGCTGCATTTATTTGATCAAAAATACAGTAAAAACTGTAATATTGTGAAACATTAGTTGAAGTTAAAATAAACATTTCTATTACTATCTATTTTAGGACGTAATTTATCCCAATGATGGCAACGCTGAATAATCAATACTCCTTAATCCAGACCTCATTGTCACATGATCCTTTAGAAATTATTTTAATTCGTCAAGTTGGTGCTCAGGAAACATTTATTATTATCAATGTTAAAAACAGACGAGCTATTTAATATTTCTGTGGAAACAGATACATTTTTTCAGGATTTTTTGTTTGATGACCAGAACATTCAAAACATTATTTAAAATAAAAATTACAAATGTGACCCTGGACCACAAAACCAGTCATTAGTAGCACAGGTATATTTGTAACAATAGCCAACAATACATGATAGGGGTCGAAATTACTGATTTTTTTCATGCCAAAAAGTATTATTATGTTAAGTAAAGGTCATGTTTGATGAAGATATTTTGTCAATTTCCTACCGTGAATATATCAAAACTTTATTTTTGATTAGTAATATGCATTGCTAAGAACTTCATTTGGACAACTTTAAAGGCCATTTTCTCAATATTTAGATTTTTTTTTGCACTAAAATACAACTAGTTGTATCTCGGCCAAATATTGTCCTATCCTATCAAATCTGCTTATTTATTCAGCTTTCAGATGATGTATAAATCACAATTTCAAAGAACTGACCCTAATTACTGGTTTTATGGTCTTCACATCACAGTATTTATTTCCTTACTATAGAAGTCAATGGGGACCAGCAAACAGTTTGGTTCTTCGAAATATCTTCTTTTGTGTTCAACATAAGAAATGTATACAGGATTGGAACGACATGAGGGTGAGTAAACGATGACAATTTTCATTTTTGGGTGAACTATTCCTTTAAGAGGTTCTATTTTAGTTAGCATAGCAGCATAACTTATTAGGTTTTGAAAAGGTGCTGTGCGTCAATCAAGGTAAAATACCTGACAGTAATGATAAACAGAACTGATCTAAACAGGTTGTTTACACTTGTTTGAACAGGTAAGCAAGCGAAATGACATGCCATCCATTCCCCTCCAATCCAATCCATTCTATCAGGTATTTTCTCATGCGAGATCCTGAAAATGCATGATCAAAACCTCAGAGACACAGGTCAATAACTGCTGACCGTCTGGAAAGGTGCTCTGTCAAACCCTGGCGCCTCTGCTAGACATAATGTGCCACGGTGAGTCATAGCAAGAGAGATAATCTGTAAATAATTAATTAGCTTCAGGGTAGAACACTGCATGTTGGTAATGTATGGCAGAAGACTGCTGCTCCATGGTGTCTTAGCTTATTTGGTTAACACGGAAAATGTGCAGCAAGGGCCACCAGGAATATTCAGTTTGTTAAATGCAGAGAACAAGAAAATGTGAAAGCCTCTGCAAATATGCGTGGACAGCGGAGAACAAATAAACGGCCCTTTAAAGCAGGATAGGGGCTTTCCCCACAGATGCAAAGCCAGCCACCCCAAGCCTCCAGGTCCAAACACATCCAGTTAACAGGGCCACGAAGTTTAGCGGCTCTTTCCGACAAACTGTAGGATCCAATTACTGGAGATACAGGGGCAGGACCGAACTGCAGACTCAGCGGAAAAGCTTCTCAATGGACCAGCGTTCTAGTAACTCTTACTGGAAGATAAGGTTTTTTCTTTGAACATATACATTCGCAGATGAGCTGCATAAAGAAATGTCACCCTGACTCGAGTGCATGTGCTTTTCGTCTGATATTGTCCTCCTTTTACCGTCATACATCACTATTCTCACTGTTGGCTATCAGTCCATCATTTCCCGTCGACCTCATTGTCTTGACAGACTGTATCAAGGTCCAAATAGCTCCTTCCCGAACCTATCATACTCCTGCATCTCTCCTTTCCTACCCTCTCAGCACAGATCACTTACCACCAGTAAGGTGACATCATTGCACTATTTCTGGGATCTGTGACAAACTGTGGCCCCGCTCTACCACAATTATGTCATCAAACGGCGCTGGGTTACGGATATGGAGTGAAGCTGAATGAGCATAATCACTCATTCACTCGCTGAGCCTGGGGAGTGTAAGACACACAGAGTCATGGCTGAAGCTCAGCATCACAGAGACCTGAGGCTAGCAAGTAGGCTCCGAGCTTCCTGTTACTCAATGTGTTACCACAATTCTGGTGTTACAAGAAAACGAGTGACTTACCATCATTACCTCTGATTCATGTCTGTCAGAGCGGGTAGAAACCACAAGTGTCAATCATCTCTCTTATCAGGAATACGTTATGGCCAAAAAATGCTGATGAAGTTGTTTGATCACTTGCACTTAAGACAGTGGCTGCTCTGAATAAATAATAGATATTCATTCCACATGGCCCATTTTAACCAACTGATACACGTGACAGTGTAGCAATGAGCCACTTTGCATGAATAAAAATTAAAACAGAAACTATTTTATACTATGAATATTCCTTCATTAATTACAAAAACTGTTATATCTTCAGTGCATGTCCACAGCAACTATTTTAAAATTTATTTATTTATTATTACCTTTTTTTTTTCATATTTGGTTAACAGGGCCAGGGCCATTTTTGCATTTACCTCTTTTATTTTATATATATATATATATATATATATATATATATATATATATATATATAACATAACAAGATGTTTGTCTTAAAATATATATATATAAAATAGATTCCAAAAAAGTTGGGACACTGTATAAATTGTGAGTAAAAAAGTAATGGAATAATTTACAAATCTCCTAAACTTATATATTATTCACAATAGAATATAGATAACATATCAAATGTTGAAAGTGAGACATTTTTAAATGTCTTGCCAAATATTGGCTCATTTTGGATTTCATGAGTGCTACACATTCTAAAAAAGTTGGGACAGGTAGCAATGGGAGGATGGAAAAGTTAAATGTACATATAAGGAACAGCTGGAGGACCAATTTGCAACTTATTAGGTCAATTGGCAAAATGATTGGGTTTAAAAAGAGCCTCTCAGAGTGGCAGTGTTTCTCAGAAGTCAAGATGGGCAGAGGTTCACCAATTCCCCCAATGCTGCGGCGAAAAATAGTGGAGCAATATCAGAAAGGATTTTCTCAGAGAAAAACTGCAAAGAGTTTGAAGTTATCATCATTATCTACAGTGCATAATATCATCCAAAGATTCAGAGAATCTGGAACAATCTCTGTGCGTAAGGGTCAAGGCCGGAAAACCATTCTGGATGCCCGTAATCTTCGGCCCTTAGATGGCACTGCATCACAAACAGTAATGCTACTGTAATGGAAATCACAACATGGGCTCAAGAATACTTCCAGAAAACATTGTTGGTGAACACAATCCACCGTGCCATTCGCCGTTGCTGTTTAAAACTCTATAGGTCAAAGAAGAAGCCATATCTAAACATGATCCAGAAGCGCAGGCATTTTCTCTGGACCAAGGCTCATTTAAAATGGACTGTGGCAAAGTGGAAAACTGTTCTGTGGTCAGACAAATCTAAATTTGAAGTTCTTTTTGGGAAACTGGGACGCCATGTCATCCAGACTAAAGAGGACAAAGACAACCCAAGTTGTTATCAGCGCTCATTTCAGAAGCCTGCATCTCTGAAGGTATGGGATTGGATGAGTGTGTGAGGCATCGGTAGCTTGAAAGGCACCATCAATGCTGAAAGGTATATCCAAGTTCTAGAACAACATATGCTCCCATCCAGACGTCGTCTCTTTCAGGAAAGACCTTGCATTTTCCAACATGACAATGCCAGACCACATACTGCATCAATTACAACATCATGGCTGTGTAGAAGAAGGATCCGGGTACTGAAATGGCCAGACTGGAATAGAGATCTCTCACCCATAGAAAACATTTGACGCATCATAAAGAGGATCATGCGACAAAGAAGACCTAAGAAAGTTGAGCAACTAGAAGCCTGTATTAGACAAGAATGGGACAACATTCCTATTCCTAAACATCAGCGACTTGTCTCCTCAGTGCCCAGGCGTTTACAGACTGAAGAGGGGATGCCACACAGTGGTAAACATGGCCTTGTCCTAACTTTTTTGAGATGTGTTGATGCCATGAAATTTAAAATCAACTTATTTTTCCCTTAAAATTATAAATTTTCTCAGGTTAAACATTTGATATGTCATCTATGTTGTATTCTGAATAAAATATTGAAATTTGAAACTTCCACATCATTGCATTGTTTTATTCATAATTTGTACAGTGTCCCAACTTTTTTGGAATCAGGTTATATATATATAAAACAATTAATAGATACATTTTTAGACATTGTGTTTGAGTGCACTTTCAGGATTTTAAAGCCAAATTGAGTTCTTGGTTTGTAGTGGTGGAACAATGATATAAAGTTTCACTAAAGTAGGCCAGATTATGGTAGTTAGCTGCATCCTCCACAATCTATCACTCACAATCAGCCTCCAAGCTACAGAAGTTGTGTTTAGCATCTTATGAATGTGTTTGGGCTTTTAACTCACATAACTTTAATTCCTTTAGAAAGCATATACAAATGAATGCTATAATGAATTATTATTAAAATCCCCTCTCATTGTCTTACATCACTTTTTATATTTAAGGAAGCGGCATCTGTTTAAACAGATCCCTCTCTTTAAAAAACACTTACCTTTGTAGGGATGCACCATTCCCTCTATCATGTGCACACTGTTGTCAGGCTGCAGCTGCAGTGACACGTCGCCCACGGCTCCCACGAGTTCAGCAAAGAAATCAGCCACCTCCCCGCAGTCCTCCAGAAGTACATAGCGATCCTGACGATTGGTGAAGTAGGAGTCACTCAGATTGGCCCTGTATGAGATATGATCATATCACACTCAAGAGTGGGCGAACAAATATTCACCTCCTCCACTGAGCAGAGGCTGTTTGCATGAGCTCCATA
Organism: Carassius gibelio; assembly: GCF_023724105.1. Lineage (NCBI taxonomy): Eukaryota > Metazoa > Chordata > Actinopteri > Cypriniformes > Cyprinidae > Carassius > Carassius gibelio. Next base: position 6,488,115 of record NC_068407.1, read on the forward strand.
TGGTCTAAAAACAACCTAGAACCATGAAGAGCAATAGCTATGGGAATATTTTGAGAGAATTTATGGTATTCACATAGCAAGTATATTTTAGTTACGCAGCCATAACATGTGTTTGCAAGCGTGTTGTATCTGCTTTTGCTGTGACATATGTACTCGTACACACCCGCTAATGATGAGACTGTTGTCAAAAATGTATGCCTTGATGTGCTGCACCCCGATGGTTTCATTGAAGCGTTCGGGAACCAGAAGACGCAGCATCCCCCGCAGGTCAGGTGTGTGGTACAGGGATACTCTCATCTGCTCGGGAAAACGCTGGAGCAGTGACATTAACATTGTGCGGGAATTGTGCTTACCTTTAGATTCAAACACAACAAAGGGGGAAATGAGAAGCAATGAGTCAGTGCATACACTTAATTAAGCGTTAAAGGGAAATTCACACTAAAAGTTAATGGAGGCTGCTGTCATGACAATGCAGTATTATATTATATAAGATTATATCATATTATAGCAAGGTTTAGTTTTGTATTTTCTTTATTGAAGTAAATATGTAAAACAAATAAAAAAAAATTGGAACAAATATTTCCTTCCAATTCCTTCACAAGCAACAATAGCAAGCTATATAGCTTTGATACCAAAAACAAAAGATGTAAAAATAGTCCTTTTCAACTTTTTACTATTTGGACATTCAAAACTTGTGTAATGATTAATGAAAATTATAAATTAAATAAAAAATTATACATTTTAACTTCCTACTAATCAAATAATCCAAAATATTAGCATTGATTCATTAAAAATAATAAGCAGCACAACTTTTTTTCAACACTAACAATAATAAGAAATGTTTCTTGAGCAGCAAATCAAAATATTAGAATTTGGATATTTGGATTCCTGAAGGATCATGTGACACTGAAGACTGGAGCAATGGCTGATGAACGTTTAGCTTTGCCGTCACAGGAATAAATTACATCTATTACATTGAAAACAAAATTAAAGCCTAAAATAATTCTTTTAAAAAACATTTTAAAATAATACACAGCTACTGTTATGGCTTTCAAAGGAGAAATATGCTTTGAGAATGGGACACTGCTAACTAACCAAATCTTGACCCCTTGGTGCACTCATATTGGTAGGCGTCACATTATGTCACTGCTCATTTGCATTGCTAACAGTTACAGTTACAGTGCAAAAAACCACCTCTCTCTTTGTGAACGCCTTGTCAAAAGGAGATCAAGCAGAACCTAAACAAATAAAATGAAGATCTATGCTGCAATATGATGCTTCAGTTACCATGAAATATTAGATTATGAATTCTTACAACATCACTGGGTGAGTTGTACAGCAACAGAATGACTAACAGTTCCTGTCAAGTAGTTTGCAAGGTAAAAGAAAAGGGGGGGAAAAACAGGGAGGAGGTCTGAACTCCAACCTACAATTACTAAAACTGGAAATCCTGCAAAATTACACCCATGCAATTATATCAAAAGACATGGCGTACATATGTTAGTCAGTGTTCGTAAAGGGAAAAACACATTAGCAGGGGATTTCCTGCAGGGATTATTTTCTTCTGATGGCTTCATAGGCAAGTGATCGAAAAGATCAAGCTATGTGCAAAATGCAGTTCAAAGGAAGTAAAAGAATAATACAGAGGTAGGTTTAAGTATAAGTAATAATGGAAGGCCTTGTTCACACAGCACACAATCTAATCTGGTTTTGAAATCAGATTTTTGGGACTGATGGTCTATACTGTCTTTTAATTAATGAAATCAGATCCATCTGATACATGTAGCAATGACTTCATAATTCATGAGATGCATCACTGTATTTTACACACAAATGCTGTGCCTGAAATTGATCAGTTAAGTCATTCTTTTCAGTGCGACCATAAATAAACAAACTAGTGAAAACCACTTATTGTGATTTAGATGTCTGTGTATGAAATCAAATGTTTTCATAGTTCAAACAAAAACAAAAACTCCAAGGATTTGGGTTGGACATCCCCACTGCTGGGTGTCCAAACAAAGCCTGAGCATGTGTGTTTGAAATGTGTAAAAAAAAAAATAAAAAAAAAAAAAAAATAAAACAGACCTCTCGAGCCTCTGGTATAATCCAGCAGAAAAGACACTTTGAGATCAGGTGCATGATCTTCCTGTGAGCGCTCTAATGCCTTTTCCATGCAATCCACCTTCAAAAGAAATTAGAAAGTCACTAAATACACTATACTATGAATAACTAAGTTTCTGCACCATTTTTATTTTTACATTTTGATGTATTTCTGCTGCAGGAAGCTTATGGCTTGTCTGGCTGGTTTTGCATGTTGATTTGAACAAGGAAATGCACTGTAGATACACTGAGATGGTGATTCAGCTTTTAGATTGAGATTTAGCAACACCACCAGATCAAATTCTGTTGATAAAATTAAATTCTGCTGAGTTCATTTTTCAGAATATGCTTGCATATCTGACTTTGGTTGTGACATGAGCTACTTACTGTTAATATGTCTTAATCTTACAGTGGAAAAACATTGAAGATGAGATATGTTAAACTTCCCTGAGCAGCTTCCTCTTATGTAAAATTCTTAATCAGGCCACAGTCTACTGCACAAAAACAGCCTTTTCTTCTTGGGCTATGTTTTATTTGCTGGTCAGCGACAGTAAACGTGTGCAGACAGGTTACATACGAGGTCTTGCTCTAGTGGTCCTGTGCCCAGATACAGTGATGCCATCACCACACGACTCTTGGCTGTCTTGATACGAGCCTTGGCAAACAAGAAGAACAGAAAAACTGAATGAGAAACACTGAGTAAAGCTTTTTTTTTTTTTTTTTTTTATACAAGCTATATTATGACAAAACAAACTGATAAAAAAGACAATAAAACAATTTTCTACATAAACAAAGCTAGACAACCTTCTGAAATTGAGAGAGAGAAAAAAAAGCATTTGACCAAAATTAAATTTTTAGTCTTACATTATTATTTTTTTTAGAAGCAACATGAAAATTTAAAGCTGTTCTCATGGCAAGATTAAACTACTTTAAATAAAAAGAAGAGACAAATATTATTTTATCATTTTTTACCACAATACAATAAACCTATTAAATATCTAACTACAGGAAAAACTCATAAAAATCATAAAACTAACAACAATAGATGAATTATGATGTTTAGAATGGACATTTGGCACAGATCCACCTGTTTTATTAAACAAAACATCGTCTTCTCGTAAGTATCAACCAATGTAATATATTTACATAATGACATATGTATATATAAATATGACTATAAATAGAAATGCACTAATTGGGGTTAGACAATATCTGTTAGTAATAAGATTTCAGAGATTTCTTTTTTACAACCGTATAGTCATATTTACTGGCAATTCAGTTCTCTGAAGGTGCAATCACTTGGCTTTCACCCGATAAATGCACACACACACACACTCGCATACCTTCATAGCCTGATAAAACTCATTAGGCGAGTGAAGGATGCGTATGCGGCCCCCAGGGACTCTGAAAGCAGGTACATGATCAGCCATCCAGTGGAATCGAGAGTGGAGGCCCTGGACACCGGTGAAGCCTGGGGGTCTGGAGGAGGCCAGGGGGGCTGAGTCCGCCTCTGCCAGGAGAGGGGCCAAGAGCAGCACAGCGGACCTACATTATGACAGGAAGTGAAAGAGAATTAATGGGCGGAGAAAACCTTTAATCTGAATCCAAGACTGGCAAACCTCTTCCACTGTACACAATGAACTATTGTTTCTGTTTTAAGGTATTAGTAAATATTGTCAAATCTTGTAGCTGAAAAAATACTGAACTGATGCTTGGTATTTGTTTCCAGTTGGATCTAAAACAACATAATATAATAAACATAATATACACTATTTTAGTTTTTTTTATGTCTTTTTTTTGTGTGTGAAAGGCTGCATTTGTTTAATCAAAAAAGAAAAAAGCAGTTATATTGTAAAATATTATTAAAATTACTGTTTTCGGTAACACTTTAGAAAAGGCAACACCTATTAGATGCTTATTAGCATGCATATTACCAGAATATTAGCCATGTATTAGTGCTAATTAAGAAAATATTAATGGCTTATTCTACTTGACCTTATTCTACATCCCTAATCTTGCCCAATACCTAAACCTAACAACTACCGTACCTTACTAACTATTAATAAGCAGCAAATTAAGAATTTATTGAGAGAAATTTTGTAGTTAATAGTTAACAAGTGTTACCTATTCTAAAGTGTTACCCTGTTTTCTATTTAAATATATTTTAAAAAAGCAGTTTATTCCAGTGATAACAAAGCTGAATTTGTCAGCAGCTATTATTCCAGTCATCAGTGTCACATGATCCTTCAGAAATCATTCCAGTATGCTGATTTGGCATTCAAGAAATCTCTCTTACTATTACAAATGTAAGATTTTGTGAGATGTAAGTAATGTAAGATTTAAGATTTTTAATTTATGATTTAAGGATTTTTGGATAAATAGAACGATCAAAACAATCTCATTTGATTTGATATTGACAGGTTTTTTTGTAACATTACACCTTTGTCACTTTGCAGAATGTATCTTTCTTTAAAAGACCCCAAATGGTGCACAGCAGGGTACTTTCAATTATTTTTGCAAATTAAAAGTCTAATATTTCTGTTAGTGCTCTTTTTTGCTTTAATGTTTGGACCAAAAAAAAAATTGAAATAAAAAACACTTATAACACTTACATTTTTAAAAACAAATTGTATAATGGTAATTATTTTTGTGAAAATCTGATGTGAAATCTGAAAACAAAATATTTATTGTTGCTTCCTGGTTTTCAGAATAATAACTAACACATGAATACTTTTCAGCATTTCATTAGCACATGTAATTACACCAAAAACTAATGTTAGAGAGTCGCAATATAATATAATATATATAGTGCAATATAAACCAGTACATTTGAAAGTTGATTCTGAAAAAAAAAAAGATTTAACAACTCTTATTCTCAAAACTTGATTTCTAACTATTCAGAACAGGGCCCTAAGTCCAGCTCCAAATGCAACAGTGTTCTGAAGACAAAGGCAGTAATATGGTCTGTATGACACAGCATGAAGTCTCAAACGGCAACCCTTCACTCAGATCTACTGCCAAACACCAAGGTCACACTGAGTTCTCTACAGCCCAGACAGTGCTTTTCTTCACAGAACCCAGAGTCTCGCCGCACACTACAGTAGATCTCACATAACTCCTGAGAAAACAAAATGAAAAGAGGCGCCTCTGAGGGCGCCATGACCCTGCGGAGACTGAGCGTAAAACAATGCGAAGGTCAGTCGTGGGTGAGTTTACGAATCTATTCAAGTTATCTATCTGTGTCTCTCAGATGTATCAAAACAAGACCCATGTTTCATGCCCTTTACAGATATCATATCGACCAATACAAGTTTAGAAATTTCAGGAAAAGGCCTCCACTTATATCAGATTGATTTGATTAAATCCACATTTTCAGAAGAATGCAAGCAGTGAATGGCTGCTTTGTAAACCAGTGCTTTAAAGTCTTCTTGAATGAACCTCTTTCATTGCAATGCACATCTGATAACAGAAAGAAAATCTGATCAACTAAAGGCCAACTTGGGCCACATTTTTCCTTACGAAAAAGAATGCAATATTGGTTACATGATGGTTAACAGGAACAAATGTCCAAGAATTTGGTGTACAGCTGAGCTGTCAGATCATATATGCCTGAATAAGATTATTTTAATAAAAGGAGGTGCTGACAAACCATATCTGATAATCTGCCTGTAGTCTCGGTTTATTTCGTTGACTTACTATCCAAATAACAAGCGTGCAGTTTAAGCGCTCATTGAAGGGTTAGATAACCCAAAAACAAAGGTTATTTCAATATCAATGTTATATTTAATCACCCTTATCCAGTTTCAGACTTGCAGGACTTGAATTTCCCCGTGGAACACAAAATAATATGATAAAAAGTAACCATTTACTTTCAAAACATTTTGGGGTGAACTATATCTTTAAGAGAAAAGACATAACGGTGTTTACTGGAAATACGCTAATGGATAGTAACGTTAGTAGAGTAAAAGCAGCAACCAACTTTACTGGTCAAATGTTTACGGATCGTATTCTCAAGCTCACTCTGACATTTCTAACTCCACAATTTAATTCATGATCTCTCCTTTACACAACCACAAGGTAACATTAGCCAAACACGCTTGACTTTGATATTACGCGATTTCTATCGACTGTCTTTGTGTAATGCAAACGACCGCTGTCATTTACCCTCTCCTCCGCTCATGTGTCCTGAAAAAGCGATAGGTTGTCCTCGTAAAAACCCAGGAGAGAGCAGGAGTATACCCAGAGAACACAAGTCTTTTCCATGTCATGGGCGCCGCCATGTTTTACTGCATTTTGAATGTCAAAACTTTATCTAAACACATAACGTTACCTTGGCTTGCACGCGACGCGACACAGACCCTTGTTCTAGTGTAAACCTGTACAGTCTATGGTGTAAACACGTATAATAAGAGGGCCTGCAGCGATGACAGGGTATAATTCTGCTTTTGCTGGTCTCTCATCTCTCTATACGTTTTTATCAGTGATAAAAATACCACATTGTCTCTTATACGCAGAACCTGATTTTACCAAGTGAGACATGTTCCTGGGACAACATCGTTGTTGACCCTGGAACAACATTGTGATTAACCAATCAGATTTGAAGAACCAGTTTATAGATTTTGTGAAGTTTACGCTTAAAATCAGTGTTTGGTGCTTGTACATCAGTGTCATTCATCTATCATATCCTCTGATTTTAGGGATTATTCATGGTTAAGGTTAGGTTTAGGTGTAGGGATATGGTTAAGAATATATTTTTGGAGTAAAATGTTGTTCCAGGGTCAACAAAATATGTTGACCTAGGAACACATCGAACTTGGCAAAATCAGGACGTGCCTCTTATACACTGCACCTTTCCTATTTATATTCTAACTTAGTACATACTAACCAGAGTCTATTTTTAAATAGACTCTATTTTTATCCCTGGAAATCTATTTTTATCCCTGGAACTGATTTTTTTTATTATTTTTTTTTATAAAACATAAAATAATGCACAATATGTTGCATTTCCACTAGAATGCATTCTAATTGTTTTTAGGAATGCTTTTTTTAACATTCAGTGTTTCCTAAAACTTTCATAATTTTTTAGCTTTATTTTATTTCAGTATTATATTAGCTGCAGATAGTCACATTTCAATCTCCGCGACAGTGAAGGCTATTATCTGACAGCTAGACTGTAAGAGGAAATAAATGCATAAGTAGATATAGGCCTAATTAAATATTATGAACTATATAACATGAGTAATTTTAGCATGCATTTTAAGTATCTGGGATATTTCCTCCAAACCTCCAGTTAAATTCTCACTTGCACCCTTATATAATTTAAATCAGTACAATAATGTATTACATCATATTTATATTTATGGCTGGAAGCTAACTGTATTCATTTAATGCACTCTGCACTATGACAGTGTGATTTTAATATTATATGTTACATCATTATATTATATATACAATAAACTTCTGATCGGTTAATTTATTAATGCAAGAATATCCCTAATGTCTAGTTGTCTTTTTTTATATAGGTGGTTTACTGCTGTTATCCTATAGATGGCGTATGGAACAAATCCAGCCAGTAACCCAGAGTCAGCCTTATAAATGCGACTATACTATACTATACTATACTATACTATACTATACTATTACATAGAAAATTGTTGCGTAACTTTAGCATATAGACTTGCATTCTATTTCGAATAACCCTATGTAAGATAAGTCCCAATAATATGACATTCGTTTAATTGGCAAAACGTCCCTTCACGAGTCTGACTGTAAACGACACTCGCACGGGACTCTGCAGAACCGATAAATGAATAAATAAAATAGACCAATAAAACTGAATAATATGCAACATGTGTGTGGTCAGAAATCATCAGTCATAACACACCGACCGCATTTATATCCGCAAGGGCAATGCAACGTTTCACCTTGTGTGAACAGGGAAGGGAGGGGGAAGAAATCCCGTAAAAAAGGGTCACGTTGATTATTTATTGGCAATCCGCCACGTGCGTGCGTGTGTGTGTGTGTGTGTGTGTGTGGTTGCTTTACTGGAACACAAGGGGTGGAGCCTTTAGAAATATCGGTACTTCAACTCGATGGCACGAACCTCTACCTCTGATAGACTTTCACACAGCTGATCTCTGATCAACTGTTAAAAAACTGTCATGAAACCGATCTTTATTCTTTTAAAAGAAGGTCTATTTTGCATAAGCGCTTGTAAGGAAATCACAAAAGGAGCTATGTTTTAAGAAAACTCCCAAGATTGAGTCGGATAAAGCTTTGAAGGTAAAACGACATTTTGCGCTTTATTCTAACGCACTGGAATTATTAAGAATCTATTAGAAATGTATGCATATATTATTATATCGGACTGTTATGCATGCCTGGTATGTAGCCTACTGTGCTACATCGTATCCATATCTATTAAACTGTGTTGTTCAGCTTTGTAATGCGAGCTAATGCACAGTTTAATAGTTTGAAGTCTGCTTTAGGTATATATGCGATCGAGTCGGATTTAACGACCTCAGTAACCAGAATAAATCGGTGAATTTCTATTCCAGTTAGGATAGGAGAGTTAAGGGGTATTTACAGTGTAATACGAGACCGAGACAGTGTGTCATGAATGAGAAATTGGGTTATTCACAACGAACTGGAGGACCTCATTCATAATCTGTTTTCTAATAGCCCAAGAGAGCGATCGAAGTCAATATCGGGTTTACACGGTTGAGCTTGGACTAAAAATAAAGCTTCGATTAGCAACTAGTTAATTTATCCACTGCAAGCAGTTTTAACTTTATCTCGCATCTATCTTACTTATACACATTTCTAATCTAATAGTGACTTGTAAAACTAAAAGATATTGGATTGCTTGCTTATCTACCATTAGTACTAAGAAATAGAATATGGAATAATATACTATTGGGAAGTTGATATTTAAATCACAGATTCCTATAGAATCCACTAACTTGAATCATGTGTTATCAATAGTCTTACTAGATGCTATAGTATTAGTAAAACTGGAATAGGTACCAGCAACATAGACTTATGTACTAGACTAGTGAAATGGGAGTAGTTGATATAAACTACAGATTCCTGTGTATATCATTAACTAAAAAAAAAAAAAAAAAAACTAAAAAAAACATTATCAGGATTTTTGGGAGGTGGACTAGTAGCAATAGTACTAGTAAAGCTGGGAAATGTACCATCAGCATTGGCAAACACCAGATGCATTGGGACGGTGACTAGTAGAAAAGTAGGATTTCACTACTACTGAATTACTTGAAAAATAATCATAGTAAAAAAAACAGACACTAATTAAATAAGTAGAAGTTTGTTTATCTCCAAATGGGACGATTATATCACTGATGCGTTAATGTGATGTTTCTTTGGAGAGGAAGGGTTGGGCTTTAATGATAAGGAGCACATGTGAGAAACAACCAATCCTGTTATTAGAACTATGAATGGCTCTAATAAAAGTGATGTCATAGCAGATGTAAGTCTGCTGGCACTGGCTTCTGTTCTTCTCACTGTTTGATTGATGCTGACATTTTTTATTTGGCTTTTCTTTTAGCTGCCTTCCATACCCACCGAGGCGTCATTTCGTCTGGATGTGGAAGAGGTGCCAGAGCTCTGGGCGTTGTGTTGGTGCTCTCCGGTGCATGAGCACCCTGGCTGGGACGGCCCTTCGGCCCTGGACCCCGAGCACCAGTGGTTGCCGGGCAGTACAGGGGGCGGGCAGAGAGCCATGGTAACGCACAGTAGGTTTGACAGCGCCATGAGCAGCAGCCCCTTTGAAGGCGGCGTGCGCCTGCCCCCCCACCGGTACAAAACGTTCAGTTCTCGGGCACAGTATCAGATGGTGATCGCGGCTTTGCGCAAATTGCAAGAGAGCGGCTTCTACTGGAGCACCGTGAGCGGGAAAGAGGCCAGTGCGCTGCTGAGCACCGAACCCCCGGGCACCTTCTTGGTGCGTGATAGCTCTGACCACCACCACTTCTTCACACTCAGCGTCAAAACGAGCACGGGCACCAAAAACCTGCGCATCCAGTGCGACTCCGTCTCCTTCTTCCTGCAGACTGACCCCCGGAGCGAGCAGGCCGTGCCACGCTTCGATTGTGTCCTCAAACTCATCCATCATTATATGCCATCGACCGAGACGGGGACCTCATCGAAAGTCCAAGCCGTGGGAGAAGGTGGAAGTGCGGCCGACGGAAGCGCCTACTACATCTACTCTGGTGGTGAGAAGATCCCTTTGGAGCTACTGCGTCCACTGGCATCTAGCATGTCCAGCTTGCAGCACCTATGTCGAAAGACTTTAAACGGTCATATAGACATGTCCACCAAACAGGACCAGCTGCCTCATCCACTCCAAGAGTTCCTCCAGGAGTACGACGCTCCTATCTAGCTATTCTTGATGGGTTTCAGATGGGAAGAGAAGAATAAGGCGCTTAAGGAGTTTATCGCTCCCCTGACCTCGGCGTCTGTCAGTATTGCGGGCCAGCTGTGCCTTCGACCTCTGGATTGTGAACTTTTGAAGGACAGCACGAGATACATTCTCATACTCGAGTGGATCTGACATCTCGGCAGCTGTCGACACGAAAGGACTTCCGCGTTTTTTTGCGGCCAGTTGGACTGCTGAAGATAAACATGAGCGTTAGTTGATCAGTACAGGAGTTAAGTGTGCTGCTATGGCCACGGTCCAGGCCTTCATCATCGATCGGGAGACACTCTCTCATGTCTGTTTTCTCCAGCTCAACATTTTTTTTTACTTTCTCCTGGAAGGAAGGAGCAAGAGCTGGGTATTTGCGATGACGTACACATTTCCACTGCTTCTTGCCAAGTGTAATTGCCTCATAAGTGGGCGTGGGGGCGCAAACGGGGTGGCTACTTACCGCTCACGACCGACACTGTCTGCTACGGTGACTGTGTGCGGGGTCAAGGAAAAGGACTAGAGCGAACGTATTGATCCTATCTGTTACCGCAGGCCTTTGACCTCTCTTAGCCCTCTCTGGAGAAGACGGCCCCTCAGTGGACTGTTGTTACTTTGTTCGTGACCGGAGCCAAAGCAAACAGTGGTTTCATTTGTGCTAGGATAAGGCAGGCTGAACATTGTTAATGATATGAGCGTATATATGAATTGTCATTCATATACTGTGAAGCAAATACAAGCACAGTATGAAAAATCTTTAGTAACTTATTTACTGTGGTGTTCGACATGAAGGACCGTGCTTCTCTGATCACACGGAGAAGCATTCGTACTTTGTGTGCTTCAAATCCTCATTCAATAACAACGACACAGTGTTTGTTTCACTAGCAGGACTTGACGTCTGCTATTCAATGAATGTATTATGAGTCTATGGAAGGGCTTATGGTTTCACTTGTAGATTCTTTTACTCTTTTCATTTTTTTTTTGTTGTTCATATTTTGTCAAATCAAGGTGTTTACATGTGTGGCCACCAACAGGACAGCATGTTTTTTACTCTGTCTTTTATAAAGATGTCTCACCTTAAGGTCTGGTCTGATGACCGCAGTGCAAGCTTGAAGATCAGAAAACAAAGGCATTAACATAGAAAATGCAGCAAGAAACTTTGCACATATTTATATTTATAAGATATTTCCATAATTTATATTAAAGAGCACTATTTTTACAAAATGGACCCAGACATGTGCCTCGCATTCTTGTGTGTATAAAGCCATTGGTATTCTCTCTGGCCTCAGGCTGCATGTAATTCAAATATGCATGGTTTTTAATGTGGCCTTTACTGCAGACAAGATTTTCCTCCAGTCATATATATAATCACATACACAGATGAAGATGCCACAACTGCTCTTGTTTTCAGAAAAACAGGTCTGAGGCTTATCTTGAGGTGTGTGTACTGTGTACAGGATGTCACTCTATGCTTTCTCTTTTGATCAGTTAAAACATCTGCCTCATCAAAGTCTTTTTCATAATCTTTATGGATTAATCCTGGTCATTCCTCACTGGAAAAATCAGGGAGTAAAATGCACACAACACATATGTTCAACTCTTATATTTACATTTTATTTTTTAAATATATTCTTTTTAATTAATATTGCCCCTCTGTTTAAGGTTACAATACAATTTTTTTTGCAGATTGTGCATTTCTTGTATGCTTCCACTTATTTAATTGATTAGCCACTCTCTTAATTAATTTTCTCTCTATTTAACTAAAGGCTTTTATCAGATCTCCGTCCTCATATTAGAGGGTAATTAACACATAGTAAAAGTTGTAACTCACAAACCATTAAATGCCTAAGTGGAAAAAAAATCAATAGGCCTTGATAAACGTCCTGAGTGTACCCAATAGAGCTTGACACGATAAGATTTCTGACTTACAGTGCAGACTTTTAATCATAGAAGTACAAAAGTGCTTGTGCAATTAAAAGATAACCACGTTTTTATTTGACAATCAAAGTATTTTTTAAATCATTAGTGCTGATGTGAAAAGGTGTGGTTATATCAGTGGATTCCTATCTGATATTTTGAAGAACTATTACAAAGAAAGTTAACTGAACTATAAAATAAATCCAGACTATATACTAGTATTAAAGAAGATCCTGGAAAGTTTTCAATGACCAGTCTCTTTAGCTTCCTTAATTTTTCATTTGAATAGTTACACATTAAAATTCAAATAGAATATCAGTTCCTTGCAGAATGGAAAAAATAAATGCATGTTTATAACCATACTCGGATTACTTATCTGTGCTTTTGCATTATTCACCCTCGTGTCACAACAAAACCTGTGACTTTCTTCTGCAGAACACAAACGATAAAGTCAGTGGCATCCAAACAAGACTGAACCCTATTGAATTTAATAGTAATCTGTGGACAAAAAACAGTTCACACAGGTTTGGAACAGAATCAGAGTATTCATTTTTGACAGTAAAATGTATTTTATCAGAGATAAACACTTCCCTTCTTATCAGAGTTTCCTAATAATATATGTGTCTGTTTGTTTATACTAGTTCCTGCTTCAGCATTACGGGTAAATTCCACTCACATTCATACCAGACAGCCAAGCATAAGCAATGATGTGTGTGTTTTTGCAAAAGGGCCAGAGAAAGATAGATTTACTCCACAGACTGTTTAGATTCCAAGAAATGTGTTAATATTTATAATACATGTACATGCACGCACGAGGAACCACTGATCTTCTCACAACTCCACTCTGAGTGGTATCTCCCGCTATGTTATTTTTATGGTCGGTATTTGGGAAGTCTCCGCCTTTTCTTCACACTCGTTCAGGCCTTCCTCCTTCTCTTCCTCCCTCCCCTGTGTTTTCAAAACAAAGCAGCAGTCAGTGAGTCCATGCCCCATTTGGTCAAAGCCAACGCCCGTGAAAAACACAAAGCCCCCCCGGTTCACAAAGTTCCTGACCAACCTCTTCCCAAAACAAGATTTTTTTATGCATATTAAGCATTAAACATGCGCTCTCCACAGCCTTTGTGAATATATTTGTGACCCTGTACCACAACACCAGTCTTAAGTCGCTGGGGTATATTTTTCAGCAATATCCCCCCAAAAAATCAAAAAAACAAAAACAAACATTGAATCAGTCAAAATTACAGATTTTTCTCTTATGCCAAAAATCATTAGGATATTAAGCAAAGATCATGTTTCATGTAGATGTTTTTAAAATTTCCTACAGTAAATACATAAATTTTTTATTTTTGATTAGTAATATGCATTGCTAAGAATTCATTTGGACAGATTTAAAGGTGATTTTCTCCGTATTTTTTCACCCTCAGAATCCAGATTTTCAAATGGTTGTATCTCGACCAAATATTGTCCGATCTTAATAAACCATATACCAATGGAAAGCTTATTTACACATTCACATTTAAGATGATTTATAAATCTTGATTGCAAAAAATTGACACTCAAGACTGCTGTCAGTACCAGCTTCATTTGAGGTCATCTCTGTGATCTTCTATCTGCTCACTTCTGATTTCGCTTACTGTAACCCTGGGGAAGCAATATTCCGCTGAACCGCCTGCTGCGTGTCTAGATATGCTTATGTTTCGACTTCCCTGAACTTACGGTAAGCCTGGCTATGTTGATACTCCTGCTGAGGACGCTGATGACTACGATTAACAGATAAGTTATGAGCCATGCAGTGAACCAGGCAGCGCGGACATATTATGTGTGTGTTTGTGTGTGCGTCTGACTAAATGACTGAAAGTAATGGGACTCCTGAGGGGTTGTGTGTGCTGGGAAATAGTCCAATCCTCTCGTGTGTCAGTCCCATATTGTGGTTGACTTAACAGGAAAGGAATGTGAGGCCATTTTTTATACATCCTGGCCTGCTGCAGGGAGGCAGGGACTCAGGGAAGACTCTGCAAATGTGTCCGCGCGTTCATATAGGCTAGGCCTATGTATGTTGTGAGACGCACTTTAACACAACATCCTTATAAAGTCTGTAATCATGTCTGCCTATAATCACGCAGAATGAAAACATAATGTTAACATGTCACTGAAATTGTCCTATTGAAAGCAAAATGGCAAACTAACAAGCTCTGGCTGTCATCAAAACACTGCTGGTAATTTCTAAAAACAAATAAGGTGGACCTTTTTTCTTGATCTGTTGCTCCTTTTTCCCCTTTTTTCGCTTAAGAAAATATTGTCAAGTGTTCAAGTACTTCTGTTGTTGCCGTATAATTAGCACTTGCATGCTTAACTTCCCAGACAGCAAGCAGTTTCGGGCCAGATCTGGCCCACATTTGGCCCGCATGGATTTCATGCGGGCCAGATGTGGGCCGGTTGCTATGACAATATCAGCATTGAATATCGCCAATAGGTGATCTTGGCATGTACAGTACTTTTATATAGTATGTTCTCTCATACATGCACATTAAACTAAAAACTGTGCACAGTGAAATTTTCTTCATTGCATGGTATCCAGTAGCTGATTGTACACTGCATCATATTATATTCTTAATCAAAAAATTTTTCATAAAACAAAAAAATATCATAAAATCTTTAAAAATTAAATACACTTAAGAGGCAAAAACACTTACAGAGGTGATGAAATGGAGAATCAAAATGCTCTTGATCTTTACACAAATAAGAAGTTACACTATAGTAAAAACATACTGCACAGTTCAAAACTCAACACAATAACTCAATAATTGCTGGAGCAGTCAGTTCAGGGTCAGTGCAAATCTATTAGTGATTTACTTTCTGTATTTTCTCCAAAAACTTTGTTAGGTTGATTATACATCCACTTTTCCCAAACGTGTCCTGCCTGGGTGTCTAATTTGCCTAAGATGTCTGGATTTGGCTTTATTTTTCTATTGGCATTCTTTCTAGTTATGATGAATTCTAGACAACTAACATTTAAACTTTTGAATGGTAGTCTACTATGCTAGAAATTATACATTTTTATATTTTTCACACAATGTAAACTAAAAAAATTAAAACTTGCACACACATATTCAAGATACACTTGTAGAGACAAGTATTTTACATTGTAAAAAAAATAAATAAAAAAAAAATTTGCTCACCCTTTCTGCAACCTCATCGTTTCGGAGTCCAAGCACTTTATTACATCCCTAGAGTAAAAAACGTATTCTGCTAGAATACACTGCAGAAATACTACAGAAAAATTAGGAACCTAACCTTAATCTCCATACCAAAATCTTAGTTGTCCAGACAGTGATTGAACTTTTAAGAACCATTAAAACAATGTTGTCTGGGATGCCATGAGCCTACAGACTGAAGTGTACACAGTGAGTTTTTAAAAGCTTAGCTTAAAGGAGTGCTATAAAAGAATAGTGCTCATTAATGACTGCTGAGATTTTGCATTTGAAATGGAGTGAAGTTAAAAGCTAGGAACTGTAAACAGTATAAGATGATCTTAAAAGTCTTAAAATTATTTTATTTGTATTGTTTTTATTTATTTTAAATTATACTTTATTCACTTCTTATATCTAAATTTGAATCAGATATATTTTTATAATGTCATCCATAAAAATTCTCACTAGCTTTGAAAATGTGACACTGTTGGGAACGTTACTTTAAAAAAGTAATTAGTTATAGTTACTCACTACTTGTTCAAAAAAGTAACCGAGTTAGTAACTGAATTACTCTATAATAAAAGTAACTCGTTACCAGGGAAAGTTACTATTTGCGTTACTGTAAAAAAAAATTGCTATATGTCAAATAATAATTTTTATTTTTTTTTATTTTTTTTTAGCAGTTTTCACAAGTCAGTTGAAATAGAACAGACAGGTGTTCGTACATAACTTTAGGTATTTACTGCACGTCAACAGACAGCAAGAGCTTTATCCTGCACTTCTAGTATTATCTTTGTAAGAAAAGTGTTTTTGGCCACTAGCTTTGTATATGCGTGTGTCACACATTACATGCATTACTTGCGTCGCAGGTGTGTGTGTGTGTGTGTGTGTGTGTGTGTGTTTGGCGCCGCTGGCACGTGTGCTGGCATCTGTGTAAAAAAACTGTCTCTGATTGGCTACCATGAAACACATGACTCTGCCTTAGCCAATCATAATCGCTTATCTCGTTATTAACCCACCTGCTCACTCGCTGTGAGCCAGGGGTGCGTTCTGATTGCATAGTTTATTAAATCAATGCATAGTAATGCACCGCATTTAACGTCCAGTAATATCAACGGCGTTGTAACGAAGGGAAAAGTAATTAGTCAGATTACCCCGTTACTGAAAAAATAACGTCGTTACCTAACACCGTTTTTTAAACGCCGTTATTCCAAACACATTATTTAATTTTCATTTTATTACTTACTATTTAGTGCTATATATATATATATATATATATATATATATATATATATATATATATATATATATATATATATATATGTATATATATATATATAGCAATAACCATTTCTTACTTACTATTATTTTTTTACCTTCAAATTTTTTTATAGTCTACATTTTTCCCCCAAAAATTATTTTATGTTCATTTTTATGACGTATATATTTTTATAAAGCTGGCCATAAATATTTCTTACCAGCCTTGAAAAATGTATTTTATCACTTCTCGGATTCTAGCTTTTGATCATGGCTTTGGATCAAACTTTGTGGAAGCATTTATTTCATTTTTTATTTAGTTTTTTTTCTTTCTTTATTTTTTGCAATTATTATTTGAGCTGCTAGTGGTGCAGAAATTACATAGTTTTTCTTCAGAGGCACAAGGCACAACATTTTTTGCATTGTGATACCACTGGGCAGGCATAGAAGATGAAGGAAAACAATAATGTGTCTTGTATAAAACATTCAGTATATTAAAGTCAGATGCTGAATTTCTAAATTACTTTCTCTCCTGTCTGAGAGAAGATACTGAACCAGATTAGGTGTCTTTAACATGAACAGTCCACTTTGTGCAAGTGCTACTGGTTGGCCCTGTTTGCTCTGCATGCTTGAGTAAGTGGGCTGTTGCTTGGACCTGTGTTCCCTGGGGGTGAGGGGTCACAGAATGCAGGATGGGATGAAAAGAGGCCTCGTGGTACAGATTTACAACAGTGACTTTGTGGTCAAACAGCTAATGGTTTGAGGAATTGCTTGAGTATGTCTGAGAGAAAGAGAGAGAGGAAGAGAAGGGGCCGCCGTGCAGTGAGCAAGAGAAAGGGCAGAGATTCCCTTTGTCCTGACTTCAAACTGACACTAGGGCCGTAAGGTTGTGTTTTTGTTTTGTCATTCCCACTCCTTCCATGTCCTAATTTCCATCTATTCGTCTCCTGTTCTTAATGCTATTCTTAATGCTGTCTTCCTTGTATGCACGCATGCACACAAAGTCCAACTATCCCCCTCCCCATCTAACACACATGGTTCCCATTCCCTTCATACCTCCCTGTGCCATCAGAGCCCAGTTTCCAGGAAAGAGGCTCTTTAATTGAGTTGACTCTTTACTGCTCTTGCAATGTGAGTGAGAGAGAGAGGACACATTTAGACAGGAAGGGGAGGCGCAGAGCGGGAGCTCATGCACAAACTTACACGTTCCTTTACTGTAAGAACTCATTTCAACCCCTCCTCACTGCTTGCTTTCTTTCGACACCCTCTCCTTCTGTATCCCCTCAATTTTTGCTTTGTTTGTGTCAACGTCCACACAATTTTGCTTGTTGAACGTTCACATTTAAAATGCATTATCTCATTGTCATGCAATATTAGTGCATGTTTGATTGACCATCAGTGTAGTTCATAAAAAAAACTAAATCTGTCACATCTACACATTCTTATGGAAAATGGAAGAATGTCCATGGATTTTACCACTGCACAATGCATGCAACTTACACTTTAAAGATTGGAAATAATTTGGATGCGCATTATATATATATATATATATATATATATATATATATATATATATATATACATGTATATATATATATATATATATAAGTGTATATATATATATATATATATATATATATATATATATATACACATTTATATATATATATACATGTATATATATGTATATATATATATATATATATATATATATATATATATATATATATATATATATATATATATATATATATATATATTTATAATGTGCATCCAAATATATATATGTCTCATGCCTTTGGTGTGAGAGACCTGGGTTTGAATCCACTATAAGACACCAATGTGTCCATGAGCAAGACACTTAACCCCTAGTTGCTCCAGAGGTGTGCGACCTCTGACATATATAGCAATTGTAAGTCGCTTTGGATAAAAGCATCAGCATGTTCTTATCATAGCAAATAATTTAAGAGAAGGGATTTTCGACCTTAGTGGAAGGTGTTTCATGCCTTTCCTGTTTGTTGTTTACAGCTTGGCAGCAACAATGGGGAAGCTAGCCTTTCAGTGAAAGTGAAAGTCGTGACATTTGCCAAGTATGGTAATTCATACTCGGAATTGGTGCTCTGCATTTAACCCATCCAAGTGCACACACACAGCAGTGAGAAGCGAACACACACCAAGAGAAGTGGGCAGCTATATATCCAGTACCCAGCAACTGGGCATTCAGTGCCATGGGTATTGAGGGTGGAAGAGAGCACTGTTCATTAACTCCCTCCCCGACCTACAACTTCTGCCAGCACCGATACTCGAACCTTCGACCTTCGGTTTACAAATCCAACTCTCTAACCATTACCTAGACAGCAAGTAATTTCGGCCCAGAACCGGCCAACATCTGGCCCGCATGGATCTGTGCCGAATCTGCTTGCTGTCTGTGTAGGCCACAGCTGCCCCTCAGAGAAGGGTGCTACAGAGGCTAATTCTACCCGTGGGGAGGTGTCATGTGGAGACACTAATATGGACTGACCGGGGCAGTACTACATATGGAATAGGACTATGAGGAAGGTCCTATCTGAGAGTAGGGAGGAACCACTGCCAGCAGAGCCTGACAGAATGGGAGTCAAAAGGAAAACACGGGTTCACCTAGAGGGAAGCATACACATATGAGATCGCCTGCAGGGGATCAAGCCATATGGACACCTAGCCCAGTATAGGGGCTGACCGAAGACCTGGGCAAGCTAACACCAATACTGGGCCTGGCATCAGACTGCTTCGCTGAGACTGACTGGAGGATGCTAAGCCAGGGTTTGGCGTCCAGGGAACTCAACTGAGAGAGAAAGGAGCTTGTGAGGGGGAATGGTGCAGCAACCGTGACACCGGCTGGTCCTTCCTGCCAATTACCTATTACCCAACACACTGGAAGAAACCGGCTCAGTATGGAGGCTTTAGAATCTTATGAAGGTGTTCAGTGTCGCCCAGCCCGCAGCTCTGAAGATGTCTACCAGAGATGCTCCATGTGCCAATGCATAGGAGGAAGTGACACTCCAGCCCTTATCCCTAGGGGGCAGGCCTTGCTTTGGGACTGGTGCGCCAATGCGATGACATCAACTATCCAGTAGGCCATCCTCTGGTCAGTGCTTTCAAGTTCACCACCTGATCACGGAAAGGCATGGCGGGAACCTTGGACATGTATACAGGCCGGGGTCTCAGGACAAGGTGAGAGCAGTGTTAATTTTGTCAACAAAGATGAGGACGAAAAATACTAATTAATAAAAAAATCTGTGACGAAGACACGAACATTTATTCTGCGTCTTCTATAATAAGGCGAGACGGGACTATAATGTTATTTGAGGAGTACCGGACATTCAAAATACATCCTATAGGCTACTGTCTTGTCCTTCAAAATGTGCATCCCTGTCATTGGATTGCAATCAGATAAGGGACGTTCGCATATCTAGTTTCAGTATGTCAGCTGCAGTGGATGGATAGACTACCAAAATGCGAACTAGCAATCTGAAACAATGCACTCAGCAACTGAAGGGGTAAAGTTTAAAAAAAAATTATAACACTGCATTAACACTGAATGAGAGTGAACTGGCCCAAACACAAGGCACTCTTCACTCACCAAAATGTTTGGTGGTCCCTGACCCCTCTTGATGGAAGTGAGATCTTAGCAAACAGGAATTTAAGCTTAACTAAACCCAACGGCTCAAAGGGATTCCTCTGAAGGCCAGCCAGGATGGTAGAGAGATCCCAGGAGGGCACCAAGGGTGGCTTAGGCAGATTCAACCTTCTGGCACCCCTCAACCACCTGACTATGAGATTGTTCTTTCCAATGGACTGGCCATCCACTGCATCATGATGTGCTGCAATAGCAACCACATATACTTTTAAGGTGGAGGGTGACAGCCTATGCTCCAATCTTTCTTGCAGGAAAGAAGGCACTACTCCAACCGTGTATCTTCAGGGGTCTTCTTGGTGAGGCACTACTCCAACCGTGTATCTTCAGGGGTCTTCTCACCGAGAAGAACTTCTCACCAGTTCTTCTCGGTGAGAAGGACACCAGTTCACAATAAGACTCCACTTCAGTGCATAGGCTTTCCTCATAGAGGGAGCTCTAGCCTTAGTGATGGTGTCTACTACTGCCGGTGGCAGACTACTTAAGTCTGCTGCGTCCCATTCAGGAGCCACACGTGGAGGTTCCAAAATCCAGGCATGGCTGCATGCCATGCTCCTGAGAAAGAAGGTCCTTCCTCAGGGGAATGTGCTGGGGAGGAGCTGTCGCAAGGAGCCCGAGTTCCGAAAACCAGGTCTGGGTGTGCCAGTAAAGTGCAACCAGCAAGAACTGTTCTTTGTGCTCCCTGACCTTACACAGTGTTTGTGTGAAAAGGCTCACTGGGGGAAAAGCATACTTGTGTAGAGCCTGAGGCCAGCTAATGCACCTGGCAATGGAAGGACTCGTGGAAAGCAAACAGTTCTACATGGGCTTTCCCGAATCGACTCTAAATCAGCTGTCTGGGCATAGAGTTGCCATTCTTTGGTCAATGTGACCTGTCATGAGAATGTGTCAGCTGCACTACTGAGCTCTCCCCGAATGTGGAGGGTGCGCAGTGATTTGTGCTGCATCTGACTCCAGAGGAGGAGATGGCATGCAAATTGTTCATCTCGTGATTTTGGGAGTGTAACCAGTTCTAAAGTGGTCTCATATGAAGCAATCCGAGTGGTGTGACTGTTGATGCCATATGCCACAGGATCCTCTGAAAGTGTGTCAGTCTTACCACTGTCCTGCCTCTGAAGGAACTCAGGCAGTTCATCACTGACTGGGCATGCTTGTTGGTGAGACGCACCAACATTCTCAGCAAGTCTAACTCCACACAGAGAAAGAGATTCTCTGCACTGGGGAGAGTTTGCTCTTTTCCCAGTTGACCCAAAGTCCCAACTGGCTGAAGTGCCGAAGCACCAGGTCCCTGTGATCACACAACTGCTTTCATGAATGGGCCTGGACAGCCTATGTTGAGGAAGGATCAAGACATGAAAGTAAGCGTCCTTCATGTCAATCCCTGCAAAAAATCCTGGGGCTGGATGCATCTGATGATGCACTTCTGCATTAGCATCTTGAATCGTAACTTGTGAAGGGCCCGAAGGTTACCACTGCCATTCTTGGTCATGATGAAATAAGGGCTGTAAAACCCCGACTCCATCTCAGCTGAAGGGGCAGGCTCATCTGCATCCTTTGCCAGTAGGACAGCAATCTCCTCGAGCAGGACAGCAGCATCTTTGTCTGCCACTGAAGTTTTGTGGACACTGCTGCACCTTGGGGGTCATCTGGCCAACTGAATCATGTAGCTGAGTTGGATTGTCTGAATGAGCCAGCTGTACGGGTTGGGCAGCCCAAGCCACGCTCCCAAGCTCCGTGCAAGTGGCACATAAAGAACAATCAACGTATCTGCAATGGTGCCAAGTTGTGCTGATGTGGTCTCAGCATGGGACCTCTAGAGGCTGCAGGAAGGCACCCTCTGTGACTGGCAGGTTGAGGCATGGCCTACGGCAGAGTGGTGACAGCTGGAGGATCACCCCGGGGCAAGATGTGCTGGATCGCTTCAATCTGTCACTACACTGCCAAGAACTGCTGGGCAAAGTCCTCGATAGTGTCGCCGAGATGGGGGTGTCAAGAAAGTGAACTTTGTTGGCATCCCTCATCTCTGCGAGGTTGAGCCATAGATGTAGCCTATTTATACTGTACCAGAGCCGGCACCAGCACAGCACTGATGAGAAGGTAGCTGAGGTAACGAAAGGGGCCGATGGCGTTGCACAAAGTAAAAGTGGTCTATACACGTGTTTGTCATACCGCAAACAAACCTGCCCACTAATATTAGAATACTTGGTTCATACAGATACTGTTTTGGTCGCGAGACAGGTGGTTGTTTTATTTTTTATCGCAAGGTCTAGAGACATGTTTTTAGGAGCTGAATTTCTTTAAAACTGAGCGCCGTGTTTTAGAATGATGTGTTATGTGTGACAAGCTGCTATAAAGACCTAAGAAGAGAGTGCATCATTCAAACACAAATTCAAAGATGGCCACAGCGAGTTTGAAATACAATGGAAAAGTACAGCAGTGGAATGAGAAATGCGTTCTGAGTGAATGACCCTACTAAAAGATACTTAGCAAATACAGATAGCAGATTAGCTACTGAATTAAACAAAAACCTATAGGCAACAAATTTGAAAATCTGACATTTAGGAAATAATATGTCTTATGCAACAGTTTTACTACAAATACAGACAAGTGATACTACCACAACCAGCAGAAATACACAATCGTGTCTGCTTTACAATGAAACACAAGCTTATTGCAACCCATTCCCTGACATTGCGACCCATTTTACAGATGCATTATTTTAAGTTAGAACAACTTGAACAGCAACAAACAATAACAAAACAGCGAAATAATCAACTTACTACGACCATCTACTCCTCTATTAAAACTTAAAGAATTATTTCATCATATCTTTAGCTTACTCAGTAGTGATGCATTCTTAGTTGAACTGCTTGCGTGGAAAGTTTGTGTCAGATGTAAAAATTAAAATGCGACTTTGTGAAATGGACTGTACTAAATTGTTGCTATAGTAGCATTATATTAATGCTAGAAAGCACATTCATTTGACAACTCGTTTTTCTTTTAAAATAAACCATTATATTTCATAAATAAAATATATATTCACACTCATCTTGAGTGAGGAGGTGACTCCCCAGAGACGTGAGAGGATGTGATCATCATCCAAACAAAGAGGTGAACAACTAACCTAACTGCCCTTACAAAAGGAAAATATATTTACCAATATATTTCTTAAAATATATTGTGATATATTCTAATATATTATTTACTAATATTTTATATATTTGAATACATTTATTAATATATTGATGATACATATATTATATAATATATTGCAAAATATACAAATGATTGCCGCTTTCAATATATTGCAATATATTGGAAAAAAATAAATATATATAAGAATATATGCCTAATATATTACATGATATTTTCCAATATACTGCAATAAATTTTTGTTTCATAAGGATGACAATACGAGTTTTGGATCGTAAACATGAACAATAAAAAATAATCAGCCAAACAAAGCCAAGCAATCAAAATGACAATATACAGCAAGAGAGATAGAGAGAGAAGAGAGATTGCAGAGCATTTGAAAGATCTAAGCACAGGAAACCAGAGAGATGAGAGAGGTTTCCTGTCTGCTGTGTTGGAGAAAGAGAAGGTAACACCTGAAGGCTGACTTAAATAAACTGCTCCACAGACACACACACAATTGTACCAAGAGCAATGTTTTTGAACAGGTTACAATAAATTTAACTTTTACAAGAATTAAACTCATGTGAATGGGGAGAGAAATGTTAGAAACAAAGGTGCAAAAATAAAGCATTCATTCCGAGCCAGTCAGATCACTTGGCTGTTTGCCCTGCTGTGTTTTCACTTTCATCTCACCTTTTGACCTGCGGTGATGGACTGTCAGCTTACTGGAACACACGCAGTGCCTTTCCAAGGGCAGCGTAGATCTTTTCGATTTGAACTGATACCTGATATGGTGTTTCTCCTTTCTCTTTACCAAAACCATTCGTGACCACAGCCCACATTTAAAGTTTTAAAGAAAAACTTGGTTTCAACCCTGTTTTAATCCTCATATTTCCTGAAAATGCGATCACAATGTGTTTGACAGCTCTAGCGGCTAATATTGTTCAAAAATGTTGTCTATTTTTTCACTCAAGGTAATAAAAAATAAATATTAAAACAGAATCACTAAATTTCAGAAATGTGGAATAAATGTGTAAAACTTAATCCTAATCCTTGTCAAAGGTAAGTAGTTTTTTTAAATAAGCTAATACACAAACAATCATGTGTTTTTATGGAAGCTGTACTGGTCCCTGACTAACCTGTTCTTAAAGGGAGAGTTTACACCAAAATTATAATTGTGTCATTATTTACTCATACTCATGTCATTCCAAACCCATATAATGTTTTTCTATGAAAACAAAAAAGCCATTAACCATGGGCTGTCAGTTCAAAGCAAAACACAGTAGTAAACATATTGTTTGTATGATTCATGCACTATATTCCAAGTAGTTTTAAGTCATTTAGATACTTGATCATATAGTCAAATGGAGTATTGATATAGTGTTTTAACCAGCATTGTCATTTTTAACTGTTGTTAAAAATAATTCTACAAATAATTTAATAGAGTTCCATGGAAAACAAAACATAACATATATTTTTTGCCATATATATATATATATATATATATATATATATATATATATATATATATGGCATTGGTACAGTACTACATAAAAAAACAAAAGCATATGCTTATTTTTTTTTATTATTTTTTTTGCACAGATTTTGTCGTGATAAATAAAGGGGGGAAAACAACATAACATAACAACACAACAACATAAAATTGGTCTACAAGAATTATTATTTTTTCATTCTTGGGCAATATTTGCCAATTAAATGTAATTCAGTTGAATCAACTAAATAAGTTGAATGAATAATGCATTTAATATAATATATTTAATATAATTTCAATTATAGCTTAAATTAATACACAAATTGTAAATACTTTTAGCATTAGTTACTGAAGACATTTTAAATAATTGTATGACACTTCATACAACATGTTTAATAACAATCACATACATACAGCAACAGGACACTTAAGTGCTTGCAGATTTATGGGAAATTAACTTAAATTAAGAAAAATTGACATGTTAGTATTTTAGAATAATATAATCTGTTTCAGCCTTCATAAACAACAGCTTCACTGACCCATTAATGGTGGGAGAATCTCTGTGCCTCATTCGATCCAGTCAAATCAATACATGTAGTTCCATTGCCAGATTACTAACAGTACAAGCATAAAGCTGACCTCTCACATACATGTGCAAGCAATTCCATACATACAAGAACATACTCATCCCCTCTAACTTATTATAATGAATATTAAAAACAGGTTAGAGTAAATTAACCTGTATGGTATGTATTGACACTCCTAATTGAGATTGAGTGTCAATGGTTCATTTGAGAGATAGGTGGTGGAAATGCACTTATAAGTCTGCAATCCATCATAAAGCAAGAAGAAGAAGAAGACGCCTCAAGCGCCGGCTGCTGAGAACATGCTCAGGAGACTTCTAACAGTTCGGACATTGTGTGAATCAAAGGTAAAAAACGATATAAATACTGTTCGGTTTCTTGCTCAGACTCATCTTTTTGTGTCTTTACACATCAATGTATCATCACAAGCTGCAGGGTTTAATTTGGTTTTATTTGTGTATGTTTTTTTATTTTTTATTGTATGTTTTAGCCGTGATTCCCATCCACTTACATCATAAGACTGACAGACTGCAATGGGTTGTGTTAAAGTTCTTAATTTGTATTCTACTGAAGAAACTAAGTCACCTCCATCTTGGATGCCCTGGGGGTAAGCAGATAAACATCAAATTTTCATTTTTGGGTGAACTATCCCTTTAACTTCCCATGCTGTCAGCATAAATTATATTTTGTCACGTTCTTCATTATTGGTTACACACACGCACACTCTGTTCCTATTTTGATGCCTGGAAAAGCAGTTTGCTCATTTAAATAATTTCTCATTCATTCCACAAAAAAAGCACATTTCATTATTTATGAGTTACTGCTCTGTTTTCAGCTTCGATTGATTTCTCTGGAAAAATAACATACTGGTTTGGTCACTAAGTCACGTTTGGGTAGTCTTCAAGGCCAAAAACATTATCCAGATTTTTCTGTAGAAGCCTTCAGCCTGTTTACAGCTCGCCATTGTGAAATACTACAAACTTCATTATTGTGAAATCTGACTTCCACAAGAAGGGGCATCGTATTTACAAACAAATCTATGCGAAACAGAACTCAGACTCCAAAATGTAGCTATGAACTCTTAAAATCATTTTGATTCAGTCAGATTTACTGAATAGAATGTGTTTGTGTGCTTGTCACTGCTTGTGCAACTAGCATCTAGCCTGACAAATGTTTATTCTTTTTCAAACCACAAGAAGAAAAATTTACTCCATTATTTTATGTTGGTTCATAAAAGCCTATTAAAGCAAAATATAATATTGATAAATTGGCTTACAGACATTTTCCACAGTATTTTCTGCTGAGTTTAGTATACTGTGCAAAACAGAAATAGGCTGCACTGCACTGTACTGCTATAATATGCAGTATAAAACTGACCTTAAGCCTCAATGAACATTCTGAAGTTTCAAAAACGCATTAGTAGTCTTCTGAAATTCATTAATGAGCAGTCACAGCCTGTTTATGATGCATCAGACTAATAATAGGGCATGCAAGCATGTAATTTCACTCAGACTTGAATGGCTTACTTACCAGAATCTAACCTGGGTGTGACAGAATCTTTGAACACCACTGAATTGTGACTATATTCATGAAATAATACATTATACAAATGTCAAAGAGAAACCAATCCTGTTGAAACCTTTCAGGAAATCAACATCAAAGCAAATGGACCAAGGAAGTGTGTGTCCTCTTACTAGTTTCCCAATTTCCATTCCTCTTGTGTGCCGCCCCTGGAAAAGTCACTGCTAGTGCGTAGTCTTTAACACTGACGCAAACGGAACAGCCATTATACAAAGTATCTTCCTTCCTGAAAATATTCCAAAAACGGCCTGTTTTTAAGGGTAGGGTCCTTTAAGGTTTCTCAGTAATCAGCCACTGTTATTATTAGCTAACATTTTTGCGTAGGAAAGTATCAATGTCCCCTCAATAGGGGGTATCGATAGCGGCAAACAATTGTAATTTCTATTTGCTTTTGACAGGATGTGACTCTTGCATTCAGTGTAATCAAGTGTCAAATGCCAGTGGGCGGGGCTTACTGGATGTCCAGGTGTTGCTCTGTAGGCGGTGTTTAGTCAAACACTGCATCCAGATGACTTCACTTGCACCTCGGAACCAAACAAGTTGTTTTCTTAGGGTTTTTACATAAATCCTTTTATTTTTTATTGATGATGAGGATATTTTAAGTTTTAAAACTTGCAGGAAGTATTAAGCACACAAACATCTCTACTATGTCAAAAGATCCAGAGAAATTTGGTTTCTCATGTTATGACCTTTAATGAAGAAACACAGTCAGTCATCACCAGCAGAGATAACACTAACTTCTGTAGCAGTTTTTATTTACCCTAAACATTTAAATGTAAAATGTGTTACATTTATTTATTTTTTATGTTGAAATACTTTCTACAATCCCAGTTTACTATGTACAGTAGAAGTGCTTTTAAGTGGCTTCCTTTTTTAAATCAACATACATATTTCCCTGTAAGGTGCAAACAACATCACTCTGTTTTACTTAAAAACTGGATTTGTTAAAGCATCCAGTTAAGACAGCAACATTTGCAGAACCATTAGCGTAAGTGTCTGAAATTCTCGCAATTTTTACTTTAGCTTTACAATTAAGAAACATTTAACTCATCTTTAACACCCTCTGTTTTCCACATAAAGTTAGCAAATAATATCCTAAAAAAATCCTGAAAACTTATTTTTTATTAGCTCTCTCTCTTTTAAATGTTTACCATCATTCTTGTCTTCCCCACTTGGCTGTCATCACGATCTGTGTTTTGCTTCACATCCTTCCTCCTATTTTATTCTACTGAATCACAATAAACAAGACCAAAATAAAACTCTTGTCATGTGTTCTTGGAAGCCCTGATCTCCAAATTGACCTGGTATTCTGCATCTGGTCGTTTCCCCAGGTATTTTAGAGCTGATTTAATGAAGTAACAACTGTTTTTGATCATTCCCCGTGGGGTGTGAGGTCAGGATGAGATCAGCTGGGACTTAAATTCATTGTGAATGACTTGATCTGGTAAACTGGGCCAGTTTTCCAAAGCATGGAAAGCACTACGTGAACCTCATGCTGATGTGTCATGTTGGGACAAACAGAATCCCGCAAATCCTGCAGTTGTGTGCTTTTGTGAGCGTGTGTGCACTGGCAACAAGAAACATCTGACTGGTCTGAATTACCAGAAATATGGTGAAATCCTGGCCCCAGGGAGACCCGTGGCACACTTACTCGAACACTCCTTTTTCTCCTGAAGTGACAACTGAAGGTCAGTTAAACAGCTATGTTGCACAAATCCAAAGTGACTACCCTGTGGTTTGCTTTCTTAAGTACATTCTCCAAAATATTCTCAAATGCTTAATAAATCAAATAAAGAAAATGCATAACAATCACTGCTATAATAAATAACATCATCACTAGATATTTAATAATGCTGATGCAGTCAATTAAAATGTAATTAATAAAATGTATTCTTATGATGATCAAATATAATCAAAATATTATAATAAAATAACCATAATTAATAAAAAAAATATACAACATATTATATATATTAAATCTATAAAAATAAAGAATAATTATTGTTATTGTCATTTGAAGTAATAATTGATGTTTGATGTTTATTAATAATGACACAGTCAGTTAAAATATATTTCTTTTGAAAAACATATCATCACTGTAAAAAAAAACACCAATAATAACAACAACAACAACAACAATACGTATTATTAATACTATTATTATTATTGCTACATAAAAATAATAACAACAACAATTATTATTATTATTATTATTACTACATAAAAATAAAAACAATTATTATTATTATTATTATTATTCCTCTTCCTAATAATACAAACAATAATAATAATTTCCAGAAAACACTCAGCAGGGCAGGCACTTTGGCTTGCCAATGTAAGCCTGTACAATTTTTCCACTCCACACTCGGTAAACCATTTCTTTCTGGACTTTGTGCATGAGGCTGTCACATTGGAACAAAAAGGGCTTCATTCTACTCTAAATGTTTGTCTAAGGAGATTGCATGGCTGCATGCTTGATTTTATGCACCTGTTAGTAAAGGGTGTAGCTGCAATACTCAAAAATAGTCACCAACACATCACCACAATCACGCCATTTTAATGAGACTTTGAAGGTCAAACATCTCAGCACCTTCACAGAAAGCCAGCACTCTCTATGCTTTCCTCACACATAAGTTTAGAGACACTAAACCGTGCAAATGAAGCATAATGCTCTCCGCATAAAAATACAGGCCAAATTCCACAAGGAGCAGTGATGACTGTAACAGGCCTGTAGGTCTGAAGAGCTGCATTTTCTCTGTGACGCCACGGCGGGGGCAGCCAATAACAGCTGCTCCATTCTTTTAAAAACATTGATCTTACAGCACTGAGTCCATTTATCCGGGAACATATGCAAACGCTCCAAAACAACACAGCTGTTTCCATGGCAACGGCAGGGCTGGGGCCACACGGACAAATGAGTTCTATTTCATGTAGGCTGAGATTTCTTAACACACAGTACAAAAAAATGAGCAAGCAAATCGCTTTGTTTACTTAACATTTTCTTTCAAAAGCACACATGGCACAACTTTTCCCCGAAAAACGAGTTGCTGGAAAATTACTGTGTTACAGCATGTTGAGATGTATGTTGCAACATTTATGAGCTCTAAGAAGCTCAAATCAGATTTTTGAGAGCAAAACTCTAAATTCCTCTTTAGGTCGTTAGAATTAATGGAGATGATGGCACAAAAACACAAGCAAATGGCGATAAAAATAATCTATTAGATCAAAATGCTTGGCAAAAGCTTTCAATTATATCAAAGCACATATTATAGTCCAAAGGTCTTAGATTATTGATAGTTTTCATTTTATTTAGCAATAAAGCTAAATGCAGTCATTTCCATTATAATGAAAAGTTGTAAGTGAACGTAATGTATTTCCAGTGAGATGTCAGACTTTTGGACTCCGCTTGTTTTTCAGCAATTTATGCTGAGATACAATGGATACATGTTCAAGTACATTAAGAAATAATACAGATTATTATAGAATGTTCAGTCATAAATGATAAAGTTTCTAAGTAAAAATCAAGGCAGCCCATTGTTACTAAGTGTACACTCTTCGGTCCTCCAAGGCGTTTTTAAAATTAGTAACGGTAAGTCAGGGGAGAATATGGTACGTCATTTTTTTGATGATTGGCTTCAAGTTTTTTGACCCCAGTTCAGAGTGGAGCTGAGGACTCACAACAAGTACAGGAAAGGAGAGATTTTGAATGATTAACGATTTAAAAAAGAGAAGGGGGAGAAGGAGGGGTTTTAGCAATGTAATGATGTTAACAATGGCAAATGCAAAGGTTTTCTCTGACTCATTCTCACACATGTGGTCCAGAAGTCCCAAACGGAGTTTTGGACTTCACTGAAGCTTCATTGAGAGACGCTGGTTTGTGGAGATCATATCTAAACCACCAGAAAGAAAGAAACCTCAGAAACTTACTGTAAATGTGGGAGATTTTAGCAGACCACCCACTGAGACTCACAGAATAGATGTTAAACCTTTGACAGTTACAGTAAGTATAAATACGCACACACAGGCAAAACAAAATAAAGAAGGAACCCAGAATGGACGAAATACGTCGGGGATGCCGGCGTCTTCCTTAAGTTCTAATGGATTTAGGAACTTTTGATTTCCAGGACAGCTAACACAGGCCATGAGACAGACGAGCGAGAGTGAGTCACCCTCAGGAACAGATGTGGCCTCTCACGCCACCCGTTTCCATCATCAGCGCTCATTCTGTCTCAAGCTTTACCCTCTGGAAGCTTATTTCCAACATGGAATAATTTAGGCAGATTTTTCTTTAAGTTTGGAGTTATCTCACAATTCTGACTTTTTTTTATTGTGAGATATCAACCCACAAATGCAAGAAAAACTCATAACTATAAGATGAACTCTCACAATACTGAGTAAAAAACTAAATTTTGAGATGCAAATTCAAAAAAAGTCACTATGACAGACAAACTCAGAATCATTTAGGTAGGTCTGTACTGTCTGGCTGCAGTCAGACTCCTTGTGCAAACAAAAGTCTCACTGGAATATTACAGTTGATGGCAAAATGAATGTTTGGAAATGTAAACTGATATTTCCTACTGACACACTACAGCAAAATATACACATAACTGACTTAAAACCATTTTTTAACTGGTGAAAATACTAGGCCCGGTTTCACATGGGGCTTAGCTTAAGCCAGGACTAGTTAAATTAAGATAATTAAGCAGCTTTTATGAAAATGTCTTAGAAGAAAACTTTACAGGTGTGCATCTTGAGACAGATCTACGACACTGACATATCTTAAAAGATATGCAAGATATTTTCACACGAGACAGCTCATATATGCATTTAGTCTAGCCTTGTCTGTGAAACCAGGGACTAGTGTTATAATGGCCCCCACTGTAAACTATAGAAATAAAACCCTCGTAATCATGAGATTAAAGAATAAAAACTTTCAACTTCTAACATGTTTGTGTGCATAAATGGGTAAACTAGTCAAAAAGTACATTCACATCTCCATGCTATTTAAATCTGCAAACAGGAAAACTAATTATATGTCATTTGTACTATACAGGAAGCATTTTTAAAAAGATAAAGCAAAGCAAGTTAAAATACAATACGGCTATGGGACAAAGGTCTGTAAACAGGCCAGAGCCCAGTCAAGTTACGAGATACTGCTATTGTACATAAAGCCTAATGGCAAACAAAGTCTGCAACTCAGAAGCCGTATAATAGCTGTGGATTGTTTTTATTTAAATCTGGAAATAAACAAAATTAAAGCTTTAAAAACAAATGAAAACTAAGATGTGGTTTTGACTTAGACCACCTGAGTCAAATGATCCTTCGGAGACATCATTACTTACTTTTTACAACCTGCACTGTGAATAATTAGTCAATATCATAAAACAAATCTGAATCGTCTGTGTTTTATTAGTTCAAGCAGATTGTGTTTGTCTACAATTATGTATTAGACCAGGCCACATTTTATGAGTATTAAGTGAAGATATGCAATTAATTCAATAGGGCTTACAAACTTTTTCTTGCAACTGTAAATGTGTGATCATGTTTACTCTTTTTACAGATGCTCAGATGTTCTTGACGTTAAAGCTTTCAAGTGATGTTAAAGAAAAAGATTCTGAATTTGTCCTTTCTGGACTGTGTTATGGTGTAAGGGTGTTCATATATTTTTAATTTGTTTGTTTGTTCCTATCTCTTTTGTTCTCTTGTAGGTATCTGGAGAAATGAGAATCCCTGATTCAAGCAGGAAGCAGGAGATATAAGTATTCCGGTTACCAGCATGAGGGGGCATGTGGAGAAGTGACATCATCCCCATCTGGTGTTGGTTTGCCTCATTTTGCCATGTTCTCTGACTTTTTAATTGCCATTTATTATTATTGTACGTATATTACGTGAACCCCCTAGAATTATGTAATACACTTTGATTGTTATTTTGGTGGATGGTTTCTTTATTTGTTGCGGCCATGAGCAGACCGTAACAACTGTTCATTCACACAATTTCCAGTCCAGTAACACACACAATTGTTCCTGTGGTCATTTGTATTACTGGCCATCAGTCATGTGTGGTGATTGCTTCATCTGCAATCTGCTGAAATGGAGTCTGGGGTCAAGGCTACCCGCACGATTGGCTCACTGCTGTCCGGAATGAGACTCCATGTTTACTCAAGGGGTGCGGGTTGGTTCAGCTGGCAAAATATGCTTTGTTTTTTAATCACACAGCAGTTACATCCAGGAAAGCCTTTGAAAACACACCCCCACACACAGACACACACAGACACAAACACACACACACACAGTTTTCCCCATCAATGTCCCTCAAAAGCAGATATCAGCAACCGAATCTCATTCTGACTGATACTGACTACTAAAATCAGTTGCAAGATTCAGTGACTAAGCTATATGCATTTCCTGTGGATTGTTCAAAATTTGGAAATAAATTACTCAATGATTTTTTTAAAGGAAATGAAGCAGTTGAAAATTGTATATTTCAGTGAAGACAGTTACATTGTTCTGTGTCAATATTTTAGATCAAAATGAGAGGAGAATGCAGTTCCTGCACTTTAAAATTTTTTGCCTCAATGGTTTAGCTTTGGTGAATAACCCTTTATTTTATTTTATTTTATTTATTTATTTTCCGTAAAGGGATTTTGATCTGGCCATATGGTTCTGTTGGAATAAAAAAATCTTAATTAATAAAGAAGTAAAAAAAAATGTAAAATATTAAATGCAAATACACAATGCAACAAACAACATGTACAATTAGGACAGCAATTTATTAATATTATTATTTTATATAAAAAAATGTATATCACTTCTAATAAAACTCTACAATATTTTGGTGCAAATTCATCAGTCACTTAGTGGACAGCTAGTTGAATTGGACAAATGTCAATATAGACAGGTGACCATGTTCACACACCCTCATCTTGAAAAACCACAAACACACACATACACACACAAAAACTGAAAATATGACCATGACTAAATGAAATATGTATTCACTTTCTCTAAGGATAAACATGGTTTGTGTCAACCACAATGTGTTTTATATTGTGTATTATTGGCTGCCAAGAGCATTAAACCATTGAAATTCAAGAGACGTTAAGGAAAAACAGTAAATTTTCTATTCAGCCAATGTCTTATTAATAAGTTTTACATACTGCTGGGCCTATGCAATTACTGGTCATTTTAATACATGTAAAAAAGAAACCAGTTTAAAAACACTGCTTTAAATTACCAGTACATAAATGGTTTTCCAAAATACTAGAGAATTAAAAGTCTTCATAGGACTTCAAAGGTTCTCCATAATGGCATAAGTCTGTAAAACCCTTTTTGGTTTGAAATTGGAAATTTTATTTTTAAGAATGCACAAAATAAAAGTCTCTCGATTATGAAGGCTTACTTTCTTCACTTAAAAGCCACAAATTAAACCAGACCAAGAATATAACAAAGCTGTCTCCAAACTTTCTATTGTTTAGTCTAAAGACAAGGCTTTAACATAGTGAGATTGAGGAACTGTTTATCTGTGGTATTTTGTGGCTGTCCTCAACCATCAGCCGTCGTTTGATGGTTGGTGGTCTCTGGGGTGTGAGTTTTCTCAGTATATGTGGTTACATCAAGTAGTAGTGTGTGCGTGAGTGGAAGTTACCACAAAGGGGTGATGTTGGGAGATGTCAAAACAAGTTAAGCTCATTGAAGAAATGATTTTCCGTCAGTGAGAGAAAAGACGCATACACCCCATTAGTTAGATCTCCTTCCTCCAACCACAAAATGTGCCCGAAACAAAACATGTTCGTATACAAATCATCAATTCATCATCGCAAAGAGGAACTGTCAAAATCTCTCCCAGTCCTTCACATATCTTCCATATCTCTCATAATTCATGTTAATGGAAGCATGACTAAGAATGTTTTTTAATAATATTTCCCCATTTTTGGTTTCAGGTGGTCTAAGAAGTTACACCAGCTACTGAGCTGATAAACACAAGCTGGAACAAAGCTCTGAAGAGGAAATGAAAGATGCTGCCATCATTAAAATATGGGAATTGTTGAGTGGGTGAATAATGTCTGCTTTTACGAAATCTGTAACACTAGACAGACACAATGTTAAACTAATATAGAAATGTATTCTTTGTCATTCTCTTTGTTTCCAAGCAAAGAGCACATGGCAACATATTGGTAAATAAAGAGTTCAGCGTGTTGCGCCGTGAGCAGTACCAGAAGAGCTTCAGTGTATGAAAGAGTCTCTTTTTTTATTGTCTGATGACTAACAGTGGAATCTGGGCTCGAGCTCTTGTGTGAGCAATGGCAATATTTCCCACTTCCCCCTGCGTTTACTATGACACATTCTTGATAGTCAGTGTTTATTCGGTCATTTTTCAGACTTAAACAAAGATGTTCATAGTTTGAAATAGAGGCAATCAATATAAATACAATCCTCATTGCTCTCACATTGACTGAGGTGTGTGAAGATCTTTTCAGAATGAGAGATGGTCGAGGGAAGCCTCCATTCTGGATCATGCCAAACAATTGGCCAAGAATCATGACTTCCCTGCACTGTATACTTTAGCAAACACTTTTCTCATTACAAATACTTCAGTGGATAAGAGCACATCTCTCCTCACTCTGTTTTATAACAGCCAAATATTTGAAGTTCCCTGAAAGCATCAAATGTAAAAGTTAGGAAAACTTTCCGAATGGCAGTCCACAGTGAATTGCTCAAATATATATATATGAAATATATACTGTATGTGTAAAGTAAAATCTTACATTTTACAGGGTTTGTGAAAACCTAAGCTGAAAGAATAAAGTTAATTTAAAGTTAATTTGCAGACGATTTCTTATTCAGTGTGAATTGCTTACTTAAATAACTGAATAAGAAATTGTCTGCAAATATATATATATATATATATATATATATATATATATATATATATATATATATATATAATAGCCCACCTAGTAGATGAATTATGCATCACAACTATTTTAAAGAAATTCTGGCTTTTTTAAGGAATGATAAAAAACGAATAAATTAATTCATGTAAATGTAAAGGTAATATTCAGAAGACAAAAGGGTTTTACATTTTTTTTTATTAAATTAGTCAAATTGCTGTTTGCCAACACAGCTATTTAAACACTTATTTGTTAAAAAAGTAACTAAAGATTTAGTGATATGGAAAACTATATTGTGATTCATAATGACAGTTCTACAGCACAAAACAGACTGCATGTGAGCAACACTGTTATTATGTTTACCTCTTTTGGAAAACACAACTTGTTCATTAGCGCCCATTTGGTGTCAGGTAAAAATATATATTGACTTACTGAACCCTGTCCTGCAGTGCCTGCAGAAACCTACTGTATACATACCTGAAGGTATAATTCCTAAAATATTACGAATTGCATATGTATACATTAAAAAGAATATGAAGATCCTCCCAACCTTTTGTTACAAGTTTCTCAGGGCCCCACTTCCATCTCAAACTCATGCTATTGGTTGAGCCGATGTTGCTGTGTGGGGCCACTCAAACAAACAGAGCAATGTTTTAATAGCACCACAGAGCCACAGTGTTTACAGTTTTCAGGGAAATCAGCCTACAAATGGCTTATTTATAGTTGTCTGCATAATCAACCGGGAGAAAAAAAAAAGTATTTTAACACTGAAAAATAAAATTACACTCA